>NC_060254.1:33727059-34034069 GCF_921293095.1 Ischnura elegans | reverse complement strand
TAGACAGATTACTCCGAACTTACGGGCCTGGTTTTGATTCCCGTCAGAGTCACTTGTGTTACATGTGGAGGGGCTAGTCCTCATCTGTCGGGTGGGACGTTAGAAGTGTGGTGTACTTGAAGCCTTTTTGTTAATAGTTTGGGAAGATAGATAGGGAAGTGTTGGGAAGGACTTATTTGATTCATGCCTGTTAAATGAAGACATCTTAATTTTATGGTTAATGTAGACATGCAGCACATATGATAGGGGTGAACTCTCGGTATGAACTCTGTACTTCATGGGATAAATAAAAAATTGGAGCGTTGCGGAAGCTGCGTTGATTTTGAATTCACTAATGTGTTCACTAATTTGATGCAATTTTGTCTGTTACTGCTGCAGTTCATGTTTTCCTTGAATATCGAAGTTAATTGACAAGTCTGTCAACGATTGGTACCCCCATAGAATCCAACCAAATTATAATGCCTGAATTTCAGACTCATCTCATAGATCTTTCATTTCATGAACTTTGATGGCAAGGCTGTGGCCAGATAGCATAATATTTCTGAGGGGAGGGTGAATTGGTGGGGGAAATGTATTTACGCGGGGGTTCACTTGAAGAGTGCATCTTAAACTTCATCTTCCCAACATTTCGGGGGATGGTAAGAACACCTTGACTCCCCCGCTCGCTACGGCCTTGCTTGATGGTATGGTCACACTTCGTTGCTCCACTGCTGTTTTGGAGGGGCTCGTCATGCATATCTCGCCTGAGAACTAATCGTGTGACTGCCCGTGGGTTATGCTTCAGCGCCAGGCGAAATAGCTAATTTTGTTCGGTAGGGAATTTTCTTTTGGCTGTCAGCAGCCACAAGAAAGTGTTTGTATAAACTTTATCTCATATCCTGAAGGAAGCAGATGAGGAAATGTGTAGATTTTTCCTATTGGTGAAGCTGTCTTCAAATTATCTCGATTAGATCAGACGTTATCTTTCCTTGAATTTTTCGTCACGGAATGTGTTGAATCAGCTTCTATTTTAAAGACGATTAAATTTTGTTAGGGCACACTAAATTCAATATTGACGGGCGTGTGCTCACGTCAACATTTTTTGTCACGATTTGTTTGATAAAATCCCATTTTTATCTCGTTTTCTGTTTCATTCGGAGAGAGATAGTTTGTTCTTGCGGGTGATGATCCTTCAAATGAGTTAATTGTTGCCGTTAAGAATAGGATAATCCACTTATCACATTTGACGGATTCAGTTGCAGGTTGTTTTAAAGCCACCTAAAATACTTTCAACTTCAGCGAGGTTTGATTCCGGGGATGAAAATTCTCTTCTCAAGTAATTAATTGTATGTGCAAATTATGAGCTCTTTCAAGAGTATGACTGGGGTCTCGAAAATGTTTACTAAAATCTTGAAAATGTTTTGGAAAATCTTCATCCTTACTAAAACTGATTAAGAACGCCTTAAATGTATTCATACATACTATTGATATCATAAGACTGGAGTACTGTAGCCCTCCATTCCTATCTATCGCAAGACTGTTATTTAACATCCATTAGGATTGCAGAAAAGTTTCTCGGGTTTTCCACCGGTTGAAGTCGTCCATGTCTCCCGACGTTTCGATCCGCGACTTGCATATCATCCTCAGGTGATCTTCCGAATGCCTGCATTTCGCCTGCATTTCTCCTGGCATTCGGAAGATCCCCTGAGGATGATCAGCAAGTCGCGGATCGAAACGTCGGGAGACATGGACGACATCAACCGGTGGAAAACCCGAGAAACTTTTCTGCAACTGATACGCCGGGAAAACCTAAGATCATACATCCATTAGGATTTCCTTCCTGTTTCGTTCTTGATTTTTCCTCGGTAATCGTACCTTGGCCTTCCTGTGGGTACTTTTCCGTCTTATCAATCGGGATTAAGACGTCCTCTTGATAAATCTGTTAGTAGTTTCTGATTGATTAGGACATGTCAGTATATTTACTTCGTTTTGCACTTTTTTTTTAAAGATAACTCAACTGACCCTTTTAACACGCATACATTTTCTCGTTAATTGTGCAATGCCCGTTAAGGAATTATTTGGTTCATAGGTTTTCCGTTGTGGCTGGTCACCATATTCTCGATGAACTATCGTCAATTCGGGACCCCTAGATCGGTGCCTCAATGTAACTAGTCCCACTGGCTACCGTCCCTATCGTCCAATATTTTTTGCTTACGGACCACTCGCGGAAATGTTATTCTTTTCGCAGATTAAATTAGATTAGACCGTGGTCAACATTTTATTTTAGTTTTTAAAGGAATAATAAATTACTATGGTTGGCGAGGAAAGGCAGCTTTTGGATGAGGTACGGAGGATATAGAATGTATGATGGATGGAGCGAATACTTAGCGGGGAGGGGATGTTGAGAATTGTGTTAGAGGGTAGAATGTTAGGGAAACGAGGGAGGGGAAGGAAAAGAATAGGATTTTTAGATAGATTGAAAGGGTGTAGGCCTTACAGTGAATTGAAGAAGGTAGCGCTGGAAGGAAAGGGAGGCTCCCAGATCACTTCTTTAGTACTCCATGGAAACCTACCTTAATCGGTAGAATACTGTAATAATAATAATAAATTACTCCTGAGAAAATTATTGAAAGGTAAAATTCAGGACTAATGGAAATCACTTTAGTCCTGAAGAGGTCCCCGGAAGAAGGGAAGAAACGTTGACTTTTAAACCACAAGACACGGATTAACCCAAAATTTTTATTAATTGACAACGTATGGACCGTGAACTTTTTAACAACTTCAAGGCAAGTAATGAAAACGATCAACTTTATATGTCCTGAAAATTTGTCGATGATAGCAGCTTTAATCTATTAGTATGTCAGCAAAAAAAAACGATGGAGCGGGAAGTATGCCTCCTCTTAACTTAAATGACGCAAATTCGGTGAACTTGCCCCTTAGGCATGCTTAGCCTTCGACAAAGAAATCCATTGTGCTGCTCTTCGGACGAAGAGCAATAAACTGCTGATGCTTCGCGCCAATGGATTCGCGCTTTCCCCGGATGCGGCTGATACACACATCTGTTCTCTTGCGCTCCAATATAAACAATTGTCCGACACGGAGTGGCACCCAGAGACCTTTCACCAAGAGTGCTGTGGTGCGGCCCACGCACCGCAGCAAGACATCCTGCTCGGCTGAATCACGCCCAGTCGGTGAATTCGCAACGAAAGCCAGAATCTCCTGTTTCACTCCACGTAGTAAATGGATTGTATTCTCTTTGATTTTTTCACTTACTCATGCTTGCATGTGTTTACATCACGATCTATTTTATCCCTAATTACGACGACGTTTGTGCAATCCTCGTGCGGAACTCATAGCCATTAAGACTTACACATGAGACGGCTTAGAGAAATCTGTGCAATATAAAAGATCATGCGTAATATGAAAGAACTTACCTCTTTAAGTCTCAATATGAAATGGCAAGGGTGAGACTGTCCTGACTATCAATTCAGCTGTACAGTTATATTCGTAAAATGAACTTTGAGACAGAGAACAGTCTGTTTCAAAGGCTAATTAGTATTGGGAAATTACCCCAACATATAAATTTTATGAATGTTTGAAAACTTATTTATGGCAAACTTATTTGTGCCTGGAAATTTTGCGACAATTTGAATATGTTGTGTCATTTAATGTGAATGCCAATTATCTACAAAAATATTACTATAAAAATGAAAAAGTATTCCTACTGCTATTCGTTTCGTTTTCGGTTTACGGGGAGTAAACTCTAGTTAGTTTAAATTTATATACACCACTATATGTTGTAAAACCTCATACCAAAGGGCCTTTTATGTTCGCTGACATGTAATCTCATTCTTATAAAATTTGGCAGATTTTATGTTATGAGGCAGTACGTCTATAAAAAATATAATGTATTTCAGTTATATGGACACAACAGCCATGAAATGCACAAGTTGGATCATCGGATAGTTCTTAGTAATGGGTCGAGGGCTATTACTTGGTAAATTCATCAGTGGGTTAAGACGCTACGGGGCTATATCTCATAATCTATCACTTCTGATGCATCGCATTTCATAGAACTGGAGTTCTAAAAACATCTTACTCTTTGGAAAATAGGGTGGATGGGGAGATGGGTGTGAGTGACCGAGGTGCTGAACACTTGAATAAGTTCGTTGAAAAATTGATATCGAACGAGTTTGGTGGTGGTGCCAAGAATATTGCGATTAGGTCTTATTTATATTTTCATTACATGCGCTAAAATATTCAGAATGATGCACTATTATTTCTGGTGTACGTCTGCGTGCTTAATATTTACCTCGACGTTTCGTTCCTCCTTATGGGAACGTCGTCGGGAGACTGAAGATGTAATTATTTTTCTCTCGTACCGTTGGAATACTGGTACATTGTTGTCAAGGGTTTAAAAAAGTAAATAATATTTAGACTGATGTTCACCAAGGCGATAATTGTGAACATTGGCGTAACTATGGGGTGGATGAGGAGATAGATCCCCCCCCCCAAAGCCTCAAAGAAATTTTAAAAATAATTAATGCTATTGTCTAGTTTTGACATGTGTTAACTGTATCTGCTTATAGTTAAACCTTTCGTGCCAAAATGATGTAAAATGTATTACCGGCCATGTAATTTTTCAAAAATTTTCCCGGACCCCCCGATGCCTGGGGGGGAACCTATCCAGGCCCGGACTGGCCCGCCGGCCCATCGGCCCGTGGGCCGGTGCGCCCTTTGAAAAATGCGTTCCTGCGCCCGCAAGGAAAAGGTACGTATTTTCAAAAGGTGCTCCTGTCAATTCAAAACCTAACACTAGCATACAAAAACAAATTATACAATTTATACTGTAACTAAGACGACAGCGACATGTTATTAATGCAATGATTCGCTGCGCCATTGCAAAGGTTTGCGCGTTGCGAGGCAACGTTGACAGCTGTGGCGGCGCTGAATGCAGACCTATGATGCAGACGACATGGTGCCAAACGATAAAGAGATATATTTTTAAGTAAAATCCTTCTCCTCTGCAGTTATGACAGAAACTTAGAAAATCATGTGAAAAACCATTCAAATGAGTAAAGCTGCGTTAAAATCAGCAGACGATGATGGTTCTAAAGCCAGAGGAAGGGGAAGCCAGGTGACATATCTGAGTAAAACCGCCGTTAATAAAATAATGAACATTATAAAATGTTCAATGAAATCAATTATCGCTGATGAAGTAAAGCAAGCTATGACCTACTCTGTTTTAATGGACTCAACTACAGATATCTCTGGTTTCGACCAATGTGCCATTGTTTTACGATACGTGTTGGGGACAGAAGTAGAATAAATAATAATTGGCTTGCAGAGCGTGCAGTCGTCGTCAACAGGAGAAAGTTTATTCAAGACATTTACCGAAGTAATAAGGGAAGCAGGACTTGATATCAACAACTGTATTGCCAACTCATTTGATGGAGCTGCAAACATGAGTGGTCAATATAAGGGCGTTTCAGCCCGGCTGCAAGAGCAGACCCCACACCACATTCATGCATGGTGTTATTCCCATTCTTTAAACTTGGTTATGGTAGACACATCACAAGTTGTGACGGCTTCGATTTCGTTTTTTGGTTGACTGCAGTAAATTCAAGTGTTTGTAAGGGAATCTCACAAGAGACTAGATATTTATTTGGAGCAACATGCAAGTTATAGGTTGGGTGCTATTGGCGCAGCTTATTGGAGATCAAAGAGTGACGCCACTTCCAAGATATTTGGCTATTTCCAAAACTGGATGAAATTGGCGGAAGATGAAGGAAAACTACATAAGACTGTGTACATAGAGTTGATCATTTCTCTTTCTATCGTGGCAAATGCCCAAGAATTCAGCTCCAAAACAAGAAACGAAGCAAACAGTCGTCTTCAAAAGTTTTTGTCGTTTGAAACAATCCTAACTGCTATGATATTCTTGATTATTTTCAAATCAACAACGCCTAGGTCAGACTATCTTCAAACAAAAAATTTAGATTATGCACAGGCTTGGAATGTGATTTCATCAGCTCAAGACAGTCTCAAAAGAGTAAGAGAAGAGTTTTCAGGCATTGCGTCCATGCTGCAAAAAACTTTGTCAAATTCATGTCAAAAAGTCTGATTAATAAAATCGAGGAAAATCCAATTTTGGATCAATATTCCAACAACATCAGCATAGAGAGTGAATTAACAGCCAGAAGACAGAAGAAACGGAAAAAAATGTCAGATGAAACAAGTGATGAGGTCGTAGAAACTCCATTCAGCAGTGAAGAGAGTTTTAAAGTTAATGTGTTTTATGTATTTGTTGACCAATTTAACGCCAGTATGGAAGAAAGGTTTTCTAATCAAAATCGAGTTTATCAAGATCTTTCATTCTTTGATCCTGTAAGATTCTCTGAGTTAGGAACAAAGCGAATACCAGGAAATGCATTGGAAAAAATATGCTCTGTGATCCCCAACATTGTCAAAGGCAAGCTCCAGGAAGAACTGGAATCTTTTATTGAGCAATGGCCAAGCTTCAATATGATTTACAAGATCACTTTCAGGAGGACTCCAGTGACATTGACGTGAGTTTAAGTTCTAAATCAGAAGATGAAGAAACAATTTGGTGTAAAAGAAACAACAAATGCCTGTGTTAAATGAGCATACAATATACTTTATCAGTACAACATGTATTCATTAATGTATCCGCAACTCCATAAGGCTTACAAGTTCCTTTTAACAATACCGATGACCCAAGTGATCTGCGAACGTGCATTTTCAAAGCTGAAGCTCATAAAATCGAGAATTCGTTCATCCATGAGAATTGAGCAATGAGAATTTGGAAGCTCTCCTCTTGATGCAGTAGGAACGAGAATTAGTCACAAAGATAACCAATGAAAAAATTATAGATGAACTCTGTTTCCAAAGCAAGGAAATGAAGCGCCTACTTTCCTTCTGATAATAAAAGTGGACTCCAAAAAAGTGGCCTTCATAATAATTAGTGATAACTTCAGTTTTCAGAGGCTGTTTTGTATTTGTACAAAGATAATTTTTATTTTGTATTAATTTTATTTCATAAAACAGTTGAATACGTCTCTTGTTTCATGTACAATTTGGATTGCATAAATGTATACATAAAAAAACCCATTTATAACCTTAATCTTGCTTACAAGTTTTATCTTTTCCATTATTCAAACATCGTAAATAGTGGCAGTAGTGTAATTTGTAACATTAATAATAAATATCTTTGAAAATATTAAATATGCAATATTTAGAAAATATCCATCTAAAGTGGAAGCCAATTACTCACTTTTTGAATTTCAAAACAATATCCTACAGCCCTACCCTCGGATTGCGCCCTTCCTTAAGTTGAAGGCAGCGCCCTTATAGAGGTCCCAGTCCGGCCCTGAACCTATCCCTCCAAAAGCATATTCCTAGTTACGCCACTGCTTTTGAATATATCCAGTGCAGGAGTTGTAAACTTATGCTTGAATCTTGGGCTCATATTTAACCGGCATTTCAATGTCACCATTTCTTCATTTCTCTTCTTAAATCTCTTTGTTTCTTGGCTCATATCTTTTAGCTATATAAATTGCCACACACCTTTATTATGTGGCTATCGAGATTAATTAATAATTATATTAGTTTTTCATCTTTTTATTAAAACTATCGTATTTTTACTTCTCCTTGAAATAGTAATAACTTTGTACTGAGCTACTTAACTTTTTTTAAATAAAATATAATGCTTTGGGCGCATTAAATATTCCGTGCGTTTGCATGCATGGTTAAATCGCCATTTTTTTTCCTACGTAACATTTTATCATGGCAAGCTTTCATGTGCGTACCTTGCGTTTCGGATTCTTAGGATGGAGATAGTAGCTCTTTCTTCGTCTCGGCCACGTAGTATTTTATCGTGGTAAACTTTCATGTGTGTACCTTGCGTTTCGTATTATTAGGACGGAGATTGTAGTCGTTTCTTCGCCCTGATTCTCGAGGCAGCGAGCTCGCCGGCCATTGGAGAGGTCGCGGATTCGAATTCCGACGCTAGCTTGGGTGACGTAACGGTTATTCTGGAATTGCCTTAACGGTCCGCGCTGCCCTTATGATCTTCCAACGCGCTGCCATGCCCAATCTCTGCCGACGCGCCATATTTACCTGACGCTCCGAGGACGATAATGACGGTAGTCTTTTCATTCACACCTGTTCGAATCAATTTCTTTGAGGTAGGTTTCAGTCATTTGGTACAACAGCGAGAAAGGTGGCTGCAGTGGTACTCGAGCTAATGTTTGAATCGTAGTATATTACAGAAACCCCACAATCGGCATATTTTTCGATTTTCACTTTTTAGTGAAATATGGATCTACAATTTTAAATATGTTCATTGTTTGGTGGAGAGACTACACGACTACGACTATGCGAATAGATCTAGACTCTATCTAACGTCAAATTATTTTTATCAATTTATTTGTCGTCGAATTATTCGTTTAATGCTGAAACCCCGACATTACGGAAGTAAATATTTTATTGATTTCCGTAAACTTTACAAATTGCTGGTCATGGGATTTCTGTAATAAACTATTCATTTATTACTACTTCATTAAATACTAGATCCATGTTACTTGTAAAGACGCATAATGACAAAACAGCACTCACCGATGTTGCAGCAATGAAATCAAATAAAGATTAAATTTTTATCTTCTATGAAACATGATGTGTTTCACTACTTGGATTAATAATAACTGTAAATTTATCCCATATCCGTTATTTTGAACCATAGTATTTTTACGTGAATGATAGACTGATAATATGGAAAATTGCGCTCTTATAATAGACAACATAGTAAACTATAGCATACTTTTTAAGACTACTCATCAAACCCCGCCCCCCCGCCCCGTAATCCGCATTTTCCACAATCGCCTGTGCTCTAAACAAGGCCATCTGCTTGGGAAGTCTTCCTGTGAGGTAATCTCAAGAGATAGCAATCGCTGAGTCGGCTCATTGAAACCTTTCACACTGAGCGGAAAGAGAGCTCGCCGACCAGTGATACAAGAGTTTTGCTGACTTCATTCTTCGTGCCCTTTGAAATGGATCCAGTGCGTGAAGATTTTTTTCGCCAGCTAGTAAACTTCATGCCGTTCTCGATACCCACTAAAATATTCTTCTTGAAAATGTCAGTAATTAGGTCAGGACCGGATATTCCTATAGGCTAACTAGCCTCCGGCCGAAGGCCTCGAGATCCAAAGGGACCTTCATTCAAATTGTTGGAAAAATAAAATTGCATTATTCTAAAAACAGTGAACACTAAAAAACTGAACGGAAAACAAGGAGAAATTCTACGCACATGGCTAATTTAAGCAAACACAAAAATATATCAGTTAAGGTGAATGCGTTTGGATTATTGGGTCTGTTCTTTTGTGTTTACTAGATTGCTTTAAAGTATAGTCCATAGGTTAACTGATTGCTATTGCTTATATTGGCTGGTACCAACCAGGGGCGCAGCTAGGAATTAAGGCTGGGGGGGGGGGGGGTTAGGTGCAACTAATACCGGGGTGTGTGGGGGTGTGGAATATCCACCAGGATAAGCGGTAGGTGCGAGATTAATAAACTGTGGACTTTTGAGATAAATGGTTCAAAATGGTGAGTTTTACGGCCTTCTGAGGGATATTTTATTAATCCTTACACTATTCTATTAGTAATATCAATCCAATTAAGTAAAATGGATTAAACTTAAAAAATTCTCTGAGCTTTGGGGGGGTTTTATCCCCCGAACCGTTTTATCCCTCGCTGCGCCACTGGTACCAACCACAGCACGTTTCATTTAAAATATTGATATACGTATACACAGTAATGACGCATTTTATTATATCTCATGTAATTTAAAAACGGAAAAATGGAAGGTTAAAGGGCCTCTTAAGTAGATTGGCCTTGGCCCTAGGGCCAGTTTCCATCTAAATCTGGCCCTGCATTCAGTGTTTGTAGTTCGGTACAACAAGTTTGAGTATGCAGGTGATATGAAAGCGAGAGTCCCCTCTAAGATAACAAGCTATAAAACCTTATCATGTTTTTATGAGAGTAATTTCTGGTTACCAGTTGTCATTCTCCGAACGCGCGCTGCGGTTGAAACCAACTTATGACGCCCTTTTTGAACATCTACACGTCTTTCAAATTGATTTCACGAAAAAAACAGCAAATATAGTTGCCAGTTTATTTCATACCGCTTCGTGACCCTCTCCAAAATTTAATTATTTACTGTAATGCGCTCAAGTGCAAGGTTAAAGTAATTTATTTATATTTATGTATTGTAGTTGTGGTATTGAAGATATTATGCTTTCATTCGTGTTAAGTTTTGGAGTAATATCTCAATGGAATTCATTGTGATCCTTATCAAACCCCGATGCGTACTTTGCATTCGCTAGCTATTTTTAAACCGCGTTTACGCCTTCGTGCGTCTGCTTGTGAACGCCACCAGGAGGATTTCTTTAGCTCATTACTGTTTTGTCTGCTTGTCTCTCCCCGTATATTTTGAGCTTTCATGTATAACTTTTTTGTTGAGGGGTTAATGCTGATTGATTTCATTGATTCATTCTTCACCTTTCCTGAATCATGTTTTGATTGTCTCCAATATGCCCTCCTTTTCAGTGATATCGCTATAACTTTTCCACCTCATCCAAGCCGACGCTATGCCGTGTCAACGATATTCCTTGATTCATTTTAGCGCGCTAGTAGAAATAAGTTAGTAGGTACCAGCGGAAGATATCTGTTGGAATTCAACTGGAAAATATGAAGCAATCAACTCGTTTACAGCGTCTAGTGTGACAATACTTTAAAAAGTAATCTAAGAAACAGTAACGCCAGAGTCAATTATTTTATTATTTATTGTTAATGATTTTTTAAATAATAATAATATGGTTTATTACAAGGATACAATGATAATTGTTTAAATATATAATACATTTTCAAATAATAGTTTAACATAAGTGTAAAAAACAGTCATTTGTAACATATAATCAAATAGATAGTCACCAAATTTAAAATTTTACAATATATAAAAAATTTCTAAGATATATCATATTGTCATTTTATAAAATTGTACAGTTAAGTATATCTTCAAATGAAAAATGTGTAGTTAATAATTTTTACAATAATAATAATAAATGATTATAGATTGATTTTCATACCCTAAGGTATAAAAGTTATCATTAGTGTTTTTCCCTAGTAAATCCGTAGCCCTCACACTATATTTGAACCTGGGAGTCATCGATCAGCCGCCCAAAGCTACCCACATACCCACTGGGTCACATCCCTCACAGTAAGGGTAATTCTCTTAATAGCAATGCACAAGGCGTTTCAGGAGGAATCTGCAACACTTCAGCAGGTGGTAGGGGAGATAATTATTACAATTTTTTGTCCGTAAAAATGGGATCTCAACCCCTTAGTTACTGAGCTATGCCAGCGCTAACATTTTTAATGCACTTTGCAGTTGCCATGGAGCAGTTTTTCTTGGCCATCCGGCCTTTTTCACATTTTATTTAATACCATGGATTTTTAAGGACATTAAATTATTAAGATTGGACGAAAACGTCCGATTGTAACTGTCTGTAACAATTAATCTCAAAATGGGTGAAGTTGAGTAATCGCAGTTTTGTTACTCGCTCAAAGGTCTCGTTTAATTAAGCTAAAATATTAAATGTTTCAGACAATATTGTAATCGCACATTTTTACAGCTTCATGTTTATTTTTCAATTTTTTTGCGATTTTAGCATTTTCTCGCAATAAAGAAATGGTATTCATACTTAAAATCTCACATAAAAACTGTAAGCAATAATAAAATCGTACACATTCGCGGAAATCAAGGAGCCCTTGGGTATTAACTGTATTCTACGAGCGGACTTCAATCAGCATATCGAACCGCAGTTTTTCTTTTAATTCGCTCATTCACTCATAGCCTTGGTGAATGCAAGAAGCGGCCTTCAGCCTTTCCACCGTCGAGGAACATCGATCGCTCGGCCATGACTCGCGCTTCTCAGACGCCGTCGCCGCCCCGCGCTTAGGTGCTCGCGTGACCAGATGGCGATTTTATTCCGAGACACCGAGAGCTGAAAGGGTTTATGATCCTCCTCATGATGTAGGTGACCGATAAAAATCTGTTAATATTGCTAGATGGGAACAATGCCATCGCTATTGCAGGGTAAATTTGAATGAGGGAAACTCCTACGAAATAAGGATTTGAATAGGGTGGTTTCCTGTTATTTTTTTATTGCCTAAATCGAAAGATTATCCTCTGGAGAACGTATTTCACGCTTTTATATTTTTTAATGACGATATCTATTTTTCGCGATTAAATGAAAAGTGAAAAAATTTCAAGCGCGCGAAAACACGACGGCTAATTATGAATGATGGGAAAACTCCGTGTGACGTCGTTCTGGTTCCCGCTGCGGCAAGTGAGGTGACCTTGGGGCAAGGCTTTGGGCGCTGATACGACGCAGAATGCCAGGAGGTAGCCGAGTGCCCTGCTAGCCGGTAGCGCTTGGCTTAAATAAGGATTATTAATACCTTATCAAACGAAGAAAACTTTTCGACCTTAGCCAGTTTTAATAGGTGATTATAAAGACATTTTTTCCTGAGCTCTGTGCCTCATGCATGCATTGGTAATCTCAGACGATGTAAAACTCCTATCTACTCGTATAGAAACTAGGTCCCTGTGACGTCACGTGGAGTGGCATTGCATGGGCGCCAATCTGGCCTTTTTCAAATGAGGATAAAATTGACCATTGCCATTCGTCTAAAGCGGTATTTCTAAAACCAAATAATTTGTATATTATGAATACACTAATGGTGGGTAACGAATCGCAATCAATACCTTTCGTTTTCTTTGATGAAGGAAACTACCCTAATGACAGGTTTCTTGACTGAAAACTAGGGGTAGAACTTATTTCTGTTAGGCGATGGGTAGGTGGGAGGCGGCATTAAGTATTTGAAGGTTTCACCTGTGGTACGATCTCTACCGCAGGCTCGGGGATTTGCAAAATCTGGGGTAAAGTGGATTTTCGGGTTTTTGGGGTTATAAATTTTTTAATTTAAAAAATGGATTTTTAAAATTATTTTTTAAGAAGAAAGAAAATCATAAAAAAATAAGAAAGATTTATTTCAAGTTTGAAATCGAATTTTTAGGTACTTGCAAAATCAGAGGCTAATGTGGACTTCCAAAGTTTGTCCTTATATCTAGAAATATTTTTTCTCACTTGAATACTCAGACTTTCTTCCCGTATATATTCAGAAGTTGTCGCCAACGGAGTTCTGCCGAAACATTTCATTAACATGAGGCCGTCATTTTTTTCGAAGGAAAGCAGCAATACATTGTACAATAAACCTCATATGAAAACGTATATTGTGTTATATTGTGGGCGAGAATATCTGTGCGTAAGTAGAGACAGATCGTCTTCACCCGCTTTAACGATGAGGGAAATGATGTCATTGGTAACTAGAGCGTTCTTTGCAATCAGGTTAATTTCTGTTTTTCTGTAAATATTAGTTCTTAACTAAACTGACTCTATTTCTGTGAAATTTACTAAGTTAGTTAGTACATCTTTGCAATTTTGATACTTATTCCAAAAATTTATGAAATTAGAGCGATTTTAGACGAGAATTCACCATTGGAATCGAAAATGTAGACGTAACTTCACACCACAGCCAGGATTCGTATACGACCCTTGGCCATTAAAATATATATCTTATCACTACTGCGAAAACATCGGTTTCTGTTTTACACAGACACGTCACCTACGGTTATAATAGGTTTTAGAAATTAAAACCTCGCTATATGTGTCTTTAAGTACCTAATTTTCACGCAAGTCGAGCGCTGCACGTTTTATTGGTTCCTGGAATGCAGGAGGAAGTTAGATAAAAACTGGTTATGAAGCCGACGTCGTTCACCGGTGGGAGTTCGCTGTCAAAGAGCAGAGGTGATAAATGAGACATTGTAACTTAATGTAATATTAAACACGTGCGGATTGTTATCAGAATCGTAATATTTATGACAAATGAAATTATTCGTAATATTCGTTATTTTTTTCTTCTTGGAAAAATTTCACTCACTCAGTTATTCAGCCTTAGGGTTGGTATGAATAGGTGGGGGTAGAGCTCACCCCAGATTTAGCCACGGGCTAATATCACTCCTTCAGGGTACTCATCCACAGGCAGGCACGTAGCAAGGAGGGCTTCGGGGGCTTCACCCCTTATTTCTCCTCGAAGTTCCCCTTGTAGCGATGCCCGCCATACATCTTAGGTGACAGCTATAATCCTTTCAAATAAATTTGCGACTGGCATATCGTGCAAGCTCGGAATGTTTCGTCCGACGTCGCGGCAGGAGGTAGGGTCTACGACACTAAGGATGTGAGATGGGGAGAGAGAGATTGCGGCGTTGCCATGTTTCTTCAAAAGACTTCGTCATGAATGGAAACGAAAGACTGTCTCAAAAACCCTCCTTCCACCTGGCAACACATCAAACTTACTCACGAAGCGTACACCGCGGAGGTCTGAAAGCGAGTGAATTTCTCAGAGACTGCTCCGCCTACGGCATTTCAGTTGGTTTTCAAGAAGTCACGTGCTCTCCCCCCCCCAAAAAAAAATACTTGGGCCCAACTCTCACAATAATGTTTGAAATGAACTGCAGCCCAAGGGCACTTATCCACTGACTTTGTTTTAAATTTTAAAACTTTTTTCGAAAAATCAGGCTGATTTCGGAACCAAACGCCTTCGGAGACCAAGCCGTAATAACTGCGGCCGTTGCGGGAAAAGTAAACGCCAACCGCGTAAATTTTAGCGCCTAGCGAACGAAATTAATAGCTCATTTAATGGTATTTAAGATTTTCCAATGCGCAGAAATTGTCAAAACTTTAACAATATAGGCTATCATCATATCACCAAAGCAACTCCCGAAGCAAATTTCTGAAGTTGTCCCATCTTCTCAATTTGGTCCCGCATTCGCGTTGCTCACGCAATCGACCCATTCGGTCTTCTTCATTCATTTGTTTCACCGCGTATCAAACGCTTCCAACCTTGACCTCCCTGCTACTGTCGTAGTCCATGCCTCGGTGTCGGTCGAATGAAAATCTTTGAGAGTTAATCTGCCATTTTGATAACATTTAATACTAACTCCATGAAATTGTATGTGTGTTTCTTGCCTGTGGCGCGGCGATTGGGGGGTGGGGGGGTTTCGGGGGAAAAATCCCCCCCCAGAGCCCAGATAAATTTTTAAGTTTAATCTATTTCACTTAATTGCATTAATATTACTTGTAGAATAGTGTAAGGATTAATAAAATATCCCTCAGTAGGCCGAAAAACTCACCATTTTGAACCATTTGTCTTAATTTTTTTGGAGGAGGTGCAATACTCCCAGAATTAGTTGCACTTGAAACCCCCCCTTGCCTTAATTCCTAGCTGCGCCCCTGTTTCTTACCGTCCTAACTTACTATGCCCTTGCGCAATGCCATCGTGCAGAAAGAGTTACTACGCTCCAATGCGGGATATTAGGCGACGTTTTGCGACGCTTCGGCTGCTTTCTACCCGACCAAACTTACTAGTACCCGTTCATCCTCTGTTGAAACGTCGGTCGAAGATCTAAATCAATGCAGATCAAGTTGATTTAGGCCTTTTGAACTCATTTTGTGTTCCTCATTTTAGTCGGTCAAGCTCCAATGCCATTAGACGTCGGTGAACAACATTTCCAGAGCTCAGAGAAATTTTTAGGTTTTATCCATTTCACTTAATTGGATCAGTATTACTCATGGAATAGTGTTAGGATTAATCAAATATCACTCAGAAAGCCGTAAAACTCGCCATTTTTAACCATTACTCTTAAACTTTTTCTCGAGGAGGCCCCACGTTCCTCCTGCTTACACTAGCGGGTATGCAATACCCTCACAATCGAAGGTAATAGTTGCGCCTAAAACCCCCCTAACCTTAATTCGTAGCTGCGCCCCTGGCTTATTAGGTAGTAGTAGTAACCGTGCATTCTCTGTTGAAACGTCGGTCGAAGACCTAAACACCTTGATCGAAACCCGTGATACCTTCCAGTAGGGCATTCTCCGAGATTTCCTGAATAGGGTGTTTCCTATTATTTTTTTTTGCCTAAATCGAAAGATTATTACTCATGGAGTGTGCATTTCACGCTCTTAGATTTTCGAATGACGATATCTATTTTTCGCGATTAAACGAAAAGTGAAAATTTTCAAGCGCGCGAAAACGCGACGGCTAAGTAGGAATGATTGGAAAAGTCCGTATGACGTATTTCTGGTTCCAGCTGTCAGCGTGTGAGGTGACCTTGGGGCGAGGCTTAAGCGCTGATACAACGCAGGCTGCTAGCAGGTAGCTGAGTACCCTGCTAGCAGCTAGTGCTTGGCTTAAATAAGGATTATTATTCCCCTATCAAACGAAGGAAACTTTCCGAGCTTAGGTATTTTTAATGAGTGATTATTAAGAGATGTTTCCCTAAGCTCTGTGCCTCATGCATGCATTAGTAATCTCAGACAATGTAAAACTCCTATCTAGTCGTATAGAAACTAGGTCCCTGTGTCGTCACGTGGAGTGGCATCGCATGGGCGCCAATCTGGCCTTTTTCAAATGAGGTTAAAATTGACCGTTGCGATTCGTTGAAACTGGGATTTTTAAAACCAATAATTAGTATATTATTAATACACTAATGGTGGGTAAGGAATCGCAATCAATGCTTTTTGTTTTATTTGATGAGGGAAACTACCCTATTCTTAGGAAGAAGTCACTCTTCGTCCCTGTGCTTTGTCTAGTGATCGTCCGTGAGTCATCATTCGTGCATGTATCAGTTCTTCCGAGCTTCCTGCATGGATGACGTAAGGTTCTCTCCCCTTCAGTCACTTATCATAGCGCGCCGTCACGCCATGTCGCTTAGGAATTTATTTCCTCCGATGTTAATGATTTCCTGCGTCACACATCACTGCTGTTCCATAATTGTTCGCATACGCTCTTCTGTTGCATAAGATTGCTGTTCCATGCGGAGGAGAGGAGACTAAGCAATAAAAATAAATTGCCTAACGGAAAAGCGGCGAAGAAGTGAGAACTTATGCTATTTATATATCCCAGTCATAGGTCATCATGCCTTATTTTTTCATCCAATTGTTTTAGTTTCACGGTGTGGTATTCCATTATAAGATTTCTGTCTGGATAAGTGTCCCTTTTACCACTTTTTTGTATAAAGCGACGTGTTAATTATTTCATAATAATAGGGTAGTTTCCTTCATCAAAGAAAACGAAATGCATTGATTGCGATTTGTTACCCACAATTACTGTATTCATAATATGCAAATTATTTCGTTTTAAAAATATCGGTTTAGACAAATGGCAATGGTCCATTTTTATCCTCATTTGAAAAGGGCTAGATTGGCGCCCATGCGATGCCACTGCACGTGACGTCACAGGGACCTAGCTTCTATAGGAGAAGATAGGAGTTATACATCGTCTGAGATTACCAATGCATGCATGAGGCGCAGAGCTCAGGGAAACATGTCTTAATAATCACCTATTAAAACTGGCTAAGGTCGGAAAGTTTTCTTCGTTTGATAAGGTATTAATAAACCTTTTTTAAGCCAAGCGCTACCAGACAGCAAGGTACTCAGCTACCCTCTAGCATCCTGCGTCCTATCAGCGCTCAGAGCCTCGATCAAGGTCACCTCACAAGGCGGGAGGGGGAACCAGAAATACGTCAGACGGAGAGATTTCCTTACCCGTCGCGTTTTCGCGCGCTTGAAAATTTTCACTTTTCATTTAATCGCGAAAAATAGATATCGTCATTTAAAAATCTAAAAGCGTGAAATACGCACTCCAGGAGTAATAATCTTCCGATGTAGGCAATAAAAAAATAATAGGAAACCACCCTATTAACGCATGCTGATGATGATTAGTCGTCGAAATCGGGTCGCTTTATTTAAAATAAGTAAAAGTTATCCAACCAATAAATCAGTTTCAGTTTCATTGATCCTGGAAATGTGTTGGTACATTGAAGTATATAAAACTCAACCATGGGATTAAGCAGGGGCGGTCTGGGGTTATTGGAGGCCATAGGTTGGGGATCATCATGATGGGGCCCCCCATACCGAACGATTCGGCTCCCCCAGAAATTTTTAGGAAATTGCTTGCCCAGGAATGGATTTTAACGCTATTCTGACTCTTAGCACATTCGGGATTTGCATAATTGTAAAGAGCAGGTAGATTGCCGGTTGCGTTTTCGTTGTTGCATTTGAAAAAATGTTTAGAAATGTAAATATTATAAAATACCGAAAAACTACATTCATCCCATTACAGGTAATGACTTGAATTATGAATTTTATTCTGATTAAAATAATATAAAAATGAAAATTTTAAGAAATTATGAAGAGGCTTAGATCCAGAAATTCCATGAAAAATTAAGAGGCGAATGCGTTAAAAAACAGATGAAAGTTTATAAAAATAGCAATTTCCTAAGTAAAAATACTTTGAAAAGGGAGAATTTCACAGTTTGTAAAAAAGGATGTATTATTGTGATATTGTGTATTATTTAGTGAATATGTTTCATGAAACTACGCTGAAATTAATAAAAAAAACTCTAAAATAACCTTTTACAATAACCATTTCAAAAATGCATCAGGTTCTCTTTTATATTCCGACTACTTTATTTTATTTATTTTTTATATAAACTTTTACACTGAGTATGCATAGATCAACTAATGACAACGTACAATTTTGTAATTGCAAAGCAAACTGGTTCAAGTAATCCGAGTATTTTTATTACACCTTTCATGTATGCTTCACGATATAGGGGAGTGAGGGGCAAGAGTCCGCATGGGGCAAGATTCCTTCTCCGATATATTTCTCTAAATACCTGGATGATGCCACTTGTAGTCAATCACTTTCATTAACGTGACGAAGTGTAACACAGGGGTGCGTTTAGTGGAAGACAACGAACGACAGAACGTGAGTTTTTCTTATTTTTCAGTTTACGCAACGTTTATCTAATTTGTAGGGCCGCGTAATTTTTATATGTGATTTGTGTAGTTATTTAATTGCTACGTTTCTCTAGCATTCCATTATATGTATCCTTTGCTTCAAAATTTCATGCAGTCAGCAGGTTCGCAGCCCACTATGTGGTTGTGTTATGGCGTATTAGGTGTAGCAAGTGCTGTTGGGGCATGAGTCCTGGGGCAAAGTGTCCGCATGCGGACTCTTGCCCCACGGGCGCTGACTCCTGTCCCACTTTATGAGATTACTTTTTCTATAAATTCATAGTATCTGCCATAAATATTATAATTACTTATTTAATAATGGTATTGAAAGAAAATGCGGAAACTGTAAGAGAAGAACCGATTGGGAAGCATTAGGATAAAATTTTTTCGAGATTGTCTGTGCGTACACGTCTTAAGACGGTATGTGCAATAGAACATATAGCATGTAATGATTGGGAATTTGAATAATATTACCTATTTCTAGAATTTTAGATGCGTTTTATTCATAGATACGCATCATGCTGACTGTTGTTGTCCGACCTACCGGCGAACAGGCATGAGTGTATATGCCCTTGTCAGTCCTTATTTTTCCGAGAAAGCGTTTGAAAATAATCTTGCAGTTGAAGCACCTCCAGGAACTCTTTCGCTAATGACAGATTCGGTATTCATTAATTTAGACATTTATAATGACTGGCTGAAACATTTTAAGGGAGATCCAAAACTCGCTGTTGATGACCTAGTTTGGTCATGGAAGGCGGAGAAGCTTTTTTACCCTCAAATATTCCTTCCTTATACTCCCTTCCCAAATTCATGTCCATACAACCTTCCACTTTGAGTACTTTACTCTGCTTACTATTTACTGCTTACAATTTACAACAATACTTTGCCTAGCAGACATCGGGAGGCACATATCTCTCTTGAGAGCATTAGGCCATATCCACAAGCATTGCAAGCGTAAAATCGGCGTAAAAAATTCTAAGTGGTCTGAAATTCTTACGAGTTCCCCCAACAACCAGAAACTAAACGGGGAGATATCTAAACAGAAAGTAAAGGGTTATAGTACCTACTAAGCGGCGGTTTCTGAACGGCAAACAGGGCATTCACTTCACAGGAAAAACTGGTTATGACCATGTAGTTTGTGGAAAATTGTACTCAGATCCACCAATTGTTAATTGGATAATGTGCTATGAATGTAAAACATGGGCGAAAGAACCTTGCACCTCATTTTATGGAAAGAGAAAGTTCACATGTGAAAACTGTGATTAGGACTCTTGCTCCACGTGAGGGGCAAGTTTCCTATTTGTTTTTCTCTTACATTTTGCTGAATAACTCCAGTTATTAATGTATTCTGCAGCAATGGAAGATAAGTATTGTAGAACATGAAACAGGGAAAAAATTGTGAAAAAATTAAAATAATAGGTTGAACCTGAGTATATAATTTATATAACTGTTAGTGAGATGAGTACCCTTGCCCCCCATTCCCCTACGCATCCGAGGCGGGAGCCCCCTAACCTCGAGGCCCTCGGCGATTGCTGACCAGCCGACCCTGCCTCACCGCCCCTCGTAGTAAGATGTTACACAGAAATTAAAATGAAGAATATTCGGAATAGTACAATGACACGCAAGTAGACACACAAGTATTCTCGGAAAGCATGAAAGGCGAGTGTTAAACTGGGTTTTAGATAGAGTCAGGGATGCCGACTTACAAAAAATATTAGGGGGGACCCAAACCGGGGGTCTTTCCCCGGGAAATTTTATAAGTAGTGAGTTTTAAGTTTATTAAGCCTTTTAGAAGAGTCATACGATCAACATTAGAACCCTGATAACTCGAATCTCGACATCTGGAAACTCCGGGGAAAATCGACAAACCTGATAATTTTTTTCCTCACACCTATAACGAATTTTTGAGGAGGCTCGGCCCCCCTCAGGCCCCATGGAGTCGGCGCCACTGGATAGTGTTGGTGTAACTGCCTCCCCCATATTTAATCGGAAAATATAAAAATGGGTTATATTTTAAATCTTAAATATAAAAATAAATCTTAAATGTGGTTTTCCATCGCAAGCTTTAATTTCAATATGTAATGCTCATATACGACGAATGCTCGTATTTCGAGTGTGCCTTCCATGTGTGTACCAGAAAAAGATCCTTTTTCCGTCCATGACACCGTCGTGTAGCCAATCAGAGCCTACAGTTAAGTGTAGAGTGAATGTATCGCCTGGAGTCCGCAATCTATCAGCACGGGTGGTCTGGGTGATTGGGGGTCCTCGGCTGGGTTCCGTCTTGGGGGGGGGGGAGTGTCCTTCCCTGGAAAATTAAAAAATATCGCATGCCTGGAAATGGATTTTGACGCTATTCTGGCTCATAAAAGCTACATAAAAGTTTTAAAAAATAGCAATTAGCAATTAAAAAAATACAATAAAAGTGAGACTTTCACAGCTTATAAAATGTAATAATGCATTATGGTTCTTTTACATATATGTGTAATGTAATGTTTAGTGAATTTTTTTCGGTGAAACTGCGCTGGAATTTAAAATACCTCTGAAATTACCTTTTCAAATAACCCTTTCAAAAAAACATCTAGTTCTTTTTTATCTTACTTACACCTTTATTTTATATATTTTTATATAATATTTTTACACTGAGTATGTAGTAAATAAATCTACTTATGAAACGTATAATTTTAAAATTGCTAAAAAAAACTTTTTTCCAAGTTTTCTGAATCTTTTTTCGTTACGGCTTTCACATACGTTTCACGATAGACGCGAGCGTTGAGGGGGACCCCGTAAGCTCGGGGCCCTCGGCGATCGCCGACCAGCCGACCTAGCCAGACCGCCCCTGAGTCTATGGCCTGAAAGTTGTGAACGTTGGAAATATTGGTACAATGATGGAAAAATTGTCTACGGGAAAGAGGATGTGATGCAGAAAATGACAGGAGCATGTGACGTGTGTGGATCCTCATTTTAAGGGGGGGCTCTGCTATATTTACCCCTCAGGATGTTCTACCATTAGCAACAGTAAACATAGGTTTTGACTCAATGCAAAGCGTGACATCTGAGACGTGGTGGGTTCTTGCGTGTCTGGACAAGTCAGGTGTATTCATCAAATTAAGTAGGCAATTCCAGCCCCTCGGATTTGCCTCGACTCTCCCTTGTCCTAATAGCGCTTAGAAGTGGCTTAAGGTGATGGATCGTAAGGGGGTGGCAATCAATATAGGGTTAAGTTGTCTCATTTCTCATAAGGACATCCCTTGGTATTTCGTATTCAACAGCATGCCAATAATAATATATATTGTAGATTATCACTGCATACTGCGGCCAAGTCATCGCGCATGATTCATTTACTAATTCAGACTACAGTACATAATCTGTTCCTCTTATGGGGTGGGGAGCTGGCTAGTATATGCTCCTATGGATAGGAGACAAACAAACGATCACTATTCCTGTCCCTCTTATGGATAGCTTTCCAAGGGCTATTGGACTGATAATTCTAGTTAATTTATGAATAGCATGGTCATTTTTGCCGTCCATTTTTCTATCACTTACCTTGTCCCTTTCAGCGGCGTATCTATGGGGGGGGGGTGTGAGGGGGGATATATCCTCCCTTAAAGCCTCAGAGAAATAAAAATAATATTCAAAACTATTGTCTAGGGTTAACTTATAGTAAATTTTAACGTGAACTTTTAATGAAACAAATTTTAAGTGCCAAAATTATTTAAAATGTATTTGCAGGCATGTCATTTGTACAAAAATTTTCCAAACGGGGGTGGGGGAGGGTGGGAGGTCGCCCTTCCCCATTCCACCTCGTCCCCCCCAAAGCATATTCCTAGTTACTAGTGATGGGTCGATCATGAACGATTCGATCAAAAAGATTGAATCACTAGGTGAATCAAATGACTCATGATTCATTTCGTTAAACAAGTCGATCATCAATCACTCCGACTTCCGGTTTCATATCAATCATCCCGGTTTCCGGTTTGTTTCAAAATTTGGAACGATCGATGCTTGATCTATTTTCGTCATGGCAGATACAGTTGTGAGAAAATTAAATACTATGTTATAAAGAACTGAATACTTGTGTAATCTTTTACTTAAATGTTTTCCAGCAGTTATCAGTATTAATAGCACCAATACACGTAAAAGGAAAATATTAAGATGACTCCTGTAGGAGAACGTTAAGAAGTAGAAGTTAAAGCTGGTTACATTTTATTGTGCCGTTCATAAAATTATCGTGCAGATCAAATTCATGCATAGTGTGTGGTGTATTCTGTGTTATATTTTGAGATATGTAGTTAGAAATTATTTTATTAGTGTTAAGAAACTGTGGCAGTTTTGCCTTCCCAAATATTTTCATTACACTACTTCCTTCATTTTTGCAATCTAATTTACTCATCTAGGAATTCACAATCAAAATAGTATATGAAATGATAATATGGATAGCAATCAGCGTTATCAATGCTCTTCGCAGATGAGGCAGTATTTATTCGATTATTCAAAGTGATTTATTACATCCATTGATTGAGTCTTTTCGATCATGATTCCTTTTGAGTCTTTTCGATCATGATTCCTTTTGAGTCTTTTCAATCATGACTCCTTTGAGTCTTTTCGATCTTGATTCATTTGAGTCTTTTCGATCATAATGATTGAATCAATTGATTGAATCACTTATGTGACTCGAGTCAAAATGATCGAATCACTAAAATGATCGACTTTGCCCATCACTACTAGTTACGCTACTGGCCCCTTTCGTATTTACAACTGCTGATCCATTGAATGCCGAACGCGGCGTTGTAATTAACAGATATTTGCGTAATATTTATGGATAGCTTATGGTCATAATTGGCTAAATTGCATTTTCAGGAGCAAAAAATTGACATTTTAAATTATCGAAAAAGAAGCTTGCCAGTCTACTAGAAAACCTGGAAAATTCATTAAACTTCATTGAGCTTGGGCATTAGTGGAACGTCAGGGAAAATCATAGAGAAATGTGGGACCATTATATTTGCTGTTCAAATCAAATGGCGATCTATTTTCTCCACGTAAGCATGGGAAATTGGGTAGTTATATTCGTAGCCTGTTTCAATATTGAAAATAAACCACGTCATTATTGGAACAAAAATTCCCTACGTTTCGTTTAGGTAGCGCTGTATAATAGCAGAAATTGATTTTTGTATCTTGATTTCAGGTTAATATTTACCTGCTCTTAAATGCGTTAACTCTGCTAGAAAAAATTGCGCAAATAATCTGGAATACCCTAAAAAGTCTGGGAATTTTGGAGTCATATTTGAGTGGCCAACCTGAAAAAGCAATACAGGTAAAAAATGTTGGTTGAAGACCCTTACTTCATGCCACTTAACGAGCGTATTGATTGTGGCTCTCGGGGAGGGCGTTGACTGCTGAAGCTCTTCCTTTAGATTTGGAATAATGCTGACGCCTCTGCGTCTCTCTCACCTCTTTCTACCGCCCAAACAATCCACCTACCTGTACCAGCCCACCACCCTCTCTTAAATGGAGAGTCCAGGTTCAGGGGCAGATGCAGGATTCAAGGAACGAGGGCGTTGAAGCTTAAAGTTAGGTTTGAGTTCACACATGAGTGGGTGCCTTTAAATTTTGCGTGATCGGTTTCTTTACTGACGGAAAGTATCATGTTGGAATTCACGAATTGAATTGAAACACCCTTCTATATTCTATCTCCCCTTAATGCGCGGTAAAATTGGGTAGTTATACGTGTAGGGTGTACAGTAGGGCGGATCGGAAAAATCGATTTTTTTCAAATCCATCTGGCCCAACGAAAAAAAGTTGTGGGACCGATCAAAAATAAGGCCTGAAAAATTTGAGACCTCTCGGTGAACCTCTGACCCTCGCTCAAATGCAATTTAGCTGGTCGAAACCCTCGAAGAGAAGATGGTCGAAATTCGAAAAAAATGGTATTTTATGGTCATTTCCTATAGATTTTGCCGAGTTACTGCGCTTAGGGCAAATATTTCGTGCATTTTGATGTATCTGCCACCGTTTAGCCACAAAATGCCTAATTTGAGTCTGCGTCCGCGAAGAAAATATTCCAACGCCCACGCAGCGTCGCGGATACAAGAGCCGCAGGCCGATCCCCTCCCCTCCCCGCTCGCTTCTACCCCTCCCACGCCTCCAATACAGCAAAATTCATCCCGCGTATGCTGCTAGGAGGTCGTTTATCTTTGATGATATAAATCGGAAGATGGTAGAAGGTAATAAAGGAAGCTTAGTGAGACGACTTGTCCCTTATTAGCCGCCCCATCGGGGTTAAACAAATCGATGTTACCAACTTTTAGAGAAGTGATGAAATAGTTTTGGATCCGAGAACGCAGAAACTCACTAAGTACTTATAAAATTTCCCACGGCAAGATCCCCAGTTTGGGCCCCCCCAATATTTTTTGTGAGTCCGCATCCCTGAGGGTGTAGGTATCTATATTGATGGTACACCACTTCAATATTGGTACAAACATTCGTAACGTACCTTAGGTAGTGCTGAATAATAGTAGAAATTAATTTTTGTAACTCTTTGTCTGATTAGTCTGGTAGTTTTTGGGACTTAAATGCTAAATTCCGGACTTAGATTGAATAGTTAAGAACTAACATTTTACGCTGGGCCTCGGAAAACATATTGGAACCACTCTCATTGACTGATGAAAACGGGAAAATTAGAGAGATGCATCGCCAAACGAACTGAATTAGGAAGCCATATTTTCCTCGGGTAAAGAGGACCGTAATAAAAAAGTATGTATACTAACACAATTTCGAACACATGTTATGTTATTAAAGATTTCAAAATATCTCTTTACGGTTAGCGGCTGCTACGCTAACACCCCCTGTCATACGCCGCGCGGCTCTTTAAACTGTGTTTTGTAATTATAAAAAAAGGGAATGAATTCATTTTGCTCGTGTGTGGGTGCAGGATATATCGGCTCCTCGGCTCAACATTTGGGAGATATAGAATGCCACCCTAGTCATCACTGGTGAGGACTCCGGAAAATTTTCCTAGTCATGATGTTGTGGTACGATGTGGATTGAGAAACACTTCGGTTTTCTGTAACACTGGCAGGGGCGGCATCAAATTGGGGGTTGGTAATAGTCTGGGAGTATGAAATACCCCAGAGAGAGGGAGATTAGAGAGACTCGTTAGAGAGGGGCGATTTTACAGTAGGGAGTGCTACGTTCTACGATAAATACAACTTTCTCACGTTTGGGACTTGTAGACATGCATTTACATACCCACTCCCTTTCCAAGGATACTAATTAAAACTACCACACTAATAAAAATTGAATTATTAAAATAAATTTTGGGTTGTCATGACTTCTGTGATTCCCCTCCCTCCCTCCTGATTAAATCCGACCTGAATACTGAGCGCTTTCAAGGGGAGTGAGTGCTAAGTAAGAGCTCTACCAAAAAAAGTGTGAAATAGGGTAGTTTCCTTTATCAAAGAAAAAGAAGGCAATTGATTGCGATTCGTTACCCACCATTAGTGTATTCATAATATACAAATTATTTGGTTTTAGAATTCCCAGTTTGCACGAATGTTAATGGTCAGTTTTAACCTCATTTGAAAAAGGCCAGGCGCCCATGCGATGCCACATTGCGTGACGTCACAGGGACCTAGTTTCTATACGAGTAGCAGTTTTACATCGTCTGAGATTACCAATGCATGCATGAGGCACAGACCACAGAGGGAAACATCTCTTAATAATCACCTATTAAAACTGTCTATGGTCGGAAAGTTTCCTTCGTTTGGTAAGGTATTAATAATCCTTATTTAAGCCATGCGCTACCAGCTAGCAGGGTACTCTGCTACCTGCCAGCAGCCAGCATCGCAGCGGCGCACCATATACTCGCCCCAAGGTCACCTCACACGGCGACAGCGGGAACCAGAATGACGCCACACGGGCTTTTCCCCGCATTCATACTTAGCCGTCGCGTTTTCTCGCGCTAGAAAATTTTCACTTTTCAATTAATCGCGCAAAATAGATATCGTCATTCAAAAATCTAAAAGCGTGAAATTTGTACTCCAGGAGTAATAATCTTTCGATTTAGACAATAAAAAAATAATCGGAAACCACCCTATTGCTACTTGATCGCTACCGCTACGTAACAGCCCATTGTCAGTGTTAGCGCTCAGTCGTTCCGCATTATCGGACGCTACTTGCCGGACGCCCACGATACTGATTTGTGGGAGCTCAAATGTATAGCTCAAATGAACCCAAATGAGCTCAAATGAACCCAATAGGGTAGTTTCTTTCATCAAAGAAACCGAAAACCAACCCTATTGGGTAGTTTCCTTCATCAAAGAAACCGAAAGGCATTGATTGCGATTTGTTACCCACAATTACTGTATTCATAATATACAAATTATTTCGTTTTAGAAATACCGGTTTAGACGAATGGCAATGGTCCATTTTTATCCTCATTTGAAAAGGGACAGATTGGCGCCCATGCGATGCCACTCCACGTGACGTCACAAGGACCTAGTTTTTATACGAGTAGATAGGAGTTTTACATCGTCTGAGATTACTAATGCATGCATGAGGCACAGAGCTCAGGGAAACATCTCTTAATAATCGGATTTTTTGTCGCTAATTCTATCAATTTATATATTGAATAAACCCCAGCCAAAGTGCTCAGGAATCCCATAATAGAAATTTCTTCATTTTTACGACAGGGTTATTTTTGTTTACTTATTGCTCTTTGTAACTCTGAGCCGTGGTCGTTCATCGCGGGATGGCCAAACTCTCTCTTTCGGCCCACTTCTCGTGGAACACGATCGCCGCTCGAAGATGAAAAGCATGGCTCTGAGACTTGGCAATTTGAAAGTAGAGGATCTTTAATGCGATGTCTTATATATTTTGGAAGTGATATTAAAACCACACTTATTCTCCTGATGCCGAAAATACCGCGGAAAAATTTTGTCTTTTAGGGCCGTTAGCTGAATACTCCATACGTCCTCAGTTTCTTTAGTTATTCTCTCCTCGAGTATTTTTCTTATTCTGATGGACCTTGATTAACCTCAATAAAAGACCTTCCGGTCGGAAAATTTCC
The DNA here is from genome assembly GCF_921293095.1 of Ischnura elegans. Lineage (NCBI taxonomy): Eukaryota > Metazoa > Arthropoda > Insecta > Odonata > Coenagrionidae > Ischnura > Ischnura elegans. The sequence goes on along the minus strand of NC_060254.1, from coordinate 34,006,031 downwards.
CCGAACTTGACCTTCTATTGTCTTTTTCCTAATGTTTTTCGCTCTATTTCTTTCTGGAAAACTTACCACCAGCAGCCAAACAATTTTTTGATCATACTTATTTTTAACTACGGCACAAATAAATATACTTTTGGTTACGAGCAGAGAAACGGGGCTGGACGACGCAGAAAAGGCCAAATTTTACTGTATTATAACCTGCTGAATGGTCATGGTTGGTAGGTGAATTTCAGTGTAAAAAATATATTGCAATTCCAATTGTAATTTTTCATCCCGAGACGTTTTGGTATCATTGGGAGAGCGATTGAACATAAAAACTTTTCTTCTTCTGCAGTGACGTTATGGCAAAATTAGCAGTGCCGGAACACACTTTCCTCAACTTTTTAATGTGAACTCTTTTTAATGCGAACTTCAACTAGTGAAATGTTACTGTTTTTATTGCAAGTAATTATGTATCTACATTTTATTACAAAAATTTTAGTTTTGGATAGGAATATATATATTTAATAGAAATTTTGTGGCAACAAAATTGAAAAAAATGTTATTTGACTATGTCGTCTTTTGTTAACCAGTGCAGGAATAGTGATCCGGCACCATGACACCACTGATATTCTGGGTTCAGCATCCAGTCAAATATCAAAGATTTGACATGTAGATTCCTACCCAGTATGGCAATATTTTGCCTTCATACACATCAATACTTAATGTGCCATCCGACTGGCTTGGTGAAAGTTGGTTCATTCTAGGTGAATTGTGGGTAAAGGCACAATTAGAAAATGATGCTTTTAAGTTTTGTATAATTTGTTTCCACCACAGAAAAATTAATTAAAAGCTTAAAGACAGTGTTTACTTCCAAATAAAAATAGCTCTCAGCTCCGTAAGTTTACAGCATGCGGTACAGTTATCACTCTTATTGAAAGTCATAAGATGGTTGATGAGAATGTCCGAGCTATTAATCGCCATGCAACACATCAGCTTGCAAGAGTTAAATAGAATGCTCAGCACTCGAAGCAGGGAAGAAAAAATTGCTTATGCCCTAGCACAGAAGGTTAGAGAGAAAACCATTGACGCTATGTGAATACTTTCATTCAGCACCAAATTTATCCACCAAGTTTTCAATGCCTTAATACTCACTTAATTAGCGATTCTGAGAAATATCAGGAAATAGCTAGCAGTGCAATCTGAAACCCTCTCAACCACAAGCCCAAGTATTTTATTAAAGTAAGAAGTTACATGATTTTAGAGTCGCTATATTAATGGCACTATTGTAAAATGTCACATTTTAAAATAATTGTGACATGAGACAGAGAGAGAAGCGTCCTTTATATTAGTAACTTAAGTAACTTAAAAAGCATATCACAGAGCTATTCCTGGAATAAATAAGGAATATGGAAAAAATGATTTCATGCATTTGAAATTAAAGATACAAAACTGGAACAAAATTAGCAGTCATATAATATTTTGATCGTATTATTTATTTTTAACTAGTGCACATACAAATTTCCACTGTCAAGCTCTTATGAAATGCTCAAGAAGTGAAAATTGCAGGTAGCTAAAAGGAAATAATATCCACTCATCAAGGGCATTACACTTATCAGCTGTACCCTACTGAGACCAATAACTTCTTGGAGCACTGCCATTCACAATCCCTATCTTGGATGGGAATTAATGGGAGTGGTTGATCACAGGTTAAAATGCATTGAAATTTGTACATGCAGCATAAATATACAAAGTTATTAATGAATATGAAATTACAAAATATTTACAAAAACTCTTTCATTCATGGATACAAAAACATGCTCGAAGTATCAATATACAACCAATACCGTGCTTAAGACAAAAACTTGTGACTTTTTTTGAAGTACATAGAGTAAAACTGCAATCAAGTGGTTAATGTGATAGCGAGACAGGTGAGTATGTACTAATAAATTCCAATGCCAGTACAAATAAAATTTCAATAAAAAAACAAATCATCCTCACATAAAGCATAAAATTTCAAGTAAAACCTTACGTACAAAATGGACAAATACCTGTTCAAAAATTAAATTACAGCCAATGACATAGTGCAGGTACAATGTTTCTAAATTAAAAAAATGTACAAAAATATATTTATAAAAGAATACTTCAGTACAATATCGGGGAAAAAGTATCACGGCAAAAATCTTGTCAGGGTACTTTCCCACCATTGGTACAAACAATGTCATTAGACCAAAAAGGGACGTGGGGTTAACTTAGGAGTACCCCGAGATTTTGATACACTTCTTAAATTCCGAGCTGATTGGGGAGTCCTCGACGGAGTATATCCCGGAATTCGGCTCATTGTCCTCGTTGGGGTTTTCATAACTGAAGCAGGTTTGGCTGACCCAGGAGTGTTGACAATACCCAATCTCGTGTTCTTAAGGGGACGCAAGGGCGTGGGGTGCCTATCCTCAGGCTTCTGAGCTTCCGGTAAAACAGAGCTTCTGAAGTTTACGTCTTTATTGACTGCCTCCAGATGGTGCTGTGGATGTGGAGAAAAATTAAATGAAAAATGAAAATTTACAAACAAATCAAATATAAATGAAATCCAAAGACCCAGGAGTGATGTAGCGGAATTTTTACATGTTGAAATAACACAATTTTCAATAAATTGAATATTGATTACAAAAAACAATGATAAGCTAAGTTCCAAATTGCACATTGAATCATTTGTGAAAACATGTCCTAATTTTAAGAAATGTTTGAACATCACCTCTTGATATTTGAAAAAATAATTCAAAAGTTGCTCAGACTTAGGAATGAATAAGGAGTTTAAAAAAAACTTCATTTCCACCTGTGTATAAGTTTAATAAACTTTTCAGTGGTATGGTAACATCCATTCTTCCATTTTTTTAATCATTTATATCATCCATTGACAGCAGCTCAGATACTAATTTATCATCATTACTTAACCATAAATATTTGATTGTGAGCACAATGGACAGATTCCCTATCCTCATACAATAGGGTGGTTTCCTATTTTTTTGTCTAAATCGAAAGATTATTACTCCTGGAGTACGCATTTCATGCTTTTAGATTTTTGAATGACGATATCTATTTTTTACGATTAATTAAAAAGTGAAAAATTTCAATTGCCCGAAAATGTGATGGCTAAGTATGAATGCTGGGAAAAGCCCGCGTGATGTCATCCTGGTTCCGGCTGCCACTTTTTGAGGCCACCTTGGTGCAAGGCTATGAGCACCGCTAAGATGCAGGCTGCTAGCAGGTAGTGCTTGGCTTAAATAAGGATTATTAATACCCTATCAAATGAAGGAAACTTTCCGACCATAGGCAATTTTAATAGGTGATTATTAAGGCATGTTCCCCTGAGCTCTGTGCCACAGGCATGCATTGGTAATCTCAGACGATGTAAAACTCCCGACTACACGTATGGTATCTAGGCACCTGTGACGTCACATGGAGTGGTATCGCATGGGTGCCAAACTGACCTTTTTCAAATGAGGTATAAATTGACCATTAACATTTGTCTTAACTGGGATTTCTAAAACCAAATAATTTGTATATTATGAGTACACTAATGGTGGGTAACCGATCACAATCAATGCCCTTCGTTTTCTTTGATGAAGGAAACTACCCTATTCAAACATAGTCCTCTGTTCAGGAAATAGTACATAGTAATAATAATTAGAGAGAGGCTCTTACAGATCTTGAGGTCGGGTCCTGAGGTAGGTGAGGGTTGATAAAGTTAAAAAATGCAAAATAAATGGCAAAAAAATTATAGACTTTCCATGACTTTGCTCTAGTGTCTTCATCATTGCATTGTTCTAATGTTGTGACCCAATATCTAATATTTTTGTACTTGGATGATCCACAATAAATCAGTCATCAGAACATATGCTTTTAATTTGTATTAAACCTTGCCACCTCTTGAGAATGAAAACAACATGACTCGCAAACCTGTACGGGGGAGGGGATTATTAGGAAGATGTTGTAGGGGAGGTGATTATTTCATGGCCACCATTACAGATTTCCTATCATCTGCTACAAGATGGGTGCCATTTTGCAACATTGAGTGTCTGGAGTGTGAATTGACAGGTATTTCATAGTATTGTAGGGATGGATACCATCAGTGCATGGATTTTTATTGGAAGTCCACTAGTATAAATGCTCGAAATCATTTTTTAGTCATTATTTTCAGACCCCTCAGGAATGCAGTGGCAAATAAGGAATTTACCGTAAAGGATTCAGTCATACTCCTTGGGATAATACCTTCCTCTGCATGGAAGTGCCTGGTCATGGGGGAATACCAATGTCACAAAACATGTTAGATATGTAGGTACACCCATGTCTCGTATAGCGCAATTTCGATTAGCGCAATTTCGATATAGCGCAAATTCGTTCCTCGGGGAAACATTGCAACGCAGTGTAGCCTAATCAAAAATTTAAAACACTCTAGTGATAAAACGTGAACTTGCGCTAAGTACACACGTAATTTCTATCAATTTACGCATATTAATATTGTTTCTTGCCTCAAATCTTCTTTTTTGTTTATATATTAATCGAAATTCATTGCTGTGCAATTGCCAAAAGTATTACTCGTCATTGGGTCCAGATAGCCGGCCTACCGAAGATTTATCTCGTCTCCTTAACAGAATGATAATAAATAATTTAGATCGTTAATTAAGCGTGGGGCTAGTGGAAATGAGTTTTTTTTTCAGCAATACGGTTTGATACGTATTTTTGCCGTCGTAGGTTACCGGGCGATTGACTTCCAGGTAGAGGGTCTACGCTAAAGCCTTCAAGGTCATCGGTATTCACGGGGGAGAAATGGAGCTGTGGCCGAGTTGCGCATGAATAGCATCAACACATAAAAGGGTCCGCTATAGAGTCTCAAACACAATGGCTTCGTTCCCTCCCCGCAGTCATAGGCCTTCTGCGTCTCAGGAATACAGCTCAGAAGAAGAAGGTGATTTAGATAGAGCCATACAGAGTAAAAACCAAGAGAATATGGCAAAAAATAGGAATGCGTGTAGAAAAATCAAGAATTTATCAAGAAAAACCATAAACCTAGAAGAAGACTTGAGAGAGGTCAATTGCTTTGAAAATGGAGAGCGTCAAAGCGATATTGCGTGGAAGTTTAAACTCACGATGCCTTATTTTGAATAAAGACGAAGCTAAAATATCAGTGACCTCAGCCGCACCAACTTCAACCAAGCGGTCTACACATACGGAAAGTTCATGGTGAATCAGTACAAAAAGACGAGAGTGGTAATCGCTCCGAGACATTTAGTGAAAGCGGTTGGTTCCAGAATTTAAACGGCAAGCAGGTATTTTCAGTGCGGCGATATCAGGTGAATCTGCAAGTGTTGATAGCGCAGCCACCACAACATTTTCTGATGAACTCCAAGCTGTTATTGAAAGTGGCTCCTTTCCCCCTCAACTAGATCTAGTGTTGACGAGACGATATTCTTTTGGAAAAGAATGCATTCTCGTTCATTCATTTTCAGGGAAGGAAAACCTGGGTCAGGTTTCAAGGCATTTAAAGACTGTTTCACGTAGCTGCTAATGACTCGGAGGACTTCAAATTAAAATGATTTATCATTCATAAACTCTGCTAGCTATGAAATGGCATTTAAAGTAGCATTTTCCTGTCATTTCGATGAGCTACGAAAGGGCCTGGGTGACACAACAGTTGTTTTTAGACTAGTTTTAAAAATCGTCAACTGCCGGCAACGCATTACGATCCCCTGAGATAGCAGATGTTAGCCCACCCGCACAACAGGATGGAATTTCGAAAGCACGTAAGAATTTTTTTTAACGTGAATAAAAGTCTTTGAATGCGTGAATACTATCTTTAAAGATGTTTTAAACTATAAATATTTATAGATAAAGATATTATATTTATAGATACTCTCAGCATAAAATATTACATCAACCCTCACCCACTCTCCAATTTGATATCCATCCTGAAGCTCTATGCAAGCCTCATAATGGAAAGGAAGTCAGTAATTTCTACTTAGATTTCTAGTAAACATGCATCCATGTACAAAAACAATACAAAAAATCTAAACTTAGAAGAAATGAGGTATTACTGGTGTTAATCAGACTAGCATAAATGAGAGACAAAATTACTTATTAAAAGGAACAAACTTAATTAGCACACAAAACACAGGAGATAAAATATTGGATAGCGAGTGGATACCTACAAGTAAACCGAAGGAGGGTGTTCTTAAATATATGTTTGCATGTTGTTATAGCCATTGCGTGCATGTGATCTGCCAATTAAATACCTCAATGCTCCATTTAACACTGGAATGCTCCAGGTGGTTTTTTCACAGATTCAATGTGTTAAAAATTATCTTGTAGCACAAAATTTATAAATTAGGGAATGAGCAATATATATTACATTTTTTACAAAAAACCTTCTTATTCGCATGGAGAATTTTAGAAAGCAAATTTCATTGCTACTACATACATGCTAAAAATTTTAAGGATAACTGTCCTACGCGATGAGAAAGTCAATCTTAGGGCATGAAGGAACAGAATAGTAAATGTTGTACAGCAAAATTGGAGGAAGTTATAATGACGTTAGACTAAATAAAGAGCTCGTCAAAGAGACTACTTAGGGAATTCTAGATTAGTAATGAGTCTCTACATTCTAATTTTGACAGGAGGATGATCTCTTGCAACACATTGGTTGGGCATCAAGATTAGTCAACTTATAGCTCCTTTCGGCAAAGAGAGAAACTAGTGTATCTTACTAAGACACCATTCTATTATTTCACATAATAATTTCCTACATAAATAATACTGTAATAATTTAAATGAAATAAGCGCAGTATGGTATTCCGCAAATGACTAAGATTTTCAGAAAACAACTATGTACTACTGAAGCTAGATTGTCAGCATATTTTTAATTTTCAAATCGAATTTGGTAAAATTTACAATGAGTATCATAGGTGAATAAATACAAAACATGAAATTAGTTCCCTCATAAAAATTTCAGCAAATGTTTGTACAAATTACTTCCTCTGGTAACTATGAACACCCTTACCTTCAGAAACTATGAACCTTAGGCAACAAGAAAAATTGAACAGCTGGATCAGAAATAAAACACTAAATTTGACTTCACCACACACAAGGGTTAAGATCAAGCAGAAAGATTGGACAATTGACATACACATGGGATTCTTAACAAGAAAAGTTTAAGACTGATGAAAACTAATGACCCTCAATAGTCTCTCTAATAATGCTAGTTCTGAAACACTAGTAACACTCTCACCATTCTTATTTACCGTAAAGTCAGCATAGGTCGCAATGGTGGATGCAATACTGGTGTTTGCATGGTCTTCAATGATTGCTGGGATTTTGTTCTCTTCACCCATCTCTCGTAGTGTTGGCTTATCAAATAGCCTTTGGGAAACCTGCCAAGACAAAATAACATAATTTAGCATCAATTAGATAACGCTGAAACCCAAGTAATCATAGAAGCAAATTTTAGGAGTAGTGATGAGTAGCAATAGGAGTGTGAGCCTTTCATAAAAAGTTTATACAGGCTTTTCAGTAGCAGGGTGTACAGTTAGAATATAGGGTACGAAGTTTAAAAAATAATACTGATGAAGCAAAAGTTTTCACTCCAACATATTTCCAAAGGGAGAATTTTAATGCATGTTTTCCAGAGAATAGGGCTTCTGAGAGGCTAACACATACGCTCAGGCAATGAAAACTCCCCTATCCCTCATGATGTAAAATCTGTACCTATTGTCAAATAAACAAAAGCTGTAAATTGGACATAATAGTTGTAAGAGAGGCATCATCTGCTTTTCAAAACAAGCTAAAATTTTACCTTTGATCTCCAAATTAAAATCAATTGCGCATCATTTATACATCGCTGATACAGCACAAGCAGCACTGAACGGATTCTGATTTCTTTGATGACGGACACTACCCTACAACCAGCTGGAACTACAGCACTATTTTCCATGAAGAATGAATTGTTGTGAGGGTCTTAGCAAAAAACAATTTGGTAGATGATTACTTCTAAACTACACAATACCACCTTTAAAGTAAAGCAACACCTTTGCCGAAGAAAAATCATTCTCCCCAGTAAAATATAAACCCCTTTCCTAGGTCTTTGCTAAAGGCATTTCTTAATCAGCTGAAATTGATGCATTTTTAATGAAATATGATGAGTCTGAGAAGCATTCGTAGACAGTAATTGAAAACAATGAAGCCATTTTGAAATGCTATACCAAACGGTTCACGTGAAATAGTTGATTTAATCAGTGGCGTAACTATGGGGGGGGATGAGGGGATAGATTCCCCCCCCCCAAAGCATCAGAGAAATAAAGTTATTTAAAAATATTGCCTAGTTTTGAAATATAATAACTGCATCTGCTTGAATTTAAATTTTTAGTGCCAAAATTACGTAAAAGGTAAATTCAGGCATGTCATTTTTCAAAAATTTTCCCACCCTAAGCCATCTCATCCCCACCCAAAGCATATTCCTAGTTACGCCATTGGATTTAATAACATTGCTGGTTTGCTATAAGTCTACAAGTAATGGATGACACAAACGCAATCAACAACTTAATGTTTACATGATCTAACAGCTTCTCTTTACCTGTGAAAACCCGTTCTCAGCTGTAGTTTTCAATCTAGACTTGGTAGTTGAAGAAGCATGCTCTAGGAGACGTGACTTTGTTGCTGGCGACTTGGCAGGAGTTATCGCGTATTTCCTCTTGCCTCCACTAACTTGGGTCCCCAGTTTAGCCTCTTGATCCAGGAGAATTTCTTTCGCTCTTTTCTAAAATAGAAAATTAAGACAGAAAAATGGAAGAAATAATAATAATAATAGAAGTGGAATCATGGAAAAGTTATACACAAGACTACCACCATCTCTCTCCTATTAACTTTCTAGTTATCTTGACAAGAACAAGCTGTTCAGAAGATCCACAAAAAAGCATTGAGTGAATCAAAAACTTACCTTGACTAAAAAAGTAATGGCCAAATCAAAGTCTAAAGCATTTACTTCATATCTTCGATCACTTTGAAAAAAAGCCAAAATCACTTCCATCATATACATAAATAGTGCCCACTGATAGTCAGCATCTAAATAATGAGATGTGAACTAACCTTATTTGCACGAATCTAAGACGAACACGATTTTGAGGCAATATTCTTTTTTTTGGAACTACACTAGGGAAAAAAATTCAATTATAAAAAAAAACTACTGTATACCTTCGACCATAGTCCCTTCTGTTTTGCTCAAAATCTCCTGAAGACAAGTATTAGGGTGGCCTACACTATGCCTCCTTTAATAATTAGGTCTACGAGTGGCAATGCCTATAGTGGAGCACGAGAACTTCACTACTGAATAGGCAACCGGAAGATCACCTTAAAGGTGTAAATTAAGGCATAGAGCACATAATTATTTGCTATTCTGTTGTTTTCAAAGATTAATTAAGATGTTCTTATTGTTTATTGGAAACCTGAGACCAGAGATACCTGGGGGCAAATTGAGTAACTTTACATTCAAAGGTAAAGATCCGGTTTCCGTGGAGTTTAGATGAACTGCTCGATAACAATTGAAGGAGCGATTGGGTAACTTACATTAGAAAGTTTTCCAGGTCTCGATTGAAAGTATCTCGTCGTCAACACATCACTTGACGTTACGACCATCGCCAATTGTTCACAGGTGAGTTTTGGGATTGAATTAAAATGTTTATTACCTTTCATGGATGTCTTTTTTTGGAATTAAGTGAATTATGCATTCAATTTAATTTTTAAATCAGAGTGATATGTTGTTAATGATGTGAACGAGTGGTGAAATAAATGCAATTTGTGCGAGTTGGTTAACAATGGCACAAAGATGAGCAAGTTCAAATTTCCTTCGCCATGTCACATCGGTGCAGTTGCAATGAAATTATCTTTTGCACATGTTTGATTTAAACGTAGCTGCACTATTTGCAAAATTATTTTCTTGATAAGGTTTAATTTACTTTGGAACACTTAATTTAATTTCGGAATGGGCAGATATTGACAAGAAAAATGATTTATTTTATCAATAATAGTTTATTTTAAGCTCTCAGTAACCTCGTAAATTCAGTGGAATGGCTTTATTTTGATGTACTTCAATAAATGTCTGCAATGCAATATGGTTTATTCAACAAAGTACAACTTTATAGATGATATTTGGGTGTTTGAGATGAGAGGAGATATCAAAGATGACTACGCTTATTTGCTTTTCCTTTCAAGTAAGAGGTGAAAGGTTTGCGGTGTAGAGAATATTTATGATTTGGAACATTAAGAAACTTATTTATTGCAGAAGTGTGGAATAGAACAAAGTATTTTTATTTTATGATGAAGCAGTTTCACAAGGTAACGCCGGAGACTGTGTCTCATATGTGATGTTTGTTTTAACTGTTTATCTAACGACTATCATTAAAACATGTCGTACTAATTCACACTCGTGAGTTTTTATTCCTATCAGATATTCAATATGTAGGGATCTTGGGGGCATAGAAAGGCGAAAAGGAGAGACGAAAAACAGCATCATCGAACATACGTTCATACATTTTATCTAAATGAATTCACTTAATAAAAACTGAAACAAGTTATCATTTGGCGAAATGCAATAGTAAAGATACACTCACTGCAACATTTTAAAATAATCAGCAGTATATGAGCAACAACTATTTATCCCAAATATCTGTTATTGTCTAACAGAAATGAAAGGATATAATAATGAATAGAAAAAGAATGCTTTCTACACTAAGTGAAATTCTTTCAATAATATAAACCTAATAGGCTTATTGTCTCTGAAACCAATATTCTTACGTTAGTTTAGCTTTTCAAAACAACACAGGCAATTTCAGCCTTACTGCGCATGTGCACGAGGAAAAAAATTGCGAAACATATACCAAATTCAACTAAATATGACAACATCGTAACTTTCGATAGCTTGTTGACGATTGCCCATACACAATCGCACCTTCAGCTAATGTTCCAATACCGTGAGCTCAATTGAGAGCGAATGAATCTCTAACGATCAAAAGGTAGACAAGTTACACAATCGGCCCCTGGCAAGAATTTGAAGCTCAGGAGCTACGATCATGGTGTTTCTTATGCTTCAGTAAAAAAAAAGAATTTCTTATTTCATGCAAGTTCCTTACCTCAAGAACACAGCGAGAACAAGATGATCTGCACTTTTCTGAAATCTTTAGCTGCTGAGATTAGTTACGGCAGGCTAATATCCAACTCATGGCCAATAAAAGTAATGGAACTAAGTTTTCAAAATTATATTTATGAAATCATTTTCTAACCAGAGGAGGTAACACAGGAAAAATGAAAAAACAGGTGCTTTTCTAAGGCAAACCCAGGGTAATTCAGGCAAACATGCGGATCTTAAGGGGTTCACCCGATGTCTGATCGGTGCCTGGCAAAACTTTGCCTTTTGCCATTTTTTTGTTAATGGAAGATCAAAAGATCTCATTTACAAAGCTGCCATTTCTCTCATTGGTTTTTGATGCACAGCAATCATTACAGCAAATTTAGGACTACATACATAATTTAGATTAAGCAGCATTTAAAGTCAAGACTTAAGCATCTAATAGTGTGAGATGAACCCTCTAATCTGCAGGGGATAAAACATTGTCTTAGATTTGTGCAAATATGGTATCAAAGTGTCCCTTTTAACGGACATTAATTGTGCCCATAATATTCATTTTATGGAATTTCAAATAAAATACCAAGAAAATTTCCATTAAGTGATCAGCTATACTGACAATCATGACATTATTTCAAACATAATGGGTGCCAGTATCAAACTTTCTTTATTTTGGATTAATAAGATATTAACTCTGATAAGAAAGACAATGAGTACTATAGTAAAATAACACCCAGAGGAACCAGCAATGTAAATACCTTTCAAAGGAGAAAGAAGGCATCTGTTACATACTTCATTATAATAAAATGCATAGTATGAGTATAATTATTGCTAATTATACATTTACATGAACTTAACTCTTGTAAAAATAAGTAAATACAAAATAATCCTGATTCAACATTTTTCAGGGGGGGACAAAATTTGCAACACTTAATGTGGAAAAGCACTAAATAAGGAACAGTCATTTTCTTCAGGTTTTAGGGTCTCTAATGCTTGGAATGGCTCTCTATTAATAATAACGTGGCCAGGAATTTCACTTGGCGAGGGTGCAAAACCAGTGGAGTCCGAGGGAAAATTTAAAAAAAAAAAAGGGTAGAAAATAGAGGATTTTAAACTAATTTCAACACTTGTTACATAGGAAAAATCTTCATTTTTCATAGAAATCTTTGGTAAATACATGATTTTACAACAATTTGTTTCCTCAAATGATGAAGCAAAGTACTTAATAAAAACACAATTACATAATTGTGTTTTCATATTTTGGGGGGGATTCTGGACCTCAACCCCCTCGCTACACCACTGGTGTCACATGCAGCAAAAAATTCATTGATTAAATGTTCTCTTCCCACTATGAAGGTTTCATAACACTTTTCAGGAGAGAGCTAAAAAATGGGGAGTAAAATAAATCAATGAGTGGATTATATTTTAAGAAAATTATAATCTACAATAACTTAAAAGCATTCCCATGCAGAATAATAGCATGGACTTGATTCCATTTTTACACTTTTCAGAGGTCTCGAAGAATTAAATAAACTTATTCCATAAAAGTGACATGTAGCTGACTATAACAAGTTTTCTAGGACATAGGTATTACACTATTACTCATACCACTTCTTTTTTACATAGCACGACCTGGGTTTCAATGAATTATCATCATTTTCATCACAGTGTTATAGATCCAAAAAAAATTATTAATAGAATACCAAGTTAGTAATGAGTTAGTGAATTTTGACTATAGCAAGTCAAAAATAATATGAACATATCTAATTCCCCAAAAATTCGCGTCATTATAGACAGGTGAAAAAAGAGACAGTAAAAGATCCTTAATCTATTATTCTAAACTACGGAATATCTATTTAACGGAAGGTTTTCAGGAATTTTTCCAACTCAGTGTATTCTATCGCCTCGGCCAAGTAAGCCACTAAAATGCCTTTTGGAGTGCACATTTTGGATTCTGATGTCAACCTAAATAGGAGAATCATACTTCAAGTGTTCATACAAGTCGATGGTGATGCAACTTGATGGCTAACACTACATATTTTGTCATACATCCATGACCTCATGCAGGTTGAATGGAGCCGGGAGAAGTTGCTTACGCAGTGTGCTGATCACCTTGTTTCTCACCAGTTATAAATAAATCATGGTTGGACCTTGACTAAGGATTAGCCAAACTCTGCTCAGTAAAAAGCTTTAATCTTCAACAGAACTGGAGTTAATCTAAAAAATTGTCCATACCTCAGGAGTTTAGAAATTTCATCAGAGTTACGATGTTGAAGTCAACCACCAAGGAATTCCAGCTGGGTTTTCGTATTTTTCGTACCATAATAAACATTAAATCGGGCAAACAAATCTTTACGACCTTAAATGCAGAGAAACACAGAATGTGGAAATGCTACGTAAGGAAAATATTTACATTGTTCAGATATGGAATGAATCCCCAAAAAATAAACACTAAATTTGGAAAAACAAACGCGAAGACGTTAAATTCGGATCCGACTGTACCTGAAATAGTTCAACAACTCATGGGCATTTGAACATTCTGGGAGTTTTGTCAAAGGAAACCACAAGCAAAGTATCATCACTTAAAAATATTTTATGAACACGCAAAAGGCATGCTCATTATAAATGGATGCCAGTCCTTTCATTTGCAGACCAATATTTCAAATATTCCTTCATGAAGGAATGCATTTAGATACAGTCATGCTCAGGATTGGCGTAAGGCATCTCAACAATTCACCTCACCGATTCATTTAAAAAGTAAAGCAACAATTTTCCACAGGGGCAGTCAAATAACCACAAGTTTTATTTCACATTCAGTAAAAGAACAAATTAGGTCAAATTTAAAGGACATTGGAAGAGTGATAGTACATATGGGCTTCCAAAATCATACAAGAAATACTAAAAGAAAAATTCATGTGACATACCCTTTTAAGTTTCTCCTCTTCTTTCTGAGCATGGTAATTATGCCACCTGTTTTCTATGTAATGCATTAACTCCACACCATTGTATTGACAGGTCTTGCCATGGGATTCACACCATGCTAAATAATGCTTCTTTAAATTGCTTTCAACTTTTGGAAGTTCCTAAAAGAGAAAAATAATTATGCTGAAATACAGTATTTTTTCATGCAAGCTGTGCACTGGTTTCAAATCTATGTCTACACTACAGACTTAATTGACTTCACTTAAGTCTAATCTTAATTGTGGTGTGGTAGCTAAACTTGAGCTTTAAGTTGAGTTCAGTGCTGTGACTGTCTATATCGGGAAACAGTGATGTTGACAGATGAAGATCTAGGAGAGCAATTCTGTGATCCAGAGCCACTGATATTTGAAATAAACTTCCAAACTCCGTGAATTAACCATTTTGGATTCAGAAGGTTAAAAGGAAAGACCGATTTCAGTCCCTGAGCAAACGCTATTTGGCTAGAGATGATGGAGCCAGAGGAATTTAGAATTACATACTAAGCTTGACTTCGTGGAATAACATAGTCATAACGTAAACGGAAACACTTAGTCAAATTACACTCCTTTATTAAAAGCATTGATGTTAAATTTTAACCTTCAATTCCTCCCACGTCCCATTAAATCACCATATCTCATCCCCTTTGGCATCCCCAGGACTAAAATCCGAAGCCCAATGCAATGGTTTCAATAGCAGTGTATGGGATTTTACTAAGTGCATTCGTTTATGTTATTTTCGATTATGACACCATGGAAACTTAAAGGAAGCTGGTGACACCTACACTACCACCTTAAATAGAGCCAACTTAAGTGGTCACTTAACACTAGGAGGACGGGAGTTTCGCGCTACCTAGAAGGACGGCTAGGGGTCATTTGACCCCTAAAATGTATTTTGGAATAAAATGCCTAATTTTCAACCAATATTCAGTTTAATCGTATTAATTGTTGAATCAGTTCATTAAAAACACTATTTAACATCATTAAATATTATTCCGATCGTCAAAAGTTAATAACAATTATTTTAAAGAATCATGAATTAAACCGTATGTAGTAGTCGATTTCAAATCAAATAATGAAAATACATACATTCAATACAAAAGTTGTGTTTCATGTTTAAACAATAGGGGTACTGGGTTTACAAAATTTGCATTAAAATTTTTTTAAATTGATACTTTGTTGTAAATCTCAGACAGACAGTATTTTTTCAGCGCTGTTTCCACAAAATATTTTTTGCTCTGAATGCGTTCATTGGACGATTTATTCATCTACATCTAAATCTACACACTAACCCGCAAGCCACTTAAAAGCGTGTGGCAGGGGGTGTTAGGACACCAGCCATTTGCACATGAAAAGGAATTTGGAAAATGGAAAGGAAATTGGTGCAATTACTCAATTTCATGGTATTTGGCACAGTTTTCTTTTTTGTGCCCGTGGAGATATGGCTGTTGGATTTGGAGACGTGTAAATAAATTGATACATGCTATCCATCATATCTATCCCCACTTTGTTTTTATTATGAAATAGGATGGTCTCTGGTATTCTTTTATTCGTTTCGGAAATAGTGTCGTCTGAGATCATGCTGCTGAGTGAAAGTACATTATTGTTCTAGTTTGCCTGATTCTACGTAAGAGTATGGCCTAAGGTATTTTTGAACACTCGCTTTGAATGGATTACATGGCTATTTTAGGAGTCATAGATATTTGTGTGTCACGCCTGTTTTTTTCAGATCGTCCATGCAAGAGAAGTTTTTCATTTTTTTATGACTTCCTGCCAGCTGGATGGATGGAAAATAATTGTTACAAGTTACATTTATTCCTGAATTCTTGTATGTTACGGTCACTTTAGTAACTATTTATTTCCCCAACGCTTGATTTGATGGCCAATCATCATCTTTGCCACAATATGGAAATTCATTTAGGCTGTATTTTCATTTCACATCTGTCAAAACCCAGTACTCGATTCCAAATTTGTCTGGTTTATTTGGAATTTACCTCATAAAAGGACAGCTGCATTTTGTTGGATAGAGCTGTGCATTTGCTATCACGCCAAAGTTGCCATCGAATTCACTATCTTGGACTTCGTCGCTTCCATCACACGCAGATGTTGATGGATTGGTCAGAATGTCCTTGAACTGATGTTTACGATTCACTTCCAGACTGATATTCAATATTCCCTACAGCTATTTGAATCGCGATGATTCTCTTCTCTTGATATATTTCTCAACTTCTTACTTTCTTCCTCAACTCGCTACTAATATGCATGCAAAAAAATCTACAAACGAAAGCACATTATGGTAGAATCTTCTCTAGTTGCATTGGAGGTATAGAGAGCTGGAGAGCATTATAAATTCATACAAAAGGACAAAATTTTCAGATGTAACGCTAATTGCCGTTCGAAAGGCAGGGACTCAACCGCCAACCGTATCCTGATTCGTATCTTCCAGGAACGTGCAGTAATGCTTTTTCTCCAACCTACATGCGGATTCCAAGGGTAGTATTTACAGTAGAATTTTACAGTCCACCCAATTCCTCCGCTCTATCAAAAAGATACAGGACTTTTCCCCAGGACGCAGCGTGCAGTCAACCCGCCCCAAACCCCGACGGGGTCAGGCGGCACTAATGCTGGACACACGGCAAAGGGGCTAGGTCAAGTGACAGTGCCGTCAGGCCAGAAAAATGAAAGTTATTCGTAAACCTGATGAGTCGATATTGAAAATAATGTCTCTAAGAGCTCTGAATCTTGGACGACTGAAAACAATTCTTGGGATACGTGACGATTTTCCGGTGTGGGTAATACAATAATCATTGAACAATAAATAAAACAAAATAAAAATATCATAATTACATGAATTTACGCAAATCAAGGATTGAAAAGGTTTTATTTCCCTTTGCTGCCCAAAAAATATCGAAAGATTGTGCACAACAAGTTGCTATGCCTAGGTTTTCGAATACAGATAGGAGCCCTTGGGACGAAACTGGCATTGAACCGGGTACTTCCAGATTCAAAATGAAGCAAACCATCTACCACCCTAGCCTCTTGCTGATTATATGATATACATGGCACTAAAGGGCCCACGGGTAAGAAATTACCGCGAAAACCAGTTGTGGGTCAAATGACCCCTAGCCGTCCTTCTAGGTATAACACGTCATAAAAATTTAAAACAAAACATAATTGTTGAATTTTCACTAATTTAGCAAAATATAGACCAAAATGAACAAAGCCAAAAAGTTTCAAAACTTTAAAAAATATTTTAATAAGAGAAAAATAAATTTGAATTCTGAAAATGGGTCAAATGACCCCTGCCATCCTTCTAGTGTTAAGGTGCTAGTGTAGAGCCATCATATCCATTCGCTGCTGTGAGGGGGTGTGGCACTTTGAAGTCTTTACTACGTTGGCTTCTCACCTTATTATGGTATTGCAAAGCTGTAGCAAGGTTTATCACAAAAAATGTAAGCATTAAAGCTATGTTGTTAAAAACATATAACAACGTAATTACATATTACGTTGTAGCAAGACTTTAAGATGTCCCTTCTTACTTAATGTGCTTTTCTGTCCCTTTTGCCTGCTCTATTTGTGCAGTAAAAGAGGATTAAATGAGTATAAATCCTTCAGAGTTTTGAAATAATTTGCAGTTGCCACCCTAAATATAAATTCTAAATAAAAAGCTAATTGGTCATAGTTTGCGAGAACACAACTACATTATGAGCAACGCCAAAAAATAGGAGACAAAGTTGCTGGAGGCAAATATGGTGTATCTGAATCATGCATCCAAGACTGGAGGAAGAGGAAGGAGAAATTTGTGTATCCTAAGTGTTTCCAGGAGGTTTCGTTGTTAAATCATCCCGACCCAAAGTTAGTGCACAGAAATTAGGTTACGCATTGAATATATTTCAATTCTAAACGCTAATGATGTTTACTAGTCATGCATAATTTCAGCTTGCTCTTCTTGTTAGTTGGAAACGGACGATATAACGGATAACAGACCGATTAGGGTTGCATTTCTGTCTTTTGTTCAGCTATACTATTGTGTAAATTTTACCGCAGGACAGGGTGCCAGTGAGGGCATTTAGGTAATATTTGTCAAATACCGTATAAGCACGTATAAGAGGCGCACCTTTTTTCCCAGAATTTGCAGCCAAAATTGAGGGTGCGCCTCTTATCTTCACCCCTCCCCTTCACCAGTCGCAAGTCTAAGGGGAACTGAGTGGCCTTGGTTTTCAGTGTGAGTCAGTCATCTGTAATCCTAGGTCAAAAACAAGTGGCAGGCAGGGAAGTTTCTCCCTTAGTGACGTATTTTTAAAATGCTCCTGTTTGCTTTTCTTGTAAGCATCGCGCCGTCACGTCGGTACCCCAGAAGTGAACATGGAAGATCGCGCGGGGGTTTTTGCTCCGGAGGGCACGCTAAATTTACTGCCACGAGTGGGCATCCCGCGGCATTTATACTGCATATAGTAATCGGTTTTATCTAACGTAGAGAAACGCGTATTTTTGAAGGACATACCTGGTAAATAGTCGATATCTGTCTTACCGAGTAATTTCCATTACGCTGAGGACCTGATTTTCCAAAAATCATCTTCAGGCGCTAATATAAGGATTATTGCAACTGAAAATTATATCGGTGTCAAATCCTGCGCTTTAAATAATTCGAACGAGTGTGTTCATCGTTGGACTAAATTGTGGATGGAAGAAATCAGGAATGCTTTTAAGTGAAGAGCGCGGAAGGAGAGGTCCAGGGGAAGGAGCTCGATCCCTCCGTCTTCGAAGTAAGCAACGAAATACGGAGGGGAATGGGCGCGCTCCCTCCCCTCCGTATTTCATGCTATAGAGCGTTCCACATTTAGTTGACAGTATGGGCTCTTATGGAGAATCGTTTCCCATGTTAATCTCCATAAGGCCAGGAGCGCGGTGTTGTCAATAACAGCACGAAAATTAATGTTGCGTTATGCACTGATTAAAAATTGCATTCTAATGTAGAAAGAGATGCTGCATTCATTGGGGCCAATAGTTTTTCGATAAAAATTATAACAAAAGCTATAAAAAACATTTCCTTAAATTTCCGTCAGGAACATGTATTTTTTTACTTTATCTTCTTCTCGCAATTTCTGCCTGACCGTTGTCTGTATTGAATTGAATCTTCTGCACAAAATTCTTCACACTATTTTCTCTTTGACGGTTTTCACTAATTGTACAAATTATGTGTTAAAATGTTGTTATGCCGACGTAACACCCTTTAGGACAAGAAAATTTTGATTTTTGCAAGGTAAAAAGTAGTCGCTTACTACCTTACGTTTCTTACGTCGTAGGTCCCTATATGCTGCGTATCAAATGTAAAAATAACTACAAAGTTATTTTTGGTGAAAAAAACATAAACCTACATCAATTCTGAAGCGAGTTACAAGGTTTTGATCTTAAGAAAAAATATTACGGCGCCGCCGGGGCGGGCTTCTTGCTTTTTCTTGCGCGCAGAGGGAAAATTCTCGGGCGGAAAAGGAGTGTTTTGTTAATGTATACTATGAAATGTATTTATCTATTTGTTTAATATCCTAAACAGAGAATACTCATACATCGTAAAAGCATTGTTTTTATCTGAATACATTGATACACGAAAGTAAGCAAGCGGCTTGGAAATAAGACGCTTTCGCCTTGGGTGTTTCGGTCCCACTGCATAAGCCAAGAAAGAAAATATCTCATAATCTGTGCGAAACACTACGCCTTGCAGTGCATGCCTTTTACAAAAGGGGGCTTGGGTTTTTTCTCATCCAGTGCACGCCTTTTACAAAAGGGGGCTTGGGTTTTTTTTCTGAGTTCCTTTCATAGGGTACCAGAAAACCTGTACCAAAATCGACCCTAGCCGAAGGGGCCGGGGGGTAGAATTTACGAAGGCGTTCAGTTTGTCATTGCATTTTTTTTTGGAGTGAACAAGTGTTGTGTAGTCTGCTGAATTTGAGAATTGTGAAGTGTGTTTTACACTTATCTCTGCTGTAACACGCCCAATCAATATGTCCGATACAAAGAAGAGGAGAAAAGGTGAGAAGCTCATAAGCCGCGAAAGACAGTAGGTGCTCAAAGTCTTCTCGTATTTAAGGAAATCTCTCAGCATTAGTGGGGCCTGCCGAGAAGCTTCGAAGGCTACTGGGTGCTCGGAGTCCACTGTTTACAAAGTGAGAAAGGAAAGCTCCCGTGGTCCATTTGTAACTCCTTCAAAAACTAAAGAAATTAGACAGCCTTACAAAAATTCGAGAGCAGTGATTTTCGACGATTTTGTGAGATCGGGAATTAGAAGGATGGTACATGAATCCTTCGTGAAAAATATTCCTCCGACTTTAAAATCCATCTAAAACTCGGTAAATATGGATAGTATTCTCCCAGATTACAAAAGGACAACACTATATCGTCTTCTTTTGGACATAGGCTTCGTGTACGAACGCAGGCGGAAAAGAAGCATCCTTATCGAAAGGGATGATATTATTCGTTGGTGGCACAATTAATTATTTAAGGCAGCTAAAAAAATATCGTCGCGAACATAGGACGAGTATATTCACAGGCGAAAGTTGGATTAATGTTGGACAAATAGTGAACATTAGTATGCGAAACAAACAATTAGAAAATCCGCGTCAAGCTTCCTTGCTGGACTAATTGTAAGTACTGGGCTTGGCCTCCACTTCCCGAGGAGGACGGTTTGCTATTATACACGCAGGAACGATAAATGGGTTCATAAAAGAAGCATCGCATGTGTTTCTGTACAAAAAGAACTCAATGGATGAGCATGAAGAAGTGGGTGGCGAGTGTTACGAGAGATGGTTTGAGCACTCACTTCTTTCAAACTTAACCGAAGGATCAATTATAGTGGTAGATAATGCCTCTTATTACTCAAGGGAATTGCAATCCTTGCCTAATACAAGGAGGAGGAAAGAGAACATTAAGGGAATCAGCTTCGAAGATGTTAGCTTGAAAAGAGATCTTTAAGTTACAATAAACCAAGTACGGGAAATTTTTGAAAAATTAAAGATTGATGATGTCTTATAAAACATCGCCTCTCATGTAATACTAGCCAGAGCCAAAAAAATAATGCATAATATGGAAGGAATAGAAATTTTGTCTCATTCAGGAGTGGCGATAATTTTTATTATCCTTCAATTTATTGTTATTTTTTACATTACAGATAATTCATTATTCAGCTTGTGCATGGAATAAGTGCATAATAAAATAGCAAAAGACTTTTCATTATATATTGCAGCAAAGGCATTGTAATTTACGCTAAAGAATTCCTCAATTTACGCCGTCTTTCGTGCAATCCCTAACTCCTTTTTGAACTAAACCATTTTGGCGCTCTATGATGTGTGGTTGCATACGCTACTAGGATGCCTGCCGGCGGAGCGGAAGCTTGGCAACACTGTTATCCATAAGGCCCGTACTGTCAACTAAATGTGGAACGCTCTATACGAGGCTATGAGCGAAGGAGCACGGGAAGAACACGTCCGATCTTGCATGTGACGTCGTTGCCTTCAAAGCGAAGGGGCGAAGGCGCAGCAATGTGATATACGCAGTTTGCGTTGCCTAAAGTTTCCAGTCCGTCTCGTCTTGTATGCATGCGCTTATGCTATGCTTGTTTCTTCCGAAATTGTCCTGTTTGGACTATTTTGAATATAACTAGCCTTGTTGTAACTATAAATCTTTGTGTCAAACAATTAGAGCGTAAAAAACTTAAATTCTGTCAGATATGCGCCGCGTTAGATCTCTTTCTTTTTTTGAACCTCGTGTGTGTCATACAATTATTGAAAGCTATCGAGATATCTTCGGGCTTAGTAGATGACTCACCTAGCATTTGGCCTCCATACACTGGGAGATTGATCAAGGTCAGTTGGTGATACGGGGTAGGGATGAAACACGTTTCCATTGCTCCCCTGTAACTTGATGTTTTCCTATTTTCCTGTGGGGTCTCGGAAAGGAAAAAACAACGGCAGAGGCATTGGCTGATGAAGGGCCGAGTGTGGTTCCGTTAAATCTACGACGTGGTTATTATCCTACGGCGCTGAGATTGCCCTGATTGTTGTGCAAGCTCTTGGGAAGGTTCATGCTATATGCCTGTCATGTTTTACCTTAAAAATTTTCCACGGCTGCAATTCTATAGCAATACTCCTCCGAGACCATTTAAACAAAATTGTTCATGAATAGGGCAAACATCGTAGAGCAACGGCGTATGCGAAGAGAGGATCGGAACTCTTTCTACTCCCTCTTATGCCACTATTACCGCCGCAGTTATCAAAATTTCCTTTTTCAATTAATATTGAAACGTACGTACGTCTGAAACACAGCGCGATACTATTAAAAAAATGCCGCAAAGTTTTTTTCTTCATAGCTCCGATGCTCAAAATAGGGGTGCACCTCTTACACGTGTGCGCCTCTTACACACGCTTATACGGTACCAATATGTGCCCATGGGTTTGTTTCTATCTGCACAGTCTCAGGTGGAGTCTGACCAGATTTAATGTTCAGATGCTGGTTTCTTGTACAGAAATGACATTATTTGAGCATCATTTATGCCTGTTATCATTTCTGGTAACTGTTTCAAGCATAAAAGACAACTGAAATGTTTATAATAAGAACTTGTTATGTAGTGTAGTGTGAGATAGTTCAATAAGCTAATGCAAACCTTCCAAAAAAGCCACACTAAAAATGCCCAGAACAATCACAACAGTCTGAAATCAATGGACTAAAATTGTAGCCGAAACAGCGAGACCAATGATGCAAGTGCAGGGGCAGAGTGTGGCCATAAACAAATTGATTTCTAGTTTTTAAGCAGATTTCAGTCTATGGGCACTAATTTCACTATTTCATGGAGAAAAGCTCCACTACTGAGTTGGGTCAAAAGTTAAGTGTTAGGTAATTCAATGGTCATGATCCATACTGATGCTAAAGTAATGGGCAAATAGCACCCTCAGGATAAGAAAAGGCACCAATCAATGCATTATAAAAACTTGGATAAACTCTTGATAACAATTTAATTTTTCTTCATTTATAATATATCGATACCTCCACTGTACAAGTGCTCAAAAATCGCCCATTGGATCAAACCCGCTTTATCTACGAGTCCAACAATACGCATGCGCTCAGATGGCAGTAGCCAGAGCAGAAACGCTCACCCTTGAAGCTTGCAGACTAGGAGTTGAGCTTTTGTGCCCCGGCTACTGCCAGCTGAGTGCATGCATATTGTCGGTCTCCTAGATAAAGCCGGTTTGATCCAGTGGATGGTTGTTGAGCAATAGTACAGTGGAGGCAGGGGCAGATCCAGGATTTCTTTCTTGGGGGGGGGGGGGGGGGGGGGGGGGGGCACAGGCAAGTCCGTATCCAGGATTTTGTTCTGGGGGGTCACAAGGATACCTCATAATACAAAAAAACGCAATGATAATGGGACCGTATTAAAAATCTTACATATTTTTTGGCATGTGCCCTCCCCCTAGATCCACCTATGAGTGGAGGTATCGATATACAGTTGAGGACCTCAAATCCGGAATCCAGAAACTCGGAAAACCAAATATCCCGAATGTTTGAAAATACCTCAGAGTAGTGGCTCCACTCTCCGAGCCTAGTTCTGGGAGGAGTAGGAAGTTAGCACACGCTGTGAACATACACTAATAACCTAGGCATCACAAATATCGAGCACAAGAGCATGAACGCATTTATAAATTAATTAATTAATTAACAAAATATACTATGAAGACCAGAAATCCAGAAACCCTTAGGTCCCAAGCTTTCCAGATTTGAGGTCACATAACATAAAGGCCGTTTTACACGGTACACGGAATTGCGCAATCTGACGTACGTGCGAAGGCGCTATCAAAATTGCGTCGTGTAAAGCGGCGAATTACTAGAACACATGCGAGAAGGCGTGGATGCGAGACGGCCTAATAGCCCCTGTTCTAATTTCGTTCATGCATTCGCGCAATTCCACGCCATTTTAGAAATTAATGCAGCTCTAACCTGCGCAATTCCGTGTACCGTGTAAAACGGCCTTAAAGCGGTGAATTGCTAGAACACATGCGAGACGGCAAAATAGCCCCTGTTCTAATTTCGTTCATGCATTCGCGCAATTCCACGCCATTTTAGAAATTAATGCAGCTCTAACCAGCGCAATTCCGTGTACCGTGTAAAACGGCCTTAATATTCATTTGATCCAACCATACTTAAAGACCAATTCAATGGCATAAACATTTTAAGTTATGTGTGCAAAATGAAATTGGCATTACAATATCTAACCTTTTGAATAGCTTTCCTTTCCTTTTCTTCCTTCAAAAGTTGTCCACCACGGTTGGCAAAAAGTCTCTCTGGATCCGCTTTCTCATCCAATTCAATCTGCTTCTCAAAAAGATTATTCCACTTATCCAATGACTCCACAACTTGCTCACAACTTTCTGCTTCTTTTTGAAGCCTTTTAACTTCCAGTTCATGGAGTTCAAGGAGCTCTTCCGTGTAGCTTGTCGACTCAAAGGCAGGAAATGCTGAAGTTTCTTCGTCAAAACATAAGCACCTCTTTCTTAGCAGCACAATCTCCTGTCTTAAAGCCTCAATGAACTGCTTTATGTTTATTCTCTTCAATTCTTCACATCTGTTTATTTCCTTTTTTAACTGTAAAAAAAAAGGCCATGAGGGGAACACATGCAATATGTACGAAAACATATATTGAAGTGTCATTCCAATTAAGCCAATCCACATCATGCCCCTAACTCACTTCATCAACTTATCAGTCTCTCCCCACTATATCAAATTAATGTCATTGTGATTAGGTCTGTATTCTTCCTTCCTTTTCACTCTATTTGATATCCACTAATTATATCATTTACAACTCAACCATTATAGGACTAAATCATTCAAAAATTAGCAAAGGTATTATTCCTCACATCAGTAGAAACTGAAGACTAGAAGAAGAATAATGAAGAAGAGAATTTTCGAGAGAGCCAAAATTTGTATTTCACTGAGTAAATTATTTTGAAGAAAGTCATTAGTTTGCACGCGTTTATCTACCTACATCAGAGGTATGATAACATTTCTTAAAGGGCAATTCATCCACTCAATATCTCCCATGAGATTTAAGTTCTACAAAACACTTCCCTTGCTGTGCAATTTGATACAGAGAAGTCGAAATTAGATGGATCAACTCAGTGGCGAGTGAAGAGCTAACTGTAAATATCAATATTCTAGCATCGGGATTACAACCTTCCCACGAAGGTCTGATCAAAAATTAATATTATTACAACCCAACCATTGGAATGTGTTTTTAGAATAATCAATAAATAATTTACTCGCACACTGACTTACACCATTAATGGTCTTCATGCCATGCCCTCTGTGGCTTTCGTGAAATGCCTCTCTGACGTGAGGGGACACACACAGTCTATCCCACAAAAGGGACAGTGTTTCTCGTAATTTAATGGCCAATTCCTTTCTGCTCTCCAATTCCTGAACCAACTCTTGATGTCGGCGCTGAAAAAGAAATTAACATGCATGATTAATAGAGGAAAATGTGAAAATAAAAAAAAAGAAGCACAGAAGTTACACGAATATTCCATCAATTTGACATAATTATTTACAGGAAAAGATGACATATTCCCAAACCATACTATAAATTTAAATAACCGCAGACTCAAAACATAAACGCATGCTTTTAGAGGAAAATCTTGCATTTCTTGAGGAAAAGATTCAAACCTTACCTGAATTGATGTCATGAAGTCCTTTGTCAAACGAATGGATGTGATGTCTTTCGCCGTAACATTCCTATCCAATGGTGTTTTCGCCTCAACTTCCAACTCCTCCATCAAATTGAGAATTACGGATCTTTTCTCCAAAAACAATTTTTCCATTCGATCCTAAGTAATTAAAATCTTCAACATAAGAATATATTTTCCTTGCGCATGGATACGTTTATATTAAAATCTCAAGAATAATATTGCTTACCAGTTCCATTTTTTTAATTTCTAGATCCTTTTTGTAATCTTCTAAATACGAAGACTTGGGTATTTTACTTTCCCCGTACGAGGGAAACTCGTCAGTTCCAAGACGGAAGCTATAGGTTTTATCCTGGAAAAGTTAGGAATGATTAACAGACCCATTTCAACTCGAAGGCGAAAGACAGCACAGCTAAGCAAGAAATAAGTGAGCAGGTGACAATAACTTATAGCCAGACCGCCCTATCAAACCCATCCTAACACATCTTTACAGCATTAATAACAACAAACTTTAGTAAAAAATCGAAAGTGATTGTTTACTTACTTTTGCTCTGTATTCCCAATAAGAGTCAAACCTCTGCTTTCTCAATTTTTGAAGAACGTCCAATTTGCACTTCAACTCATTTTCCAGAACGACTAAGGATTTCCAGTCTTCTTCTACTGAAATGTCCTCCTCCAATTCCTTAAAAAAGAAATGAAATCACTGCAATCAATATCTGCATTTACAATATTTACGTCCTCCTCAAATATTCTCTATATTTACCGTTGCAAGCTTTTTCACTTCCTCAGTAATACGCTTGACGTCAGCAATTAACCTCTCTTTATGTTCCTCTTCCTCTTCTACCATTGTCTTAAACATGTCCTGAATTAAAACGAGACGTTAATTCATCATGCATAGATTCGGAATTTTTTAGATACTTGAAAGACGACTGATACATACCCGACAATACATCTCCACCATATCCATTCTTTTGACCATTGTTTCTTTTGTTAAACCCATTTCTTCCCAAAGACGATTTAATGTTTTAACACCGCTTTTAACATGCTCATTTATTCTGGAGACATGCTTTGGCCTAGATATAACATGTAAAAGAATTCGCTGCATAGTTAGGAATCGCCGTAACAATACGAGCAGTCTAATGGAAAAGGAAAACTACCATTACAATAATAATACATACCATAACTCAGTCGCCTCCATGTTACTCATTTAAAGTCCTCAGTAAATCCAAATACAAACTCGATTAAAAACTCCTAATTTATTACACTGACCGCTGTTTCAAATTTGCTGCAACCACCACAGCACCGCCCTCGCCTTTTTCAAACACTTTAAAAGTCCGTTGATAAGCCCTGCAAGCGATTGGCAGAGGAGATTCAAAAGGACTGAATGTGATTGGCTCTTGCGACTGGTTGCGGCCGTGACCCGAGCCAACCAATCAAAATTGATTATCACGATTTTGGTTTTTTGGCGCAATTTTGTGAGGAATTCACCCCGCACAATGAATGATGTCAAGAGCACACTATTTCTCTCATCGCGCAGATTATTCTATGGAAATTGCTGTGGTGCTGATGTAAGATGCATAATTTTCAGGTTTATATTCCAAGTTCTCTTACACTTAAAATCTGCTGGGGTTTCAAATATTTGAAGGGTTTATGATGAGGGTGTGGGCAACTTTCCTTGAATATTTTTCCGATGCAAAATTTTCATTGTTTTATTTAATACATTGAAAAGTATTTCGGGAAGCAGATATACAGTTGATGCTAAGCAAAAATGTTACCCAAATGCAAAATTACCATTGCCAGGATAAATCATCAGTTATATTTATGAAATGTGGAAAAACATGCAGGAACAGGATCATTTAAATGATTAACACCTTTGCGGCATACGCAGTGGTGGTAACAATATATTTCATACATACAGTTATTAAAAGGCATTTTTTTATCCATTAGATTGACTTTAAATAAATGGCTTTTCATCTTCATTCTTCACTGAAAAGATCAACTTTTGTGATTATCTTATTCTTTCTGACATTTTATATTGTCCATTTTTACTACTGCAATAATATATATTTCTGGTTAACTTATATATTAAGGTGCTTTTTCTGTAATTTCTTGTAACTTAACCCCACACAGCAATATATATTAACTTAACCTCACTTGCAATATTTTTTATTCAATGATTGTGGTCTCCCATCAAAAACCAAAGCTAAAATTTTCTGGTGAGAACTCTATGCCTGTAAGTCCATCGAGGCCTGTGCTGGGCCAGTTCGTATCTTGGGGTGCCCTCCAGCCTAGAAATCTTTGGTGCACTTTTGTTCCAAAACTGACAAATTTTTCAGTCAGAATACCAACATTGAAGAGTAAACTTGATTTCAATGATATCTAATTTAACAGCATAACTATAACACTGTCTTAAGTAAACAAACCAATTATTTAAATTAATATAATTCATTCTGAATCATTCAGGTAGTTCTACCTTACATGTTGCTGGTGCCCTATATGACCATGGCTGTCCACCACCCTCCAGAAGGGGTCCAGCCAAGGGGGGGGGGGGGGGGGTCTGGACCCCCCAAAATATAAAAACACAATTATTTTCGTTTGAGTATTTTCATAGCTTCTTTTATCTATGTACCAAAGAGCATATCAGTGGTGAAATGCAACGCCTTATGTGGACACTGAAAGGTAATGGTTACAGTGTCTCTTTCATAAAAAGAGCGATGAAAGAAAGACACCTGCCTCAAGATGACGACCACAAGGGGAAGAAGCCATTAGCATACGCTATAAAATTTCCATACATCTCCGGGGTCACGAATAGAATCCTTCAAAAAGGCAACATCAAGACCCGCTTCTGCACAGTGAAGAAAATTCAAAATATCCTACCTACACCGAAGGAAAGCCATCCTCCCCTTCAATCCATGGGAGTGTATGAGGTTCCCTGCTGCTGCGGCAGAAGCTACGTTGAACAGAGCAAGCGTCCTATCTCCCAAAGGCTTAAAGAGCATTAAAACTACATCAGTGGGATGCATCAGCGGTCACTGAACATTACGCCTCCAGCCCTGGTCATAAAATAATGTTTAACGCTACACAGGTATTGGCGAAGATGGAAGAATATCATCCGCGTCTTATATGTGAATCCGTCGAGATAGCAAAAAGGCCAAAAAACTTCAATATGGAGGATGGATATAACCTCAGCCTCATATGGAGAGGGTTCCTGGCCCAATATAATGACCAACTGCTGTCACCTTTTGTGTAAATTCAAAATCGGGTCAACGATGGGTTAATGAAACCTATATAAGGTCGGGACGGGAACGGTTTCCCTTCCATTCTCTTGATAATGCTCCCAGTAGGAGGAGTGAAACTTTGGGTAAGAAAATGTTACCTACGCAGCAATTCCCGAAAACAACCACCAACATTCACAATAGGGTAGTTTCCTTCATCAAAGAAAACGAAAGGCATTGATTGCGATTTGTTACCCACCATTAGTGTACTCATGATATACAAATTATTTCGTTTTAGAAATACCGGTTTAGACGAATGGCAATGGTCCATATTTATCCTCATTTGAAAAAGGTGCCCATGCGATGCCACTCCACGTGACGTCACAGGGACCTAGTTTCTATAGGAGAAGATAGGAGTTGTACATCGTCTGAGATTACCAATTCATGCATGAGGCGCAGACCTCAGGGAAACATGTCTTAATAATCACTTATTAAAACTGGCTAAGGTTGGAAAGTTTTCTTCGTTTGATAAGGTATTAATAATCCTTATTTAAGCCAAGCGCTACCTGCTAGCAGGGTACTCAGCTACCCGCAAGCAGCCTGCGTCGTATCAGCGCTCAAGCCTCCCTCAAGGTCACCTCAAAGGGCGGCAGCGGGAATGAGAAATATGTCACACGGAGAGATTTCCCGACATTCATACTTACCGGTCGTGTTTTCGCGCGCTTGAAAATTTTCACTTTTCATTTAATCCCAAAAAATAGATATCGTCATTTAAAAATCTAAATGCGTGAAATACGTACTCCAGGAGTAATAATCTTTCGATTTAGGCAATGAAACCACCCTATTATTTTTTTTCATAAAAGAAAACAAAATATTGAAAAATCTTGAATTTAAAAATATCTCTTTAAGATAAAGAGATTTCTCGATTATGAAAACTGTTAAAATAAGTTTGTAACCCTCTACTTAGTAACCTGTTTTTCAAAAATTTTCCCCGCTGGTTTTGGACCCCCTCCTCCCCCGGAATGAAATTTCTGGCTATGCTGCTCGGTCCATCACTCATCAGTCAATATAGATGTTGTGATTTCTTACACTGAAAGTATTATACTGGGGTGGAGAGTGAGCAGACATAAGAATGGCATATTGGGGTTGGAATGTTCAATTAATAAGATATCGATACCTCCACTGCATAAACGCTCGGCAATCGCCCACCGAATCAAATCATCTCATCTAGTACTATAAGGGCTATCTAAATGAGCGGATTTAATTTGGTGTGAGATTGTTGAGCGTTTATGCAGTGGAGGTATCGATATTAGTAGTAAGAGGAAGCAAAATTATCCTTTGACTTAAAACAGAGATTTTTTCCAGACAGTCATTTTACTAAACATTCCAGTACATACAATGAGCCTTCAGCGAACTTGGTTGGCCAATTCTGGAACAGCTGATATTCTGCCCAATAGGGTAGTTTCCTTTATCAAAGAAAACGAAAGGCATTGATTGCGATTCGTTACCCACCATTAGTGTATTCATAATATACAAATTATTTGGTTTTAGAAATACCAGTTTAGACGAATGTCAAAGGTCAATTTTATCCTCATTTGAAAAAGGCGCCCATGCGATGCCACTCCACGTGACGTCACAGGGACCTAGTTTTTATATGAGTAGATAGGAGTTTTACATTGAGATTACCAATGCATGCATGAGGCAGAGCTCAGGGAAACATGTCTTAATAATCACCTATTAAAACTGGCTAAGGTCGGAAAGTTTTCTTCGTTTGATAAGGTAGGTATTAATAATCCTTATTTAAGCCAAGTGCTACCAGCTAGCAGGCTACTTTAAAGCATCCTGCGTCGTATCAGCGCTCAAAGCCTCGCCCTAAGGTCACCTCAGTTGCGGCAGCAAGAACCAGAAAGACATCACACGGAGTTTTCCCAGCATTCATACTTAGCCGTCGGGTTTTCGCGTGCTTGAAAATTTTCCCTTTTCATTTAATCGCGAAAAATAGATATCATCATTTAAAAATCTAATAGCATGAATTACGTACCCCAGGAGTAGTAATATTTCGATTTAGGAAAAGGAAAAAACTAATAGTAAACCACCCTATTTTTCCCTGCAATGTCTGGGTTGCCTAGAAATCCCAGATCACTTCTCATACACCAAACATGGTTGAAGGAGCACCAAAGCTCGTGGGGAAACAGTTCCCTCTCCACAATCTTGTCTGTACATCAGTTCCCAGATGGGGTGAGGTAGATTCAGAAATGTGATTGGTAACGCAAATAGGGGAGAGAAATGATAGGACAAGGTCTTGGAGTGAGATAGGGATTTGATAGGAAAATTGTGAACCAATTCTCATTCCGAACTGCACACTAAGGGTCTGCACCACCTTCCCTGGTTTCCAAGAACTCATGTATTCATACTATTTAAGAGTTGAACTGCTGGTAGGGCAGGATCGGAGACAAGAGTTCTGCGACATTACAGTGCTGAGCAATGGCCTCCAGTATTTGAGTCGAAGGCCTTTGAGCAAAATTCTATTTTGCATAAGTCCTTAGCGTGAAAGATCCTTGGTGTAGAAGACCTGCATTTAAGCCTGCAAGCTAAGATTTCTAAATTGTCCAGGGGCTATAACAGGGGCTAAATTGTCCAAGGAGGGGAAGATTTTCAAGGGAAAATTTCTTAGAAGGGGGAGGGTTCTTTAAAAATGTCACAGTGCAAAGAAAAAGAGAACTATAAAATATATTTATCATTTTTATTTCATTTACACATAAAGGCTTACTTCATTCATCACTTAATTTTTTTATCTTATATTTTATTTCATTTAAAAATGTGTATCAAACAGTAACAAATTTTCAAGCCACACACGCACACACAGCAATTTAATGAAAGTTTTGAGCCCAGAATAAAAGCCATCTCAAGCACATTATGAAAGATTTCTCTAGTATAACTCTTACATAAAATAATTTCTCTCTCATAAAGTTTATGAAAAATCACAAATTAAATTTCCTGAGTAGTATCTTCCACCATCTTTGTGCATGTGGATTATGATAAGCTCCAATGGCAGCTAACATCACTAGGTAGCTCATTATGAACACCAACACTTTGTGATTTCTAAGCCACGATACAGCTCCGCTGCTGACCCTTAAAAATAAATTTCAAATTAAAACAAGACATTTATAAATAGGGGGACAAAATTTCTTTTATCAAGACATACTTACCGATAAGGAGTTTGCTTGCAATATACAAGGAGGTACCTTACTCGAACTAAATCGCTATTAACAACAAGGTAGTATTTGTTGGGTACTTCCCCACCAATACTGTCCGTAGTGATTGAACGTGACGGATTTGAATCTGCAATAAATAATGAAAAAGCATTAGTAAGGCAATTCATTAACACAAAAAACGGGAGGGTTAGTATACAATGCATCTGAGAAGTATTGTACTCATCAAGACCTCGATGAAAAATTACAAAAGCAAGTGATTCTGATAATCAATCATTAGACAAGTCAATTATTAAATTATTCAGGGCAATGAAAATTTGTGCAATACATGCTGTAGTATTTCTACAAAATCAGATTTTTGTATACTATCTTTAACTCCCCAGCTGCATATCTCATGGCTTACAGAAGTCAAGTATCCATTGTGGATCCCATGATTCTAGCACTCTGAAGGTTTTTATTTACCTGTAGCTCAATTTCATCTTAGAAGTAAGATAGGTAGTTGATTTTTATTTATTTAAGGCCAAAAGCATGTGAGCAGTGGTAGAATGTATATATTACACCATTGTTTTTAAAGAATCATAAAATAACACCAAATTGACATTCTAGAGAACCAAAATCATTTTGCAGTTTTATCTGAACGTTATTCATCATGCCATCTGAATTTTTTGCACGTCATCATTGACAGGGTAAATTTTAGACACTAGCAGTGATGCTCGGTCAGTGTGATCAATACATAGTGGCTCTATGAATATAAATGCTTCTGCCAATTATGATTTTAACTCATACGGTGGAAAAAACCTGTGAAATAGATACTGGTTACTAGAGGGTCTCGACTGGAGCATGTTATTCCTGGTTTGCACTATCAGAAAGATCGAATTGCTATCATGAGAGATTGGACTGGGACCTTCATTACTACAAGAAAGTGTAAACATATGTGATTCTCAATGAAAATCATTAATTTCTTTAGAATAAGACCACACCATCAGTTTTCCACCTATTGTAAATTGCATTAAATTGGATATTGATACCATACACAGCGTACAAGATGAGGGACATCATTGTAATAACAATAATATTTCAATCAGAGGAGCATGAGCCATAGTTATGTAAAGAATCTTAATTTTCCACCAAACTATACTATTGTTCTATGGAGTTATTAACAATATAGTATAAGAACAATAATTACTAGAAAATAACCTAGTTCCATCACTAGAGTATGCTCAATGACATCATGAAATGAATACTGGTTCTTCTAATAAAAATTATTAACTAATACGTAATTATACCATTTTTATACAACATTGTGAATTCAAGAATACATATATGAAGTCTGCTAGCTCTGTCTCTATATGAATTCCACTTTGATACATAAGTTCAAGTTACATAACATTCCTGCCTTAATTAACATCAATAATTACTACGTGCCAGCTAGGCTAACACTTTTTGCATGCAAACTTGAAAAAATAATAAAAAAATATAAATAACCTAAATATTGCCCACTCTGTTTATATGTCCTTATTATTGACTGTTTCCATCGATTTTATATTTTTTTTCCCTTTCATCACATTTTAAATTCATTTTATTTATTCTCAAACCACCGAATACAGCTCATATTGGCCATTTTACATCGGGATATTCAACAAATTTTAACAAGAAAACGTACACGAACAACCATGCCCTGGGTAAGGGAAACCTACCCAGATGGGACTCGAACCCGCGACCTCTTGTTTGGCAAGCGAGGACGTTTCCCCGCCGCCACCGAGGCCGGCTCACCAGGCTAGCTAAATATGGTTCTTCCAAGATTTTTCCTCCCTTGTTTAATAAAAATAATAATTTTTTGATACTTCAAAGTCATAATTACTAACGGAGTCAATTTATCATTTAAGCTATTCAAAAAGTATGTTTTAAATACCACCACTTAGAGCAATACACCAAGCTAATTTTAATTGCACTAAAATTATTTTTTTTTGCACCAATTTTCGAAAATAATAAGAAACCACTTGAAAATGAATACATTTCTGACATTTAAGTCTCATTATTGTACATTGGCATTATAAAACTGTTTTTCTTTACCTAGCCTGAATGGCTATTTTTGGTGTTTTTCAAACCCAGTGGTGTCACGCCCATTTTACCATTGTTAATGGTCGTTTGGGGTGTCTCTGGCATCCCAAAAGATTCCCTTTATTTCTTTGTAAAAATGTACATTTTTACAAAAGTTTACATCTCCATACATCTTTTGTTTATTTAGGCATTGCTATACTCAAGATTTAAAACCATTTACTTAACTTTTAAATTTGTAAAAAAAAATTTTTGAACACCCTGATTTCCAGATGGCACTTCGAGTTCCTCCAGAAAAATTGCCAAAAATAATTTTTTTCATTTAAGACAAGGGATGCAGTTGAAACATTGAGATAAATACACATGGCATATGCTATTATAAACATCTTTCACTGTTTCTCATCATATTTTCAACATCGACCAGTATTTGGCTTAAGTAAATACGTACTACCTATGTAAAGAATGATAGCAGGCTTTAATGTATTCTTGAGGAAAAATTTACGATGTTATTACGATTGCTTATAACTATTAAATTAATGCTATCACAAATTATGTAAAGCATTAGAAAGGTAAACTAATAAATTCTGCAATCCTCAACAGCAGTCAAAATTTTGTGCAATTGAAATGTTTTATTGAATTGAAAAATTGTGGAAAATAATTCATGTAAACTATTTATTTGCTTCTGAAGCAGTCACTAAAAATTTTCAACAAATGTTTACCACGAATTAATTTCTTACACAGTTCACAGAAAATTTTTGTTTTTTCCTCTTGCACAAACAACACATCTTCCAACTTTTTTCCTTGTTTTCTCCTCATCCTTTTCTCAGGCTCGTTTTGCGCATATTCCTCTATTTTTTTCAAGTCTCTGGGGATCCTGTTCATTGTTGATCTACTTTGAATGCATGGGAAAGTTAAGGATCAAGCTATCCCGAGAAGAAAACTTCTCCGCAATCTTAATTGAGAATTGGTATCCCTAAGCATAACGAATGCATTGATATCAGCACCGTTTAAAAAATTAAAGAAAATGGCCATGGATCATCTCCTAGTGTTTCTGTTAGTACAATAAGTGCTGCGTATTTTGTCTGTGTCTACACCTCCTTTAGTGCAGTTATGAAAGGTCAAAAGGTCAATTTCCGGTTTTCTTTTATTTCCTGCTTGTCTTGGATTCGTGGATAGAAATAATTCTGTGCATTATTGGCAAAAGAATTACATTCTTTGACTTTTTGGGATGCAGGAAATCAGAGCTGTTTCCTTCCTTAAGCAGAATAAGCTGCTATTTTCTACTCTTTCTCTTACATACATGTACTAATTCCCTTTTATTTTTTGCCTACTGTTCCCAAAAGCGTCGAATTATTGCTTAACATTTCATCTTCTTGCCAAATATTATTGAACCAGTTGTTCAAATTGATGTTCCTCCCACTTCCGATAACAGTAGAAATCCTCGTAAATGAAAAGGAGGCTTCATTGATTTCTACTAATTTATTAATAATAAGTACTTGATAATGACCTCTATGGTTCGAAACATGTCGTACGGACAAAATGAATTAGTGGAAATCAATGAAGTCTCCTTTTCATGTTCGATTATTAACTTCCACATAGTTGAGCCTAATACAATTGAACAGAAGAAATCATTCGCTTTACCACCTCTTTTGGACTGTTATCTACAAAAAATGGACCCTCTAGTTGCCACCTGAGTACCTATATCTCAAGTTCAAAGAGTAGAATACAATCGAATTTAGCAACACAAAAATTTTGATGCCATATTTTGCAGAGTTGGAAGGCAAATATGTTTGTACATATTGACTAAATGAACATCTTCCCTGAAAAGGAACCAAGTGCTCATCAACTGTTGTACAAGGACCAATTCTATGCTACTGTGTATTAAGACCAAATATCTCCCATATATCCCAAATTGGTACTAATTTGTCTCTTATCTTTTTCTCTACTCCAAAAGTGATGTTGTCGAAACGGAAAGAGAGAAAGTTCTCTGTAGTAGTACTAGATAGTTCAATGTTATGGCCATGGAAGAATAGCATTTTTCTACTTCTAATCCACTGTGTTTCCACAAATCTAACAAATTCTGTTGCTCAGTTTTACTTGCCCCGGCTAAAAGTAAAATGCCAATCAGGCATTTTAGTTCTTCCCTATCTGTTTCAATAGCATCTTTTTACGAGAATAATTTTCAGTGACTTCCTCTATCAAATATCAGTGCAAGGGCGTACCCAGGATGAAAACTAGAAGGGGACAAGCCATGGTTGATCAAGTTGTAGGTAAGATTTAAGAATGGAAAAGGTGAATGAAATCAACATTTTAAGGAAACTATAACAGCTCCTTATTAGTTTTTAAAATTATTTGCTTGAAAAAATATTATTTCCCTTAAAGACATTTGTGATTTTTGCTTCTAGGGGGCAGCTGCCCCCTCCTGCCCCTCACTGGGTACGCCTATGTATTAGTGCATTTTACAATTTTCTCTATCATTCGTTCCATGAAAATCACACGAAAACAATCTATTTGTGTTCTGAATCCAATTTTGTTGCCCGTAGGCCCACTCCTCTGGGTAAAAATGCCTCATTTTTATGTTCCGACGTTTGGTCTTGATCCCTGCGTATTCCACATTGTAACTCCATCCTTCAAACCATACATAAGGTCCCTTCCCTTTTCCAAATGTTCATCATCACTGCACTGTTACTCAGTGTAATTATCATGCTCAGATATTTGACATCCATCTTCTTTTTCATCAGAATCAATATTATTCCCCCAAAGATTTATTCAAAAGATGAATTATCTTGGCTCTCTCTTTTACATGAGAGGTAGCTGACTTCTAGCATGGATTGAAAACAATGAATATAACTATTTTAAGGCCTATCATCAATCATAAATTCACGGAAGCACATAAATAATGATTTTCGTGAATAAGCACTGCTCTTACGTAACTGAGCGAAGTCTAAAAAAAAACTTTGGAATTTCTATGAAGGTTGTCCTCAGAGACATTCTCTCCTCCAAAATTCCTTCTCCAAATTTTCAATCGAAAGTCTAAGTATCTCAGCCTTTTCTTTTTTCAAAAAGACTGCAGAAATCTGTAGTGTACAGAATCCAAGTGTTGTACGTGCTACATGATCTATCTTTCATGGTAAACATCGAAAAAATTTATTTTACAGGTGTCCTCAGAAAGCTTAAAAACTCAGCTAGAGGAAGTTATAAATCACTACAGTCAAAACTCCCAGAAAAAATCATACTAATATAAGGCTGGGGTGTCTGGCACAATCTACACCACCACTGCCAGATTAATGGCAGAAAATTCATGGCAAATTGACTTAGAGAATTAAAAGTGGCCAATTTTTTAAACGGTTCTCATTAGTCTGCAACAAATACTATTTTGAGAAACATACCAGATGGTGGCCAACCCTGCACCTCCTCCATGAATTTGAATGATATGGCTCAAGCAAAATTTTTCTTTTTTCCAGTACATAATGCCAATAATCCCCTTCTCATTTTTTGTGTAACCTGCCTCCCGAGTATAAAGTTTCCTTCCCAGTAATTGGTAATTGTTCATTTAATACCCTCGCCATTACTTTTTTCAATGATATAATTTTTACAAAATTGTTCTTTGTGCTACTTATTTATATTACAAAAACAATATTTTTGGAAAATTATTGCAATATTCATACAAAACTCATGACTACTCCAGTGTAGCAGCTATAGGCATTAGGTTGAGGATAGACTGACACTATATCTAGTAATGTAAAGATGTGATATGAAAGGTAGAATGAATTTTTAAAGTGATACTTGGGTAAATACTTAATATTCTCTTACCTTTATCTTGGCACTTAACATCTGGGTGATTGATTATTTCACATACAGCAACACAGCTAAGCTCACTTCCATGAATACTTCTTCCCCATCCATATCCACTAGGACTATATGGTAGACTTACAGTCAGTTCACTTGACAAATATATACCCTTTCCAAAGAGAGAATTCTGTTTAAAAGGAAATATAATTCTCATGAGAAATTAAGGAAAATACTGCCCTTGGAGTCAAGTTAATATTAAAATTTATTGCTATTCATGCATTTTTCACGGAGAATACAATCTAAATGTTAATATCACAACAGACCTTCACCTGAAGAGCTTTTACTATATTTACACAAGAGTTTTTACAATATTTCCTCTTTTTTAAAGACTTCCCGATGAGCAAGTAAAATTTATTAAAAATCAAGCAAATTAATGCTCACACATGACAATTAATACTGAAAAGACATCTTCAGTCAAACAATGTGAAAACTGATACCCATTTCAACCCATAAGCTTTTGTCGCCCCGGCGAAGAGTATTGACAGCCAAAATATCAACTTGCTAATTCTATTGTTTGACATGATCCATTCTGAAACTTGCATTATTTTTTTGGATTATTTAAAGTATATTTACTCGGAAAATAATTAAACCCAGGCAAAAACTATCACTGGATATCTAAATACGTATAAGACAGCATAACTTTTTTATGAGATCCTAGATGACCTTAAGTGACCCTTAGTATTTCTCAAAGTAATAATAAATTTTAATTAACTTTAATCAATAAACTCTCATTATATAATAGTTTAATCAGAGGGTGAAGTTATTCCTTGTGCAAATGACTATGTTAAGGAAGGCTGAAATAATTCAAAATGCAAGCTAAGGACAAAGAGCTAATAATAAGTGAAGTCAGTGTTAGTGAAGTTAGAATGAACTTGAGTGAATACATACTCTTCTATGTACAAATTAAGCTACACCGTATAATACTAATCTTAACAAATACACAGCAAAACAGGTATGTACATCAAACTAATCATGTTGAGTTCAGAATTGCCTTGAGAAAAACCTTCCTCATAAGTAAATATGTACAGAGTTACTTATAAAATCATATACATGAGAACCAAAATCGCCCATAAAAATCAATTCTGTCTTTAATCTGACATTCAGGTCCCTGGGGGCAATATCATGAATGCCTTTCATTGTTAATATTCACAAAATTTCAACTTTAAACAATACAAATTCTGCATAACAGTATAATATTAAATAGGAAAAGATACAGTTTCAGCCCACACAGGATTTTTTCTTTTACATAATCGCTACTATGTGTGCATAACACAAAATCCTTAGTAATATTTCATACATGCATGATGTTGCATAAATTTAATGAATCACGCGACATTATAAGAGGGTTATTGTTAAATGATAGCTTTTCGAGTTCTGGTGACTGATGTCATTAGACTGACAGAAGATTTACCTTTTTATGCATGAAATGACAATGGAATAATCAAAAAAAGGAGAGAATGTTTTCATAATAGAAAATAGAACCATCGTGAGAAGGTCATTCCATACACCCAATTGATCAGCACTTTTGCAGAAAGATGTCATTGAGGTGAAAAAAATAAAAACCATTGAATTAACCAAAAAATAAATTATTCCCACTTGGAAGTAAACTGTTGGCAAGCACAAGACTGAAGTGTCATTACAATGGACAATTTCTCTACAACAAATGGTTAAGGTTGAACATAACTTGAGACTGGTCATATGAAAAAACCAGATAACACAGCTAAGGCACAGCATTCTCTAGTCATGAAAGACATGCAGTTCAACACAGGCACATCAGTATGATAACCACCACACTCAACAAAAGTTTTGGGTGAATTCTCTAAAGTAATTACACTTTCTAAAAATTGGTGCAATTGTGTCGTAGCCAAATTATAGAGACATGAGACCCTGAAATCAAATAAAACACTGCCATTTAAAAACCTCTTATATCAACTCAAGAGCGGTGTGAATACCTAATTTTTGAATGAAGTCAAGTTGGCTAAAAACCTGTGAGATTTGAGTGAAGTTAGAGTAAAAATAGTCAAATTTTCTTTTCATCAAAAATTATAATGATAAGTCTAATTTAATTCCAGATTAACTTTCTGGTTGTCAGCAAATGAAACACACTACCTAAGTTTGTATTCAAGTCAACATATCTTACTGATGTTTTAAAAATGACATGGTGAGACAATAGTTCAGCTATTAATTGTAGCCATTTTGCTAACATGTATATGTGCATTTTAACATAAAGAGACACAATAATTATGGCAATATAACTTGAAGGAGTAAGCTTCATAAAAATAAATAACCCTCTCTACTCATCACAAAATAGATAGTCTCTCATGGTATTAAATAACATTTTTCTCTGTATAAGTACACTCCTACCGATAACGTCTTCTACAACTCCAACTTTTGAGCCTTCCTTTTGTTTAATTTCAGAAGTGCCAAGTAAGCACAAAGCTATTTTCTTAATTATAAGTTACACTAATTTCATTCTCAAGTTTACAACTTCAGCACGTAGAATGTTTTAAATTGAAATTGCTTCCTAATTTTATCAATGATCATCATCATCATCATCACTGGTCAACAAACCTAGGATTGGTTTGAGGCAGCTCTCCACTCAGTTCTCCAATCAGATAATCTTTTCACACCAACATATTTTTTCTCTTTCATATCCTCCTTTACTTGTTCCATATATTTTGTTTGAGGTGTTCCTTTTCCGGTCTTGCCTTCCACTTGTCCCTCGACGATTTTTTCATCAGGCCATCATGTCTCAAGATGTGGCCTATAAGGTTGTTCCATCTTCTTGTTAAGGTTTTCACGAGGCTTCTCTTCTCTCCTACTCTTCTTAGAACTTCCTCGTTACTAACTCGGTCGATCCATTTGATCTTCATCATTCTTCTGTAGCACCACCTTTCAAAGGCTTCTACCCTTGCTTTCTCCGCTGCAGTCATTGTCCATGCCTCACTTCCTTATAGGAGCATACTCCAAATGTAGGTTCTTATAAATTGTTTCTTTACTTCCATATTTAAGCTTCCCACTGTAAGCAGGTCTTTCTTTTAAAGGAATACTCTCTTAGCCTCTGCTATTCTGCTGATAATTTCTTTCGTGCTTCTCCCGTCACTAGTTGCCCTGCTTCCCAAATAACCAAATTTGTCCACCTCTATCAGTTTTTGCTTCCCTATTTTAATGTTAGTCTTGACTTCTTCTCTTCTGCTGCATACTAATATCTTGGTTTTCTTCGTGCTTATTTTCAGTTGATATTTACCCATTACCTGACCCATATTAACCAGAATATTTTTCAAATCCTTCTCTGTTTCTGCTTTAACGGCTATGTCATCAGCAAATCTTAGCATGCTAATTTTTTCTCCATGGATATTCACTCCCAATGCCTTTTCTTTGATTTCATTAATGGCATTCTTAAAGTAAACGTTGAAAATTACGGGTGACAATGCGCAGCCTTGTCTCACTGCTTTCCTAATTCTTACTTCTTCAC
Organism: Ischnura elegans; assembly: GCF_921293095.1. Lineage (NCBI taxonomy): Eukaryota > Metazoa > Arthropoda > Insecta > Odonata > Coenagrionidae > Ischnura > Ischnura elegans. The sequence goes on along the minus strand of NC_060254.1, from coordinate 33,964,393 downwards.
AGCTGGGCCCTGACTTTATCACCGCTACTTGGTTTTTGTATAAACTGTGGATGATTCTACTGTCTTGGAATCCTAAAAGAACCCCGATTTCTTTTAGGATTCCAAGCATTGTGCTCTAATCCACGTTGTCAAATGTCTTTGCTAAGTCCACAAATGCAACGAATGTTTGCTTGTTCTTTTCCATTCTCTTCTCTATGAGCAGTCTAAGGGCCAATATTGCTTCCCTTGTGCCTTTGTTTTCTCTGAATCCAAATTGGTCCTCATCCAAATACTCTTAGATGCTCTTCGTTCTATTCTTCTATAGATGATCCTTGTCAATATCTTCGACGCATGCATGGTTAGGCTTTTAAGTAGTCATAAGCTAGTAAGCTATTGGTTCAAAGTACACTCAATTCAACCACTACAATCTCAGCATTTAGAAGTTTAGAATTCTTATTACTTTTTTTCATTCATAGAGGACAATTTTGAAGTAAAAAGAGAAACAGCACCTATTTTTTTTCCAAATCTACTCTCTGTGCTATCACTGCCATCCACCTCTCCTAGAACTAATACCGATGCATAGCAACATCAATATCATAGCAATATAAAGCGTGCACTTTGTACTTGTAATATCATCTCATCAACATTGATAAATTGAGGGCTAAACATTATATAAATCTACTTGTACATCTTATTCAAATTACCTAATATCCTAAGATGGCTTATAAAAGTAAAAATAGCACTCTACATTGTCCTCTGAGCTGTATTTAAATCCTAGCTGCAATTATCCTATTGCTTAAGTCTGTACGTGAATGTTATCACTCTCACATTTCTCTAGATTTTTTTGACAAAAAGTTTCAGATTAAAGCAGCAATTGAATAATTAAATTTAAAAATATTGCTGGCTATACATACATGCCGACATTACATCATCTAATTTTATGGTTATGTATAGTTCTTCTATCAACCACCACTGGTGTTGACTTGAATCGAGTTATGACAATGCGTTTCAGTAGTGTTTTTTTCTTTGACTACACTCAAATTGATTCGCTCACACTCCCTCCCCCACAAAAGCATTCAATGAATGAAGAGAATTTTGAACCTGCCACCAAGCTGATTGTTTATTTAAAAAAAAACCCACAACCAAGGCAAATGAATTATCATACCTTAAAAGGTCTTCAAGTTCTGGCTATTCTTTTGTACCCACTTGACAATTCTGCAAAAGATCAAAATAAGTCCACAAAACTATTTGTCAAATGAACAGGTGGGAAGTCATCTGTAACTTCTGTATTGCATGATGGTCTTATACAGGACATATGCAGTATCTACATACATTGCTATTCAATACCCCTTCTTGTCATAAAAATACAAACGGAAATACTTTTGAAATGAGACCAAAGAATAGAAGCACATTAGAAGATGATCATATTTAGGTTCTGGATAGTTATAAAAAAAGCATTAAAAGAAAACCCAGGTGAAGTCCACGAAGAAAAACCAAAATGGGGATGGGAAATTTCCATGATAACTTTCAAAATGTACATGATGTGCCCAATACTATCATCGTCGCTTAGTAGCAATTATGAAAATTGATTAAGCATTGATTATCACTTGAAATAACAATAAGATTACTTAAAAAGTAACTCAACTTCATTACAGTTATGTACTCATGCAATCATGTGACTGATTACAAGCATATTTATAAATATACCTTCTAAAATGAGTAATATTTTTCAGACAGACCTTGATTCCCCAAAATTTCATGAAGATATTCTAATTCCTTTGATATATTTAGCTCATTCATCGACACATTTCTTAAATCGAACATTCCTAGCCGCAAAGTATAATTCCAAAATATAATTCCATACTGGCATATCTTGAATTTCTAGTCCAGGAAATTGTATAAGTAAAATTTGAGCCATATAATCACATCTGAGATTTGGTCCATAAAATCATACGTCGGTTTACCAGTCCACAATGGACAAAATGCCAGAAAGTTATGTTTACGGCTCAAATTTTACACACCCAATTTTATGGAATAGAAATTCAAGATAAGCCTGAATGGAATGATTTTTTGAGATACTACTTTGCAGCCAGGAGCAGTCAAAATGAACTGAAATTCTCACTTAAAATATGTACAAACCAATGTCGAACACCCTACATACTAAAAGTGGTTTTGTGAGTGAATGATGAAAGTGACATGCATTAAAAACTCATTCCTGAGATAATCACAAAATTATCTTAAAGTTAACCTGGGCAAGGCTGCACAGGGTGTTAATGACACCCCATGGTTCTTCTTTGACCCATGCTAGATATTAGTATTCTACCACCAACAAAAATAATTTGTCTCTCTAGGAAATTTATCCCTTAGGCCCACCCCCCAAGTGAGTGTTAGAATAGAGACAAGGGGCGGTGGGCTAAATATGGGATAACCTCCCAGCAGAAGTGCGGGTCTGCACAAAATTACTATTCTATCCAGTGTAAATTGGATACTCAAGGGGTGAGCTATACCCTCCCATAGCCACTTTCTGTATCTGCCACTAACATATCAAAAGCGTATAAAACAAACTAAGTTTAGAACTACATAATTTGAATTCGTTAAAGTAGGTAAATATATTGGAAAATATAGCTAAACACTTTTGTACTAACATAAGTGGCAACCTCCAAAAATTTCGATTTTATTTACTGTGTGTTTCGACGCAATGGGTGGGCTATACAAACCCCTCTAAATCCCCCCTCCCCATAGATCCACCACTGCCTCTTATGAATAAGACAACCTTCCTCTCTTTCAACCAGGAAATGAGTTTAACACTGTTTTATGTTGTCACTCAATGCAACAAGTGACTGCTATTATTTGAAAAGAATACAATATTAATAGATACTAGTAGGACTTTATTTATAACGGTCACCATTACAATATGAACACATCACCAACAACACTTCCAGGGCCAACCGGAAATAAAGGTCAGTCAGTGGTACCAACTCACTGACTGTGAAAGGGGCACCACCCTGAGTGTACACTACAACATCTCCCCTTTCACAGAGTGAAGCGCACAGGAGTTCTCACTCTTCGGCCACTTCTAGTAGTCCCTGGTACTGGATTGGCAGTCTGAGGTTGTGCTCTTGCTGACGTAGAGCACTCACTCACAGGAGCTCCTGAAGTGTCACTTCTTTCTCTGATGAGTTGAGTTCTCTCATCATTGTCTCTACCTGATTGCCCCCCATGTTCATCTAACAACAGGAGAGGGTCTTGTATGGATACATTTTTTGAGAGATTGTGGCGTAGGTGACATTCATAACGCCTTACAATGTTAGCATACTTATTTTTGACAAGCTATGACCTGGGGCAACTATGTTTTCCTGCAATGACACCAGGCTCCCACCATTCATTACATATTTCTTGCCCTAACCCATACTTGTTCTCCACCCCTAAATTCCTTCACCTGCCTCTTGGAGGTTCTATCATAGTGTTCCTTCGCTTTGAGTGCCATATAAATACCCCTTTGCACCTTAAGTCTCAAAGCTTCGAAAGTGACTGGAAGCTTTGAGCGCAATTGATGGCTAAACAATATCTGGGCTGGAGACACATTGAGCCCTTTGAGTGGAGAATTTCGGTACACCCTTAACATATACCTGAAATATTTCCCCGACTCCTGACTTTTCCTAAGGATTTGTTTCCCAATGTGGACACCCTTTTCTGCTAGCCCATTACTCTGATGGTAGTGGGGACTACAAGTCCTCAACTCAACTTCATTTTCTCTTAGGTATTTTTTAAAGTCATACGATAAGAATGGCATGCTGTCTGCAATACATTCCCTCGGGATCCCATGCACTGCAAAAATATTCTGAAATGCCCCTTTGATAGAGTTAGCAGTTTTGCTAGGCAAGAGGACTAACTCCAACCATTTAGAGAAGTAGTCAACCACGACAAGATATGGTTTTTTTTGCAAAGTCTAAAATCACAAGCAATCTTTTCAAATGGCAACTTGGGTACCTCATGGGGAAGTAATGGCAGTTTTCTGTTTCTTGGCTTGAACTTGTTGCACACTTCACATTCATTAACAATGGTTTCAATATCTTTTGACATTTCAGGCCAATAGAATAGCTTTCTAGCTTTAGCACGAGTCTTTTCTATACCCCCATGCCCTTCATGTAATAATTTTAGCAAATAAGATTTCAAATCACCAGGGACTACAATTTTGTGTCCTAAGAAAAGTATGCCATCTTCAACATAAAGATCATCTCTGACTTTATAAAAGGGCTGAAGTTCAATGGGTATTTTACAATGAGCTGCCCAACCGCTTCTGCAAGCTTCAATTATTTCCCTTAAAACTTTATCATTTTTAGTTCTTTGCTGAAACTCTTGCTTCCGATCCCTAGTCATGGGGAGATACCTGCTGACGGTATGAACCATCTCTAGCATTTCAGGCTCATCCTCAACTTCACCCTTAACGCAAGACCGTGACAGTGTGTCTGCAATATGTAAATCCTTCCCTCGGACATAGTACACATTTAAGGAATATTGCAGCAGTTTGTGTCTCAGCCTTTGAAGTCTAACTTACCCTATCTTGCAAACACTTTTCTTCATGACTGACAAAAGAGGTTTATGATCAGTTTGCACGTTGACATCAGACCCATATATTAAGTTGTGAAATTTTACAGTTGCAAAATGAATGGCTAGCAACTCCTTCTCAATTTGAGCATAAGAATTTTGCTCACACTCTGTCAGGCTTCTAGAGGCAAAAGCAACTGGCTGGAGCCCCTTAAACTAAAATTATGTATCTATTACGATAGAACGATTCCACACGACAGCGCCATGTTTTATGTTGTCACTCAATGCAACAAGTGGCTGTTATTATTTGAAAAGAATGCAATATTAATAGATACTAGTAGGACTTTATTTATAACGGTCATCATTACAATATGGACACATCACCAACAACACTTCTGGGGCCAACAGGAAATAAGGGTCAGTCAGTGGTACCAACTCACTGACTGTGAAAGGGGCACCACCCTAAGTGTACACTACAACAACCAGATATCTTATGCATCCGAAATCTCAACTCATAATAAAGCTGTGTGTGCACTGGAGACCAAATCTCAAGAGTTATCTAAGAACTGTGCCCATTGGAGACTAGTCTCAGCCTCCGAGACTCGAATATTATCACAACAATGTGTCCACTAAAGATGATAAAGTCTCCGAAATTAGTCTGCCACAGAAGAATGAAATTGTTTCGAAGTAAGAGACTATTGTCGCGAGATTTAGGAAATGCTGTGTCCACAGGCAAAAATTGAAGTCTCTGACACATATAGAATAATTATCATATTGTCTTTGAGAGTGATTTCCACTTGTGATTAGGCTCTCATGACATTTAGCCTCTAGTAGCTCAAGTATCTCTCACATACAATATGTAATTTCAAAGAAATGAGTTTTGTCGATGAGAGAAAACTATCAATGTCGTGAAGTGACAATACCAGTTACCGAGGTCATTCTAAATCAACTTACCTTATTCATGTGCTGCTGCAACCCATAGTGAAGAATTGAGTGGAAGTTTTCAAGTCTGCTACCGTGATAGGCATAGAAGGATCCATACTTTTTACTGAACTCATTCCACTTAATTTCACTGGAGCTTTCAGGACTCCAGACCATTTGAAATATTAGCTTTGGATAATCAGCTGAAACTTCTGATGGTACAAGTCTCATAACAGTGTCAAACTGAAAACAAAAAACTGATGAGATTGGGATTACGAATCATGGCAACATGGCTTCTAATTCTTTTAATCATGTACCTCTTTCTTTGGAACATTTTTAAACCTGGGTTCTGGTGATTCTATCAGTACCCAATGCAATAAATCCACCACATCTTCATTTGCCCGGTAAAAATTTTGTTCTTCCATTTTCTTCAACAGCAATTGAAAGGAGTTGGTCTTGTCAACGACTTCCCTCTACAAATATATAGAAATGGCATTTAAATTGTGAATGATTACTCATCAGGGTATTGTTTGTATCCACTTCCTGTAGCCTCAAAAATACCCACTAATGCATCTATGTTCTTGTTTCCATCAGCAATGAAGCGGTTGGGGTAAGGCTTGAGGCATGAGTCAAACCTATAACTTTGACAAGCAGCCACAAAAATGCTCCATCTTATGTCAGCAGCAACTATATTGCTCTCAAGGAGATACTTCAAGTTTTTGATTTTATTTTCTCCAGTAATCTTTTTAGGGGCCCTTGGAGTTGCAATGACTGTTTCATCAGCAAGACTTGCCCTTTGATTCATTGTTTTGCTTGTTTCCCTGTACTAATCTTGCTACTCAAAAAAATAAGATCTACTCAGAATGAGTTAACCGGAAACATGAAAGAGGATGTGATGGCAAATAACTTAACTGAGTCAGTCTAAGTCTATACTTACCAATAGCCACAAAACACTACGAAGGAAGGCGATGCTTTTCATCTGTCGAAGTAATGGCTGTCAACTGCTCTAACACGGAATATGTAAAAATTCCAATTTATCGTGATATGAAACACCGGACTGATCAAATGGGTTCACTAGGAGACACTAACAATGGATTACAGACTATACTCAAAACAAAGCCATCACTCCTTTTACATTAGACAGCAAATTTCCCAAACTAACAGTTCTTGTCTACGATGACAACATAGTGTTTTTACAATGGCAACGGCGTTCTTCAATACATACATTTCAATCCATTTCAAAAAGACTACGTCACAGCATCGTTGTGATGATCCTGCAATAATGAACTATACAACGTTCACTAGTGGTACCGTAGCACATAGAACTGAGCAGTATGATTGACGAAGCTTCACCATGGCACTGAAATACCAGCTGAATTAAGACATCATAATTGTAATCGGGAACTATTGACCCGGGTTAGAAGGAATTCCATTACTTAAGAGCTGCCGTCGCTAAGTTATTCAAAGGGTTAGTTACATGTCTTCTAAAGCAAGATACGAGGAAAACGCAGCGTGCGACTGCTACAACACATACGAATACGGTTTATCCAAGATCTTACATTACGACAGCCAAACTACGTAAGTACAATTTTCCACGATAATTACACAAAAAAAGAATACTATGAAGCTGACAGGACTGAGAGTCCCACCAAGACTTGGTGATAAACAAAAGACAGAAGTATTTGCGCTGGAATCGAACGAGTTTTACGCGGGTGTTTCGATTGCATATTCTCAAGCGCCTGAGTTAAAAACGTTTAATGACTAGATGACACAACCATTAATGAGAACCTATTCAATTTTAATAATACATGACCTTTATCGACAGTAAAATTTGCTACACCACTCTAACGGTAGGGAACTGAATATTTGATATCGAAGTTACTTTCAGTGGAAGGAGAGGATGTTTTTATAATTTTTTAAAATTACTGCCTAAAATGTCATTACTGCATTCGCTTAATGCAAAAATAATTTCTTATCCGCAAATTCTGCATAGTTTAACTGTCCTCAGATTAAGAAATATTCTGGAGAAGAGACATGAACAAGTAAATGCCTGTATGTAGGTATATAACAAATCCCAAGCAGGAGTGCCTTTACTTATTATTACATATAGGCCACCAATTCGGCCTTTAATTGGCCATAGCCAGCCTAATTAAGTTTTGGGGCCACTTACGCTTTGTATTGGTAAGCTTTAATGTAGAACTAGTTTTTCGCTGAAGTACTTTTCGGATTGAGGTCATGACCATTTCCAATTTTCAGACTTACAATGCGATATGAAATGGGATTAGTACCCAGTGCTGAACTGGGAATAAGAGCCTAAAGGAACATGCTGCTGGTTAAACCATCCCTAACAAAGAAGAAGAGGAGATGAACATTTATTTGGAGCCTAAATAGGGATAGTCAATTAAATCTCATAGGCAATGGCCAATGAATACAGCTGAATACAAGGTTAGTTACACAAGAATTGCATATTTCACCGCTGTTCATGCGGCAGGGTTAGAAATATTACACAAGGTTAGTTGTTGATTATGCCATTATGAATAATATCCCATTTGATAGATCAATTCAAGCATAGCATTGGGCATTGTAAAATATTTGTGTATCCAGAAGCATATGAAGGTGTGGTCACGTTATCAATATTTTTTAAGTTTTAATTAATTCAGGTGATGAATTAACAACATCACTGTCTTTTCAATGCAAGAAAATCATATCATAAAAGTCAAGCATAATCAAGGTTTTTGAGATCGTAAGAAAAAATATAAGGCTAAAATATTGTTATTTTTATACCAACCTATATGAAGCTTAACTATGATTAGTCTGATAATGGATTATCCAGGCTAGATCCATAAATTACATGCCACCGTTTGTAATTTAATACTTCTTTGGCTGTAGCTCGTCCCTCCTCCCCCAACAAGACAAAGGCATGAGAAATTCATGGATTCAGAGTATGAGGGTCAGTTCATTTTTTTGGGGTACAGAGGCACTATGAAGATTTTTTTGGAAGAGTGCCTGAAGGTACCAGATATCAGCTCAGAACCATTAGCCAACACTCTTCCCACCAGGTTTAGTTTTACGTGCATTAAAAATCTTTAATCAGATAGCACTTTTTTTTTTAAACTCATAACTATAGGAATGCAATTGAAGACAGAGTGAATTGAAGAAGAATTATTGATTGTGTGCACTCACTATTTTAATGGAGATCTGATTCATCATACTAGTGAGAAAGAAATGTTCTACATCCTCTGATGAGTGAGAAAAACCAAAATTTTAAGTTTACTCCTTAAAATTGAGAATTTGGCATTTACTTAGCTCCAGCTACATTCTAGGCCTACTTGGAAATAAGCGTTTTATATAGCATCACACAAACAGCCATCCATAGACGGATAGTCCATATTGACTTTCAGAATAAGAGAAAATGTTTGTTTACAGCATTAAAAATGCAAGTAACAATAAACTATGAGTAAAACTTGATTTCCTTATTAAAAAACTTCATTCCTCCATGGATCTGCAAAATTTAAACCACATACCTCGCATACAAGTACATAATTTTAAAAAAATAATGAAAAGAAATCACTTAATCATCCAAGGCCCTGAAATGGTAATCCCATACGAGGAGCACAAGAAGTGGCTTCCTTATTCGATATTTAGATAAAAATGGAACAAATATTTGAGAATTAAGAGGAAGAGTTCTCAGGTTTCTAGCCAGGTCCAAGGGTTGTTCAGCACCGAGTTTTGAGGGCGAAGTCTGCCATCACCTTCAGGGTGAATGGATTAAGCCAAAATGTGTCCGTCCTATATACCGTCGCATTGGGGTCAGGTGGGCTCTGATTGGTCGAGGGCCGGGCCAATGTGTGTCCTCTCTCCCTTCAGTTTTCTCAGGGCTGGTTTCCACACATTGCTCGGATGGAAGCCGCCGTCTTTGTTCACGTTTCTCTTCTCAGATCTGATTTTCATTGCCTCCTTGACGACACGGTCCCAGTAATTGTTGGCATGGCATATTATTTCTGTCTTGAAATTTCATCCGGTGTCCGTTTTCTAAGCTATGCTTGGCCACCGCAGACTTATTGGGTTAGCACAGTCTGATGCATCTCTCGTGTTCCTTCAGCCATTTTTCAACGGTGCATCTGGTCTCCCCAATGGACCACATATGCATACACACGGAATGCAATAGACTCCAGATGCCTTCAATCCCAATCTGTCCTTGGTGGTTCCGAGAAGGGCCTTTAGTTTTTCTGGTGGTTTGTCTCCACATTATGCCTTCTTAATATACTAGCAGTTTTGTTGGATATGGTAGAGACATATGGCAGGCAGGCCCTCGAAGTTGGTATCACTTCAGGCCTGTTCATTCACCCTCAAGACAATGGCAGACTTTACCCTCGAAACGTTGGTGCAGAAAAACCCTTGGATCCGGCTGGAAACCCGAGAACTCTTTCTCCAGTCTATTCGCCGGGAAAACCTTAGATCCTTCATTTGAGAATTAGTTTGAGAGAAAATTAATTTTAGCAACCATGTCCTGAGGCAAAAGATTTTTGGACATTTTGAGAATATTCCATGGAGTACCAATTATACATTTCAGTCAAGGAAAATTACTTATGAGGAATTTTTGCACACTGATGGGTGACTCTGTGAAGGAAAACAGCCAGCTATCCTTGGGTTTTTTCTTTGAATATGACTTGAAACCTGAAGGACTTGGTATTTTCAGTCAGTAATTTAATGCAAGAAATATCACAGCGGAAAAACTAATTTAATTTCATTCTAAAATGACTTACTCATGGATGCAAAAATTGATACGCTAGAAAAAGACTCACCAAAAGATAGAAGGTTCTTCAACTACAAAGGATTTTACCAAAGAAATGATGACAGGTAAAATAAAAAGTGTTGTTAGGTGTTTATTCTCGTTGTAATTAACATTTGCCAGCTTGAGTTGAAAAAAAATAGATTTGCTTCTTTTGTTACGATATCTTCTAATGGCTTGCTTACGTTAGCTGCAGCTAATCCTTAGGGACAAAAGAAGCGGAATAAAGTCGATGATATAAAATGCACTCACAGGTGAATGAATATATGTATCTGCTTCTCAAAAATTGAAATTATTCATAATTTACTTCATATAAAAACAATAATAAATGTAAAAAGATGTGATGCTTTCCCTTACTGCCTTGCTAAGGACCTTAACGCCAAGGACTTACACACCATGCCCTTCAACTCAAAACTACCTCCAATCCTGCCATACCAGCAACTAGGTAAAATCCTAGATGCATTACCAGCAGTTAAAAATAGCAGTCCTGTGGACGAATATATGGGTTTTGGGAAGCCAGGAGAAATTGGTGCAGACCAATTGTCTGCAGTTTGAAAGAGAAGTAGTCCACAATTCACCAATCAAATCTCTCTCTCTCTCCAAGACCTCATCTTACCATGTCTCTCCCCTCCTTAGTGACCAATTGCCTATCTGAGTTTCCTCTCACCCCATCTGGGAACTGATGTACACAGTATTGCAAAGAGGGAGCTGTTTCCATACTTGCTGTGATGCCTCCCCAACCATGTTTGACATATGAGAAGTGTTCTGGGATTTCCAGTCAACCTGGGCATTAGAGGGAAAAATTGGACAGAACATCAGCTATTCGTGGTACAACCAACCCAGTTTGCTGAAGGCTAAGTGTTACCTCATCCTACCGCCTTGAGCTCCCAGGCAGCTGCCCCATCCCCTAAAATTTCCCCTCTTCTCATGATGTAGGCACAACCTTCTCCTGAGAAAGTTCTCTCTTGCTCTGACAGCCATGAGCTAAGGATCTGTTTTTGATTGTAGTTGCTGTAAAACACCAAGTTATTTCTTGTAATGTGTAAGGTTTATATTTGCGAGTATTACTTTGTAATACATATTTTGAAATACTCATAATTATGCCTTTAAAATTTACTGATGAGAGTGCTGTTCAATGGTACCTAACTTTTCTTTGTCTTCGTGGAGTTTTTTCTTCATTTTGTTCACTGGCAGGCGGAAAGAGTTCTTTGGGCCAGGGAAAACATTTAAAACAAGGTTTTTGACATTGTTTCACCACAAAAAAACATTACTCTAATCTTGTTGGAATATACATAACAAAAAATACCAGTATAGCAATGACGTCAAATATTTGCTAAAAAACAGAGGATAAAGATTTATGACTAATTGTAAGACCTATACTGAATACCTATAAAATTAGGGGAGGAAAGCAATTATAAAACGTCTGAAGCTTAAACAATTTTAATCTTTCTAATGGGTACGTAACATTTGGGATGGATCGACATTTGTGCATAGCCACATGATTCGTAGAACAACAATAAATTTTGCAATCTCAAGCCCTTGGTGATTATCAATTAAAGCATAACGACTAAGAGTTCTAATTAGTCTTCGTACAATATCCGCCAGTCAGCAGTTAATTATCTGCATCAAACAAATTTATCTGCTTTGAACCTCCAATCTTCTTTTTCCTTACATATGATTACAATCATCAACTTACTTATATATCACTTACTTGCGAAGCACCAATGAGTATAAAATTTTCCTTTACATAAGATAGTCATATGAATTATCATTCCTTTGAATTCTGAATACTCCTGATGATGTGGAGATCAAAACATAAGTAGCAATGTACTTTCTATAAAAGGCGATTAATAAATTTATTTCTTGACCTGCTTTCTTCTATGTCTATTAAACAGGATGAAATCTCTTAGGATTTTCTCTCTTCCAGCCATTTGAAAACATCCATGTCTTTGATTACCATCAACAGTAAACAGATCAAGGTGAGACAATTTCAACAATCCAACATAATTAGTAATATTCACACACCAATGCCTGCCTCACTTTCTCACAAGTTTAAAAGTGATCCTTTAATTGAGAAGCATTTAGCACATTCTTATACACTCACAGAATCTTCGAAGCTACATAATTGGTGCGGCTTACTTTGAGGATAAAAAATTAAAACTATCAAATTGATGATAATTCACCACTGCAGAATATATCCCTTACATTTTAAAAAATATATAGTAGTTCAAAACTGTAGGAAGAGCATCATTGGCCTGAAACCTTTTAGTTAAAGGGACTAAAGCTATGCCCAGGTCCACCAAATATGTATGAACATCTTATAAAGAGGAATAAAATTCTTAAAGAATCAATGCATAACTCCCCAAAGCACCAAGACAAACACATAAGAAACCTGAATATGACCTCCAACTGAAAATATGTAATCCAACTAATAATGGAATTACAATTTTTTACATTTCAATCTGATATTACTATGTGCTCATACTTATTAAGACTTCTGAATAATGGCTCTAACCCTAACAACAACACTTCGATGTAAGAATCACGAATATTTCAATTTAAACCCACTCTCAAAATTCAGGTACATTTTATTAAAGACAGGAAGTAAATCATCCATTGAAGTAATTTGTTATTAACTATATGCCAGTGTTATATTCTTCATTATTTATTGAGTAAAGGGGTTACGAACCCATGCCGAAACTTCACTTATGAACATTGTTTGGCAGATGACAATTTTATTAAAAGTTTATGGATGCTCATGCAACTTTTACATCTTTCAGTACAATGCTAACAAAAAGAATTCTTTTCCTGATACTATCTGCAACACCACAGCATGACATAATTGTAAGCAAAATAATATAATTCGCTAGAGCATACCACTTCTCAACACTCATTGAGACAAAATATATGGCAACTTTGACATGAGATCTGTATGCTAAATGTTAATGAATGAAGAAAAACGTCTCACAACTTGGTTCCTGAAACCAATTCAAGGACCACTGATTCATCTACCAGACACAATTGCAAACCTCAAATAAATAATACAGAATGCAGCCCTAAACTTATCCATATGAGCAGGAGCCCTCGCAGAAATTATTATGCAAGCCAACACACAACTGAACATACATAAGCAAATCTGAGAAATACACTTCATAAAATAAAACTTCAAGAAAAAGGCAAACTTATTCACTGATCTACAGATAACGCTGCACAATATATCCACTGCAGATGAATACATTTTAATACTTCCTTTTCCAAAAATATAGCAGATACGTAGCATCAAATATTGTGTTTTCTATTATTTTTGGCATGCCTATAATACAAAGGAGTTAAGATCTCCGGCAATCCAAAGGAAGTATTTTTCATGAAAATTTCAGTCCTTACACTGTTAAGAAAATGGGAAACTAACATTACGTATTGCTACTGCTGGTTGCCAATTTTGATTGCTGTATGATCGAGGTTTTCCTCACAGGAACAGATTCCGGAGTGGGAATAGCTTCACCAGTGGCAAACGCAAGAACAGGAGGTACCCTAGCTTTAGCTGTTGGTGCTTTCTTTTGCTTGGCCATTTGGTAGTCGCCGGAATCAAAATATTTTTGCTGAAATAAAAAAATCATATTACACCAGTAAATTAAAAAAATATGTAGTCAACTAGAAAATCAAAAATACTTGGGAAGTTACTTACTCCTTTGGCAAGTCGTTTCTGTAAAAACCCAGAATGGCCCGTCATAGGTAGTACAGCTTTCGGATACTTAGTCTTCAATTTAGCTTCTTCAATTTTCTCCAGCTCTTGATTGGACAGGGGCTCCTAGAGATAATAAAATCGTAACTTTTTAGTCCTTGCGCGATTGACAACCCAATGTTACACTCCCTTACTTGGTTCCATGTCGTAATAGTGGTGAGCATGTTCTAAGTTTTTTTTAGAATTAACAAATAGTTAATCACCACAAGAACAAATTTAGCCCTGTCAGTTCAAATAGGCCAAAATTAAAAATTATAACTCTTAACGACTTCGCCTATCGTAAATAAGCTTGAGAAGACCACTACGGATGGGAATGACAACCTCCAATTTCATAACGTGGTTAATGTCTCAACGAGTCGAAAGGACAAGGTGATATTTCAAGTAACCATAACAGTAGACGGTAGTAGTATTTAAGAGGATGTCATATACAGTAGAATGCAGTGGAACTTACCTCGGGTTCATTCTCATTATTTTCCTCGCTTTCTTTAGATTCTCTTTCGCACTCCATTGTATCCTCAGGTTCGTTCGTTTTCACTTCTGCTTCTTCGGACATTTTTGGCAGTTTCGCAGTTACTTAATCTAGGTAAATACAGTAGAATGCGAACATGTATATGCTGACTCACAAGAAAGGTAAATTCAGCAAACAATCATGCAGAAACGGGCGGTTGCGAAGGTCCCTCACATTCACTCTATTCACTTGTCAAGGATGACATGAAAATAACAATGGCGGATAATGGCATTCTCTCGTGAAGTGTTTTTATTATTGAGTTTGTTGATGATTTTATGTCATTTATCGTGCCTACTACGTTTGAAATGTCGAATGGTGTGTCTTTTGGCTTATTTGGTAAGTTTCAGCTGAAATTTTACCATCAAAATTGCAAAGATCATAATTAAATTTTTTATGGTCGAAATATTTGAAACTATGAGAACCTGGTGGAAAAGAGTGTTTTGCAACCAGTGCGATCTCTTACGGGGCTTCCGGGTAACTTGCACTCTCACGCCATCTGAGAGAAGTATTGAAGTTGTAGGGGAGGTGAGAGAGGGAGGGGGAAGTAGGGGAGGGTTTTCGTGGAACTCACGTGGTCCCTGCGCCGTTATAACCACGTGACCACGTTTTGAATCTGTTCTCTTGGCAAGTTAGGAGCTCTCGTGATCCGTGTGATAAGTCTTTATTTTTATAAAGTGAAAATGAAGCACTACCGTAGTGTTTTGGAGTGTGGTGCCCATATTTCGGATGGGAGGTGGTGTACTGCCTTCTGCTTCGTATGTCAGTGTTAAAGCCAGTTCTCTGATTTATATTCAGTGCTCACGCGCCTGTTAATGCATTGGATTCACAACTGTCCTTTGCTGAAGTGTTTGTGTTGTGTTGAAGTGCCTCCGACTGTTGGTTTAATTGTCTTGCATGGTTATGCTGTGGTGTACTGCCTTTTGCTTCGTATGTTAGTGTTAAAGGTAATTATCTGATTGCTATTCAGTGCTCATGTTCCTATATTAATGCATTGCATTCACAACTGTCCTTTGCTGATAGTGTTGATTGCCTCTAACTGCGTGTTGGTTTAATTGTCTCGCTTGGTTATGCTGGGTTGTACTGCCATTGGCTTCATATGCAAGTGTTGCGGCGAGTTATCTGATAAGTATTCAGTGCTCACGTTCCTATTAATGCATTGCGTTCACAACTGTCCTTTGCTGATTGTGCTGAAGTGCCCCTGACTGTCAGTTGGTTTAATTTTCTTGTATGGTTATGCTGGGGTGTGCTGCCATTTGCTTCATATGCATGTGATAAGCAAGTTGTCTGATTGCTATTCGGTGCTCACGTTCCTATTAATACATTGCGTTCACAACTGTCCTTTGCTGATTGTGTTTAAGTGCCTCTGACTGCCTGTTGGTTTAATTGTCTTGCATGGTTATGCTGTGGTGTACTGCCTTTTGCTTCATATGCAAGTGTTGTGGCTAGTTATCTGATAACTATTCAGTGCTCACGTTCCTATTAATGCATTGCGTTCACAACTGTCCTTTGCTGATTGTGTTGATTGCCTCTAACTGCGTGTTGGTTTAATTGTCTTGCTTGGTTATGCTGGGTTGTACTGCCATTGGCTTCATATTCATTTGATAAGCAAGTTGTCACATTGCTATTCATTGCTCATGCCCATATTAATGCATTGCATTCACAACTGTCGTTTGCTCAATGTGTTCGAGTTAGCAATATTTCTTTCCTTATCCCTGAATGTGAGGTTATTTAAATGCCTTAGTATTTTTTCGTGCTTTATAAAATTGTTTCGAACGTAAGGCATTGAAGTGGTGATCTATTGTTTTTCAGTGATCTTTTTCAAATGTTAATGTTGCCTTGTTTTATAAATGTATTGCTGTTTTTTATCAATAAAAATGACTTAATGTTTAATTACCATTGTTTTTTTATTTAAAAGAAACAAAAAGTTTTGTTTTTCAGGAAATGCGAGTATTAATATTACTGTATATACTGGATGACATATTTGAATACCCAGTTTTGCCGCTAATTGTCAGTGCTGCCATCTATCGGCAGTCACGTACACTTTTTTCGGGCTGCCATCTATAAATATCACTGTACTACGTCGAGTAAGGAAAAAGCGGGGGGTGGGTAGGGGAGGCAAGGTACCTCCTCTTAACATGGCAGTTCGCAAAGCCTGGTGTTTTGCGTCCCGCATTCCTTGATGATAAGAAAAATTGCTAATACTGTTTGTATTAGTGGCATGTGTATCTATTCCTCGTAATGACCGCGAAAACAGTGAATATTTTCAAAGTGGGTCGTGAAATTTTTGATTTTAATTTCTCTCCTCAATGCGTGGTAACTGTTGGCTGATAATTTGTGAAGAACCCGACGAGAAACTATGATTGAGTGAATTTATTCAAATTTTTTCATTAGCCACCCGAGTACAAAAAAATCTTTTGTCCGTTCTCTTTCTTTTCATACCAGTTTTTGTGTTTGTTCTTCCTGCTCTAATGGATACTTATTTTTGCCATGCCTCTAGTGTGCAAATCTTGTTATCGATGACTTTTAATTAATTTGGATATTCTTGAGTGGCGTTTTTCTTTCCCTCACCCATTCTGAAAAACCTATTGTCTAGTTTACGTATCAATTTAACTGAATATGAAAGTAAGTATTAGATTGGTGTAATATCAGCTCTATTCGTGAATTAATTCTTAGGTTGAGAATGATGGACTGGCTGAGGTGTAATTGATAATCTGTAGGTTTCAGATTTATTCTGTTAGTGGAATTGACTGTGGTATACCTCTACTAGATATATCGGTATCTGTATCCTGTCCAGGAGTGGTTCGAAAATAATTCTAGTATTCTCTTAGCGAATTCTACCCTATACATAGTTGTTTTAATTGTTCGTCCTTGCCGAATGTCTGTCTATTGTTAACATCCACCCCGTTAGATTGTGAAAACACTGTGGCGATCAAATAGCCACTGATATTGCCATTCTTGTGGCAAGATGGAAATATTTCACTTTTTGTGAATTAATCTATAATTTCTCCTTTAATAGTTAATTTTTTAACTGATAAGCAGCAAGTCAATATCATTTGCATTCATCAAGCTGATTCTGCTGATTATGTCAATAGCAGGTGCTCAAGGGTTGTCCGTACATAATGATCTTTTTATGAAACAATTTGTTTTATTATTACCTTATTTTGGCACCCCCCAGTGATGCATTTCATGAATCCCAGCCCCTAAATTTTAACAGTTCACTATGCTCAATGAGGTTCTCCCCTTCCATGGTGAGCACCCCAGCCTTAAAAAGGAGAACATTTAAAGAGAATCACAATACGGTAGTGAAGCTATGCCGCATTGAGAAATATTGGATTAATTCTTGCTTTTTTTCAGTAATCAGTTGGTTTTATCTTTCATGTCATGTTCTCTGCAATATCATGCAGCACTCGCATGAGATGTCATAGTGTTGTTGCCAGAACCAAATTTGGAAAATTACCCATTTTAGCAGTCTTATTTATTTTTTTATACATACCATCCAGGTTGCACTAATACAAAAAATAAAGCTCATGAAACTGATTTCCTCAATATTATTCAAGTGTTTTGCCAGTAGCTTTGTTAGTTCAGTTAGCTTTGCATGGAAATTTTTTAAAATTATCGCAGCCTCTCTCTCCTGCCAACTTGATCTTTCCTCTCCAGTTCAGAATAAAGCCTACAATATTTTCATTCTATCTATGAATCTGATATTATTCCCTCCCCTCACTCATTTACTTAAAAATCTTCCCTCTAATACTGTTTGTGAAATCCCTTCCCTGCTCAATACTCACGATAATGAAACAGGAAGGTCTTTTTCTGTTATTCCATGTATGCTCCATTAATATCCATTCCTCTTACACTCCCTCCAAAATCACCTACAGTGATAAATGTACCATTTTAAATGTTAAATCACTGGCTTCTGACAAAAAATACAATTTCCACCTTAAATTTCATTATTTAGCCATTAATTTGACTTAAAAGTGTCGATTTTTTCATGTCGATTACTCGCTTAAGGTATATCGACTCCACACATTTTTTAAATTTTATAGTTAAAAAAACCGTTAAATCCATAACTAAACCAAGGAAACAATATAAGCAGGCAGTAATATTTAAAATAATATCTATAAAGCATGAACAATGTTAAACAGTCTCTAAAAGAGGCTTCGTGTGTAAGGAACTCAGGGACACCGACTTGCAAAATATATTGGGGGGGCCCAAACCAGGGACTTGCCCCGGTAAATTTTATAAGCAGTGAGTTTTAAGTTTTTTAAGCATTTTAGAAGAGTCATATGATCAACATTAGAACCCTTGTAACTCGAATCTCGATATCTGGGCACTCCTGGCACATTTTTTCCTCACACCCATAACGGATTTTTGAGGGGGCTCGGGCCCCCTCAAGCCCCACGGAGTCAGCGCCTATGAAGGAACTTAAAAGATAAGTAGGACGAATATATAAAAATATCCTGTTGAAAGTATTCAAGCATTATCATGAATGGGAATTCAAATTAGACGTTTTCTTAACATACTTATTCCCTGACAGTGGCGCCGACTCCATGGGCCCTGAGGGGGCCCAAGTCTCCTAAAAGATTTTTTATGGGAGTGAGGAAAAAATATGTCACGCTGATTTTCGCCGGAGTGACCAGTTATCGAGAGTCAAGTTTTTAGGGTTCTAATTTTGATCTTATTACTCTTCTAAAATGCTTTTAAAAACTTGAAAAGTCACTATTTATAAAATTTCCCAGGGCAAGGCCCCGCCAATATTTTTTTATATGTCAGCTTCCCTGTTCTCTGAAAGAGTGAAAGTGCAAAACTTTCGCACGGGTTACCTATAGTTATTATCATTATTACCCTCTGCATCTTTTTAGGTTGCTATGTGTACTTTCTTCTCTTCTGGATTTATTTTTTAATTTCCTCCATTATTTATGATTTCTTTATCCATCTCCTGTCAATGTATCCAATTGACTTTTCAGTTGTACTGGCTATTCCAGTGATAATCTTATCCCACCCTTACTATATTGCCTGCATTCCTACAGCTTCTGATGACGTTCTGCTCTGATTCCTGAAATTTCCTTCTCTCTTTCCCCTTCATTGCTTTTGAATTCCATTTTATCACCTTTCTGATTTTCCTCAGTCTTTCGAGTCCTGTATTGCATGTTATAAGCATTAGGTTGTGGTTTTAATGTGCATCTACCTCAGGGAAGCTGTGCAAGTTTTCCACACCATTCTTAAACCTCTGCCTTACAATGATGTAGTCTATCTCTATTAACTGGCTAAAGCACTCGAGCGGAAATCGGGGAATCCGGGTTCGTATCCTGGTCAAGGCGGATAATTTTTTCTCTGTGGATCTTTCGCACGATTGTGCATTACGGGTGACTCCCATATAAGTTGTCACCGTGGCTAATCCCAGTATATTTTAAACTATGTCTATTAACCCCATATCCTCTGTATTCCTTCATGGGTACTTCCACCCCTTATGATGATTGAACCATGTATTTGTGATAACTCGCTCGTCCTACAAAGTTTTACTCTAAAACTCCCCAGTTATTGTGCCTTCCTAATCATATCCCCCCTATTTTTTCCATTCCACGCTTCCCCAACTGAGGCATTTCAGTCCACTGTCACTGTTAGATATTTCCTCTAATCACTAACCCATTCTTCTGACCCATTATTTCTTTTATTATGTCCTCAAGCAGTTAGTACACCCCATCTCCTTCTTCCTCCCTGTGGATGCTAGTGGGGATGTGCATAGGGTGGTTTCCTATTATTTTTTAATTGCCTAAATCGAAAGATTATTACTCCTGGAGTACGTATTTCACGCTTTTAGATTTTTAAATGGCAATATCTATTTTTCGCAATAAAATGGAAAGTGAAAATTTTCAAGCGCGCGAAAACGCGACGCGTAAGTAGGAATGATGGGAAAAAGTCCGTGCAACGCATTTTTGGTTCCCCCTCCCGCCTTGTGACGTGACCTTGATCGAGGCTCTGAGCGCTGATAGGATGCAGGATGCTAGCGGGTAGCTGAGTACCTTGCTGGCTGGTAGCGCTTGGCTTAAAAAAGGTTTATTAATACCTTATCAAACGAAGAAAACTTTCCGACCTAAGCCAGTTTTAATAGGTGGTTATTAAGACTTGTTTCCCTGAGCTCTGTGTCTCATGCATGCATTGGTAACCTCAGACGATGTATAACTTCTATCCTCTCGTGTAGAAACTAGGTCCCTGTGACGTCACGTGGAGTGGAATCGCATGGGCGCCAATCTGGCCTTTTTCAAATGAGGATAAAATTCGACCCTTGCCATTCGTCAAAAACCGGTATTTCAAAAACCAAATAATTAGTGTATTATGAATACACTAATGGTGGGTAACGAATCGCAATCAATGCCTTTCGTTTTCTTTGATGAAGGAAACTACCCTATTGAACCACTTAAAGCATGGTGGGTCTCACCTCAATACATATCAAACTCCAGAATCCTATCACTTACCTACTAATATCAATCACTCTAATGCCAAGCTTCCTATTGTTGTAACAGCTATCCTTTATTGACTTTCCTCCCCACCACTATACATACTTTGTACCCATCATTCTAGCAGTCTCCACTGTCCTTCCACCTAAACTTACACAGTCTGAAAATGGGATATTCAGTTCCATTCTCATTATCTGGTGATGACAAGTCTCTGCAATGGTTTCAAATTATTATTTGATTAATTTTGTTACTCTATTGACAAGATTTTTTAAGATATCACTTTGAAAATTTCCTGCTAAAATTTACCAAATTAAATTTTTGGGGATTCATAGATAGTGCAATTATGGAGCAGATTATACTTCTGAAATTAGATTATAATAAAATTCTTGTTATAGTTGAAGTGTAACTACAAGAGAGAAAGAGGTAAAATGAATAGATACTTTTTATTCTAAGATCACTCATGACGATATTTGAAATTATACTTGTTTAAATAATATCTTTGTATAAAAATATTTTATTTGTATCTTATTTTAGCATTAGTAAATGTCAAATTTTAGTCATCATATTGTTGGCGGTCTAATCCAAATGTTCTGTTCAGCTCCAGAAGACTTTCAAGATACTCCACAAAACACTTGTCAAAAGCGTACATATTGTTAAAAACATAGGTCATATATATTCCAGCAGTGTTTGCAGTTGTTATTGAAGCTGTAGATCATATCTGATCATATTTCTAAGGTCAAGAGCAGTTATAACATACATACAATGCTTAATTTCAGCCTCGCTAGAATGACATTCTGGCATCTCTTTGGAAAATGGGTTGAGTAAAAAATTTAATCGTTTTTTTTAATGGTAACACACGATTCCTCATTGTAACTTTTAATACTAGTTCTTTAAAAAATCGGAAATTTGGGGGGTGGGGAATATATTTTAAAAATATTGCAGATTAAATGTGTTGGTATGCTTTCTGGTACCTATAAAAATTTTAGAAATTAAGAAATGCACCGTTAGGTATAGTAAGACTACGATATGTGCAACATTGCTTATTGGGGGTCTGGAATGCCATGCAAGTTAAAATTTTTATGCTTATATATTAAAATGAATCTATTTATAAGTAGTGTACTAAATTTTAATGATAATAAAGAATAGTAAGGTAGGTAGAAGGAGTATCTTAGAAAAGTTACATGGTATTTTTTGCACTTAAATATAGCAAAATTAAGATAGGACATTCAATCCTTTTTTACGCTTGTATTGTCTAACGCAAGTTGTTTGCTTTAAAATAAGTTATTAATCATGGCTTTATGACAGTTTGGTGGGGATATGGAAGGAACTATTTGATCCAAGGCGCGCTTTTTTTTGCTAAAATGCGGAAAAATTTAAATTCGCATGGTACACAAAAATTGTGTTTTTGGATAAACGGTCTTGGGGTGTGTAGTTTGAGGTGAAGAGGGAAATTTACATGGAAATATGAGACCCTAAGGGACACATTATTGTTGATATTAGGTGGAATTATTCCTTCAGGCTTAGGTGGGCGAAACATCGCTGTTTGCAAAAATTGAGTGCGCGAAAAGCATCAATGTTCGAAAATCCTAATTTACTCTTTAAAATTGTACCATTTTATAATTAGCATTACAGTACAGTTTGCATGGCACTTTTGAACTGGTTAAAATTACCTCGCTCTCACTGGCTTTTGATCAGTGCTGCTGCGAATAAATGAAACGGCCACGTTATGAAGCTTTAAAAATGCGAGGTAGGCGGGGAATCCCAACTCCGCAAAGGTATAAAAAGTTGAGGAACGTCAGACGCAGTCTCAGTCTATCGATTTGGGCGAAATGGCTTCGTCGGTGTACAGTCTGATTTTCTTCCTTTCTGTCGTGCTTAGCAATGTTTTACAGTTGTCTTCTTCGTACAAAGTGGAAAAGTATTCACTGCTGATGCCAAATGTTCGTCCGTCTGTCGTAAGTAGTGAATGTCATGTTTCTTTTCCTTGTTTAACGTCGCTCTTGTAATGATCGGTGTTGTTGGTTTATAAAGATATATTTTCAGTGTAATTTTTGCTCATCTATTTGATACCGCTGAAAGGTCTCGCACTGTTTATACGATCTTCATTTATTTTAAATTATTATACTCTATTTGTCACCTTGTTCCGCGTAGAAGGAATGATGATGCTTATGTATTACTCTTGGTTTTTAATTTATGGCGGTCTTTTCTTTCTGTATAGGAGATAAAATTTTCGTAGAAATTAGGTCGGTATAATTTTAAGACTTACAATGTGGTAAACTAAAGGGTGACATAGCATACGTGATAAGAAGGTGTCACAGTATGGTGTTCTTTGTGGATTCTCCACCACAGGAACTATGAGTTATTGTATTGTTAATCTTAACCTTTCGTGTTCTGTTACCGGTGTAATTTCTATTTTTTAAGAAATTCTGTTATATTTTCATCATGCTTCCATATCCAGTAGTTACCATCACCCTTGGGAGTGCTTGCCTCATAATATTTTATCATGACGATTGTTTAATTTCTGTCGCGCTTGTAGAATTTTCATTTCAGAGCAATTTGACTATTAATTAACCCGTTGGATTTCGAAATTCGCGATTTTGTGTAGTTTCAGTGGTAGAAATGTCGAAACATATTTAAAAAACATGAAATTTTACATGGTTATAATGCGGGCTGGAATTGTTAAGTTGAATGGCTGTTTCGCATGGAAACATTTTCCTTATGTATGTGCTCGAACTATTCAAAATTGATATAACACTCCGAATTTTTTCCTTCGAGGGGATGATTTGTTCTATGTTGTCGAAATTTGAGCGTCGCACCGTTGACGTCATAGGCGCTTCGTGCGTGGGTGTATCAATCAATGGGCCGGACTGGAGTTCACGAACCCCGACATCTGTTGCCGCGAAAAAATAATCTTTCATGATCAACAATGCTCGTGGGAACGCCCGTTGCGTAAATTAGTTAATGGCAATTCTACTGTCATTTTTGCGCTCGAATCGCGTTTTGCCTGCTTTAGATTTGTTGTATGATACCTCAGAATGTGTCTCCCCTTTCCGTACCCTCAAATTCAATCTGCGTATGACAACATATGGCACACGAGTAATACGTTTCAATCGTCGATACTTGATATTAGCGGGTTAGAAGCCAATAGGTACAAGTTATTTTCTTCGCTAAACAGAGTTTGGTGTAGAAAATGATAGAAAAAAAAAATATTTAAAAAATTTGTGGCCAAGGAATACAAGTGAGTCTGTCCTGAGGTGAAATGGAATGGAAAGTCAAATGCACTACTAAACATCTAATTGATCTCGTTTGTTTTGTATACCTAATTTCTATCTCTGTCAAGAAAAGATAATCACTTGTAACCATTGGCTTCTCCCCCTCTTACATGTACTTCACCTTATGTTCAAATTTTATGTATAAGCATGGATATTCAACCTGGCATATTATGTGTAAGATAGGAGTTTTAGTTTAGACCGTTGGCAGAAAAAAAATCGGGAGAGTTTTTGCAGGAGGGGATGTATTTACTTAGGGTAGTTCTCTTGGAGGGGCACACCGAAAACATCGGGGGTTGAACCTATTGACCCCCCTCCTTCTGATTGCTATGGTATTTATTTGAGTTGATGTATATTTTCATTGCAACCAAAACCACGATGACGATGAACCTAGATAATAATACTTCTAATTGAAGGGCGACATGCTTCTCTATTCCTAATCCCAATATTGCATCCCTTAGTGCCTTTGCTTTTTCTGAATCCGAATTGGTCCTCATTCAAGTACTCTTCTGCTCTTCGTTTTATTATTCTGAAGATGATCCTTGTCTGTAGACGAGGGGACACGTAGCATCAAAATATAAAGCGATTTTTGAATTAAGACATGCATTTCAAATATGCAATAGAGGCATTTTCACTTCTCATATCAGTGTCTAGATAACTGAGGTGGCAGTTGAGTGGAGAAGGTGAATTTACAGCTGTCAAGATTCCCCCATTTATCTTCAAGGCCAGTGGCTTTAACCAGTCACGTATCGATAGAGGGAATTTGGGCCCCCCTCCGAAATTTTTTCCCTTCTGGTGTATACCCTCAATACATCTGCTGAGGAGAAAACTAGCCCAGGCTTAACTATTCTCTGCCACTCCATTTTTCGATATACATTTACATTTTATAATTTTTGCCAATAATCTACGATGGGTGTGACTTTCAGAGCTATGCGAACGAAATATTTAGCTGATATAATGAAATGCGGACGAAATTGCAAGAAAATACCAATATTGGCAACCCGCATAACACCTAAGTAATCACAGAAGCCAATTTCTGTCTACCTGTTTATTTTATTTTTTATTTCTCACACCACCGAAAACAGCACTATTCGGCCTTTACAACGGGGTTGATAACATTTAACAATCACTGAAAGACATCCTTGCCCTGGATAAGGGTAACTTACCCAGGCGGGACTCGAACTCGCGACCTTCGGTTTGGCTGGCGAGGACTTTACCCCGCCGCGGCGGCGCCCCCCAGGGTGGAGGCGCGCCGCCACCCAGGCCGGCATGCTGTTCTGCCTGTTTTGAATATTATCTAGGAATCGTACAGTGTCTAAATTTGACCCTGTGGACATTGGTTTCTCCTTAAGGTTTATATTCGCGAGCTCATTGAGAGTACCAATGGAAATGTGAATTCTGCTGAACTAGTCACCGGAACAGTACTGTATTCTCGTTTGATATCCTCATATGTTTTATATTAATTAGGCTGGGAGCCGGAGGAGACTCTGAGGCTGTGTGCAAGGCTTTTATTGCTTGAGCTATCAGGAATATATACCTTACTGATCGACAAAATCATTTTAGAACCCAGCTAGATTTCTGGGTCCGACTGAAGAGATAAATTAAGAGATATATTTACGGAATGAGAAAGTTTAGGAATTCGTGTTTCCCTGAAAAATAAAATACTTAAATAGTTGTTATTCGGAACTCAGTTTCAAAAGTTCCTTTTCCTGTTTTGTTAACGACTCGTGTCCAAACGCCCCGCCCCACACGCCTATTGACGGGGCGGCGGGATAGTATATGTGGAGATAAATTGGTTGTATTACTTCCAAAAACAGAAAAATAATCTTCACAAATAATTTACAGGCTTTTTTTTACATCCAAGGGAAGGTTTAGGTAGCCTCTAAGAAATATCAGTGGCGAGGATACCGTCCCAGAATTTATAGCTGCTTATTCCTTTTTCTTTATTTATTCAATCCAAAAACAGCACAAGGCCAATTACAGAGGACTACAATTACCGGACTTTTTAACAGAACAGTACAAACAATTATTATTACTTAGTAATTTTATAATGTAGATCTATCTGCTGTTTGTATACACAATCGTATCAAAATTGCAAGATAAATACGGATAATTCTGAGGGTGAGCCCCTCGGGTGATAACTCATTCACTGTCCGCTCTGTAGGGGTCTTGGTGGTAGCAGGGTTTTTACGTGTTGTTACGAGACCAACGATGTGAGATTGCCTTCCGTATTTGGTGGAAGGAATGTTTCAAATGTGCTCGAGCACAGATGAGTGTCCAGGTGGCATTCCGAAACCCAGATATTCGCATCTACTTTTATGTTTTCGTGTAAGTTTCGGATACCAATAAGCGGCGATATTCAGCCCGACATCCACTTAGTATTCGTCGAACTAAGTTTTCACGGCGGCATTGAAGTATCCTCCACAAATTTGGAGGTATGTATTTTTCTCCTCGTCTAGATTTTGTAGTCAGTGGTGTTATGATGCCGGAACACCGTTTCGGCACTGGTTAAGAAAAGACATAATAGTCAAATAAATAATCTTTATGGATTTTGGTGGCTCAAAATTTCTAATGTATACATTCGTAAGCTAAGAAAAAAATTTTGGTAATAAAATGTAAATAACAACTTGTAGTAAAAAAAAACACCCAGAGTCAGGCGCGCAGCAAGGAATTAAGGCTAGGGGGGGAGGTTTTAGGCGCAACTGATAGTGGGGCAATACGGGAGGTGCGGGTGCCCTCCCCCAGAATTTTTTTAAGATAAATGGCTCCAAATGGCAAGTTTTGCGGTTTTCTGAGGGATATTCTTTTAATCCTGACACTATTGTATAAGTAATATTTATCCATTTTAGTAAAACGTATTAAATTTTAAAATTTCTCTGAGGTCAGGGGGGTTTATCCCCAAAACCCCCCTTGCTGCGCCACTGCTCAGGGTAACATTTCACCTGTAAAAAAGTTAAGGAAAGTGCGTTTCGCCACTGCTAATTTTGCCATAACACCACTGATAGTAGTTCAAGTACATCTATATACTACCCCGCAAGCCCCCTAAAAGGGCGTGTGGCAGGGGGTGTTAGGACACCAGCCGTATACACTTAAAAAGGAAATGTTCTTGCGAAATCACTCCTAGAAGTCCTTTATGGTTCGGGGAAAAAACGAAATCCCATATCTATCCGTTCGGCAAAACATCTCTCTTAAATTATCGCTTTTGTCGGACCTGGAAATATAATGGGGTTCTAATATGATGTTCTCCGTGACGCTCTTAAAGATATCCATTCTCAATTGCTTGAAGCCTTGCGCGGAAACTCCCGAGTCTCTAGCGACTCCAAACCTAATTCGTTTAACATCAGTGTAACGCTTTATAGTACCGCAATCCTATGATTGCTGTCCTGCAGCCCTCCTTTCTTCTTTTCCTAAGGTGCCTTTCTAGTTCCGTGATGTTCTTCTTTATTATGCCCATCTGCATCCATCCTTAATTCGTATCTCTCGGCATTCCTCTGTGGACTTTTCGTTCCGCATATTTTTCCTCCATTAATTTCTCACGCGATCACTGTTTCTAATGACATAGCTCATCCACCGCGTCCTTCTCTAGCGTATGGTGCTTCATATTTCCCGTCTTATTTTCTTCGGTACCTCTAGTTTCCCACCTTATCCGTCCGTTTGTTCGACAGCACCCGCTGCCAGCACCAGGTCTCGAAGGTTTCTTTTATTTTATGATCAGCTTTTCCAGTGGTTCATGTGTCTGACCCTTAGAGTGCTACTGCCGTCACCAACGTTATCAAATACTGTAATCTGGAGACGCAAGACTAGTACATGGAGTTATCGAGCACTTTTATGGGTACTCGAATACATTGAGCACGCCAGTAGGCGTTGAAAAAAATCCAGCATTGGTCTCCAACTGCTCGAAGAGTGATAGCATTTTGTTGATCATAGGGGCGGTTTAAGGTCGTTGTTGTAGGGAACCCCGCGGGCGATGATGGCGGTTGTGATCACTTCTTAGCGCCAGGAAGGTATATAATCCTTGCCGACAGCACGGGGAAAATATCCTCCGAAATTGAGTGGAACATGAAACTCATCGGATTCCCATAGCCGTACAACCATGATGAATAACTTGTTTTAAAGCAGAGACTTTTCGCAAGGCATAATAAGTGTAAAAATGTATTGAATGTCCTTTCCTGCCACTGTAATAGAGGTTATTTCGTATGCCAACAGTACTTCTTACTTTTCATGTTTTTTTACGAAGATAGGTTGGCAATGAGCTGGAGAGGGGGTAGTCTGGGGCTTCCGTCCCCCCCGATATTTTATTTCTTATGGCCACTGCCCGAGATTCATCTGCTTAAGAGACCATCAGCAGTCATCTATCCTGTGACTCTCCATTTTTCGATGTAGTCAAATTTCATAATAACTGCTCAACTGCTCATAACCAACGATTAATGGGACTGTCTGCATTGTGCAAGTGAATTGTGCAGCTGACTTAATGATAGGTATGTTTTTCCGATGCAAGCGACAACAAAATGTCAGTGTAGGCAACCTGTGTAACTCCCTAGCTTCGCCCGAAGCAAATTTCTGGCTTCGTGCGTGTAGACTGGAAAACTCGCGAACAATGAAAGCGGGAAAAAATATAATCTCCAAAGCTATCCTTCACTCTTACAATTAGCCTAGCTCATGGCGAGTTGTCATCTATTATCCATTTCCGAGAATACAAATCAATCTAAATACCGAGTTATTTATTTTGTCCAACTTTAATTGGCATTCGGATTATCCTATTTTCGTGTGTCACGTGTCCTCTGATTTTTTCTACCTATTTAAAGTTTTTTGAATAGGTTCTGGGTCTCATATCCTAAATTTTCTCGTAATAGCATAATATTAACTTCTGCCGCCAGAGCCCGAATGTTTGTCTTTTTTAATCAGTTGGATTTTGGGAACAAACGCCTACGTAGAATAATAACTACGACCATTTAGGTAAAAAACAACGATTACTGTAAATTTCAGGATTATAAAAACGAAATATGTTCCTTAATGAATGAAATTTATGGCTTTTTGATGCATTTGAATGTACACAAAATTTATCAGTTTAAGCGACCCCATACGCAACCCAAGCACGATAGAAGTGAATTTATGGCTCCGTGCCTAATGTTTTGAATGAGACGTCACAGCGTACATTATTCATGTTAAAGTCGCTCGATTCGTTTTAAGCTCTCCCGTTTTCGTTTGCTTATATTCTCTGTTACTAATTTTTATTCCACGATGTAGTTAATTATCTTATTCATTTTATCGGACAAATCAAATATCAATCTGCAAAATAGTGAGTCACATTTAATTTCCTAGAAAGTGGAGTGCAGACGTTTGTTGTTACTATGAAATCAAGGGAATTCTTTGAGCGCTTAAAATCGTATTCAAAGCGTCAAAATTTTACCAGAAGCACTTAAACGAATCGTTTGTTGCATAAGTGTCAACGCACCCCTTCCATTATGCTCTTTCTCGGTGACGGAAAAAAATATCTGAAAATCCGACTCCGCGTCATTGATCATCGTTTAAGTTAATCGATTATTTCATAAATTTCCGAATTTATTCATAAAAATATTAATTTACATGTTGGCATGTAAATTAATATTTTTATTTAAAGCAACTTACCATTGAAAGTTGACGATAGACACGCTCGGTAGCCGACATACTCAAGAGAGCAGAACACCGCACTACCGGTTGTATTTTGTCTTTATTGCCTGAAATAATATTTGTTTAAATCTTATGCTATCATCACGAAAATTTCATGTTAGTTGGCCCTAATGAAGAATAATTTGTTTCTCAGCATGAAAATTTTATTTCCACCGAGGATGTTGACGTTTCGATAGCGTAACTGGCTAAAGAGCTAAAGCAGTCGCCCTGAAATCGAGGGATCCGGGTTCGAATCCCGGCCAAGTAGAATGATTTTTCACTAGTGGAATTTGCACATCAGTGTATTGCGGGTAACTCCCTTAAGTTATAACTTTGGCCATTACCGATACACTATAATGATGATTTTACTTCTGTACTGAGGTACATACCGTGGTAAAATTTCTGTCATTGGGATACAAATAAGTCTTTGTAAGGACACACGACATAAGGCTGAAAAATTAGTTGGCATAACGTAAGGACGTTAGCGTAATTTTAAAATAAGCCCTTAATGCGTCAAGAAGTAGAGAAAAATGCGACATTTATCCGGTATCTCGAGTTTTTCCTGTTTATATCTTGGTAGCTTCTAATTGCCAGTTTTTCCGATTGTTTTGCCACCCTTCAATCTTGCCTTACTTCCATCTCAGCATCTCCATCCACGGCCTTACCCTCATCCCGAGCGCAATTTCGTGAGTGCTGAAGCGCCACAGGCTTCTATCCAGGATACGAGGTTGATTTTAGATTGTACAAGAGAATTCTAGGGCAGCCTGAAGCTGCAGGCCTCGAACCCCATTGAAGCACAATTTTTAGTAACTTTGTGATTTTTCATTGGGATATAGTCGCAGCAATGAATTATGCCATTTGACAGTTAAAATGTAAGCATAATGTAGTGATACTTAAACGGGAATTCGATGTACGACGCAGTGGCGTAACTAGGAATATACTTTGGGGTGGAAGTAGGGGGATGAGGAAGGGCGACCTCCCACCCCCTACCGTTTGGGAAAATTTTGTAAAAGTGACATGCTTGCAAATACATTTTACATGATTTTGGCACTTAAAATTTGGGTTTCATTTAAAGGTTACGTTAAAATTTACTATATGTCCAAACTAGACAAGAATTTTGAATATTATTTATATTTCTCCGAGGCTTTGGGGGGGGGGGGAGGGGGATGTCCCCCTCATCCCCTCCATAGTTACACCACTTGTATGACGACAATTTTAGCTTTCCAATCGAGGAATATGAGAGCTAAGAGTGGTAAAACCGGGTGGTTGATGCATTTGAGAAATACTTCGCGAGATGTGCCCTGTTTCGTAAATGTAAAGGTATTTGTAAAAGTCAAGTCGAAAACTTAATTAAAGATGTAAAATGTCTTGCCTTCACATGGGAAAGCTAACGTAGTGAAACAGCAAAATTAGATTGTGTAGAATTTGGAATATCTGGCCGTTTTATTTTAATTTTAAGCTATTAGGGTTGTCCTCTACTATTGGATACGACCGAAAAAAATATTGTAAATTAGAGTTTAAAAAGGACAGCTTGGAGGGAGTGTATGAAAATGGGAAATTTCGAATGAAATTTCTAAAAAATAATGCAAGGAAAGCCCAATTTTTTTCCTGTGCATTTAGATCAGCATATTTGGAATTGTTGATGAGTATGACAAGTACTTTAATTCTCAGACTTTCTTCCAGCTAAGGCAAAATATGTATACGAAGGATTGTGGATTCACCATACAAGTGGGTCGAAGAGAATGGCCAGTTATCGTGCGCACCCCTTATCTTTTGTGCAGAGGAAATGCTGCAAGAGATGTACGGAATACTGAAGATGAAAATGAACTATACTACTTGAGGAGCTTAGCATTGCAAGCATTTTTCCAAAAACTTTTCAGTCGACTTTCTAAAAATTATTTATTATTTTAATTTTCTAAATTGAGAGCTAGGATTCAGACCAAAGGTTTTCGGGTTCAAATCACGAATTAAACCTGTTGACACTTTCAAACAAAAATCCTCGAAGTGTGTGGTGGTCAAGGGAAAAGAACTGGCCCTCCTGCCCTAAATGTGTTTTAACCACATCCTCGTGGCTTACAATTAGTCTGGGGTGAACTCTACCCTCACCGTTATAAATCAATGTACTGATTGATTCACTGTGTGATGGAGGATCAAGGTGCATTTTGTCTTAAAATTTAGAATTGTGTAGCGATGTCCATTTCAACATCTCCGTGTACAAGAAAAGTATGAATCAAATTCTAGTATTCTCTTGTTATTTCATAAATTGAAAAATGTCATACGCATTGAGGTTGGGGTTCTTTCCTTCTGCTCATGAGTAAACACGAGCGTGATGCGCCCGCTCCCAGCGGGCTTCCCCCGCTCTTTTCAATGCAGGTCCACAGAGGGATACGCGCGTTTCTAATTTTAAAATGTAGAAAAAAAGGCAGGATCTTATGTACAAATTTAATTGGAATGTTCATGAACAAATTGAGGTCAGAGGACCTCTTTAAACACTACATTGGAAGTAATTACACTATCATCTGTTAAACGCCCATCATGACTCATACTTAGGTATCAACGGGAGACTTGAATGTGGAATCAGCTGCATTTTGATAAAAGTAATTTAAAGAATGCGAGATATTGTTGCATATGAACGAATGTATCAGTTTGTGCGCCGTTAACGTCAGGAATATTGACCGGTTTTTGTTTTTTTTTTGTTTTTTTATTATTATTTAAAAACCAATTTTAGGAAACAATAGCAATGTTTAGGAAGTAAGATATGCCGTCGCATGTTCTCTGATAAATTCTGTGCATTTTGGTACCTCATTTGTAGAGTTTGGTTGCGTGTAAGTTGAGAAAAAGGTATCTACACAGTAGAAATAATATAGAATATTAATGGGATATTGCGTTTTGATTTTGAGCTCCTCATTTTATATTTAGATATCTCACTTGATGTTTCTGATGAAAAGAATAAAGGGGGCTGTTTGGGAGGCGCTTTGCAGGGCCCAAGTGGGAAGACTTTAATACTTGAATAGAGTTTTATGTTGGGGGGGTGGAACAACACTGCCAGGGGTTTAGGGGCTATCCTTTCCGTGAAACGGTGGGTACTCGATAACCCTCAAGTTTTCCTGCAAGATTTGTTTAATTCCTGGAACATTTTGAGTGCTATAATGACTAAAATTGACTGAAAATTGACTAACTGTAAGACTAAAATTAATTTAAAATAGTGATTTTTTTGTTTTAATTTTACTTGAATGTTAATGTTTCGTACTTTTTTCGGTTACCCTTTAAGTTGGGAGGCCAGGCTACTCTTGCCCCCCCATCCCCAAAACTCCGCCCATGCTTCTATACCGTCTTCCATGATCGTATCGATGAGGAGTTCAGTAGTTCCATTTTTGATCCAGCCTATATATTCCTTTCATCTAGTGCAATCTGTAAAGTGTGGTAGACATTCAGCCATAGGGTAGTTTCCGTCATCAAAGAAAACGAAAGGCATTGATTGCGATTCGTTACCCACCATTAGTGTATTCATAATATACAAATTATTTCGTTTTAGAAATACCGGGTTAGACGAATGGCAATGGTCCATTTTTATCCTCATTTGATAAGGGCCAGATTGGCGCCCATGCGATGCCACTCCACGTGACGTCACAGGGACCTAGTTTCTATACGAGAAGATAGGAGTTTTATATCGTCTGAGGTTACCATTGCATGCATGAGGCGCAGAGCTCAGGGAAACATGTCTTAATAATCACTTATTAAAACTGGCTAAGGTCGGAAAGTTTTCTTCATTTGATAAGGTATTAATAATCCTTATTTAAGCCAAACGCTACCAGCCAGCAGGGTACTCAGCTACCCGCTAGCAGCCTGCGTCGTATCAGCGCTCGACTCGCCTCAAGGTCACCTAACTTGCGGCAACGGGAACCAGAAATACGTCACACGGAGAGATTCATACTTACGCGTCGCGTTTTCGCGCGCTTGGAAATTTTCACTTTTCATTTAATCGCGAAAAATAGATATCGTCATTTCAAATCTAAAAGCGTGAAATACGTACTCCAGGAGTAATAATCTTTCGATTTAGGCAATAAAAAAATAATAGGAAACCACCCTATTAATAATTCTTGGAGCGTAGGAAGAGTGAAGGCACATATCTCTCCTCATTCCTCTCAAAATTGAACATCACTATGGCCACTATCCATCCTCATTGTGCGCCACGATTGCGATATTCTTTTCGTAATTTAATTTGGCGGGGGTTATCGTATGGTCCTCGTTCCCAACGGACCTCTCCTCCTTATCGGTTTGTAAATGATGGACTGCCAACGTCATCTTCTGGTGGCCCATGCGTTGCGGACAGAAAGCAATGTATACTTTTTCGAGTTGTGTATTCTTCCTTTCCTCAATTTATTCTGAAATATCAGTCGGCCATACGTTTGCACTATTGCGATAAAGGAAAGCCTTTCTGTGTTTGTGTCGGCTAGATAAAAAGGAATATTCTGCGCTGGTTATTTCACCCTTGGCGTTTATTTTTGCTGGAAAAGAGGATGGATTTCATGCATTTTGTATCACTTTGTAATTTGATTTTTTTTGCATCAGAAGGAAATACACTTTATTAATACCCTCACTCTGGCGAAGCTTATGAGCGCCACTTTTAACGAATGAGATTAGGTAACGATAAGAAGATAGAGTAACAATCGCAACCAGTGTTAATTTTCTTCGCTATCTTGCGTAAGCGACCGCCACCGCTAATAAGAACCAAAATGAACGCCCGGGGAGGCTGAAAGTGGGTATTTGTTATTTATACTATAATTATATTATTTGTTGTGGAGTCGGAACAGGCTTAGTAGCCTAATCCTTAAAGGAAGAGGAAGAAGACTATTTATATGAAACCGCTTCCATATTTTCCTCCCTTTGATGGAAATATTTCTGCGCCTTTTCGAGACTAAATATTGTGTACTACAGGCTTCCTCGGAGTGGCTTCGATGCCAGTCTAGAGTAAAATCTCTGGATCATTTTCATCATAGGATGGTCTAAATTTTTTTTGGAATAGCAACTTCGATTTCGCTATTGGTAGCCCGCGCCATCCAAATGATGGCGCGGAATTCTGCCATCCTTTTTTCCCTTGCTCCTATCCTTGTCCCGGAGGCGTCGGTGGGCCTCCGTCCTTTTCTTTCCTCCATTCTCTTAAGAACCCATGCCGTAAAAGTATCGGAAATTTACGCCATGAGGCTTCATGGTATCAGACAGTGATTGAGATCTTATATTTATTTTATATTATTTTTCATGCAGCTATTTAAACTAACTTGTACCACGAAACGAACTTGACATTGAATACAATAATATTTCATCTACACCTACATGCCACCCCGCAAGCCGCCTAAAAAGGCGTGTGGCGGGGAGTGTTAGAAAACCAGCCGTTTACATATAAAAAGCAAATGCTCAAACGAAAATACGACTTCCATTTATTAAAATCCTTTATGGTTCGGGGAAAAAAGGAATTCCCATTTCTACCGTTAGGTAAGATATCTCTTTTAATTAATCTCTTCTGTCAGACCTGGAAATCTAGTTGGGCTCTGATATGAAGTTCTCTGTGTCGCTCTTAAAGATATCTATTCTCAGTTGCTCATGCAATCTAAACCTAGCGCGCAGCCCCCGAGAGTCTAACGGCTCCCAGCCTAATTCTCATCTGTGTAACGTTTTCTGTACGCCCGTAGCAGTTTTTGACGAATAGCACAAATTACTTTGCATTTTATTCATTTCACAGATTAAGTCTTTTTTCAGCGGATCCCTTTGGCTTGTTGCATATTCAAGGTGTGGTCGAACGAGTGCGATATAGCTCTTCTATTTTACTTTCTCATCCGAAAATCATCCCGCAATATGCTTGACAATTGTACCTGAGTTGTTTTATTTTTTGAAGTAAAGAAGGTTTCCTAAATCAAATTGTAGTGAAGGTTTCCAAAAAGAAAATTAAATTGCATACGGTTCTGTTTTTCAAATTCTTTTTAAAACAGAGCGGAAAAGGCTAGATAGTTGATTTCTTAATTCTTTAAAAACATCCATCCAGAGCCTTGCAATGAATTTTATCGTCAATACATTTTATTGCTACGGTTTCCAAATTCTTTCCCCGAATAAAATCTCTGGCTTCTCCTTTTTTACTCGCATACTTTGAATCTATCAGTGATAACTCTTTGTGGCATCGTAATTTGACGTCTTTACGACTCTTAAAGATATTCTTTGGCCATTTCGGGGTTAGCAAATAGAATTGCTGGTATAATTGCTTCGGAAACCATTGTAACGCTATTCAGTTCTTGGGATTGTGGACATTGTTTACACGGTTGGTGAGTTGGCTAGGGAATCTCGTTGAATAGCTGCGCTAATATCGAGGCGCTCATCGTAACGCGATTACCTTTTGTCTGGAGGCGGAAGCACGGTTAGTTTAAACTCGCCCGTTTGCTGTTCGAATGGAAAAACGCCGTAAAAACCCCAATCCACCTCATCTTGGAGGTGGCTAGTCATCGTTGTTTTCTATCATTATTACTATTATTCCCTAATTCGTGAAAACACCCACGATTACCACTACCTGTCACTTTTTCTCCGTGACGAAAGGATGAGCATGTGATGGGCCAGGGTCCTCGTTGCTTAAATTCTTTTGTGGGACGACGACCAAAACATTTGAAGTCACATGGTGCTAATGCACTGAGCCATGAAGGACCGATGGTATACTATATGGCGAGTGTTGCTCTATTATGTGGTTCTCCTTTGTGAATAGACTTGGTAAAATAAACAATATTGCAAAATACTCTGTTACATTGTGGAATTTGTGTTTTTAAAATTCCGCATGGTTTTTTATGTACCCCAAGTACGAGGTGTGGGAAACAAGCGACGAGAATTTTGTATTTCAAAAAAAATATCAATCTAGTAAAAAAGCATTTTTAAAATTTCTTAGGGCTCTATGTTTGAGTGACCAAGATTTCTACAAGTTAATAGGTTAATTTAAAGTTGGCAGGCAATTAACTTGCCGTAACCTAGGTGCGTCAGTTAAAGTGTCTCTGGATATTACGTGAGGGTTTTTTTATACAATGGTGATTATCCTTTAATAAAAAAATGTCACCTTTAAGTTTGTTCTAAAAATGATTTATTTAGTTGTCATCTTTTCCTGTTCTCCAGTCAGAGTAACCCTCTGATCTTAAAGCACTGATTTTAACAAAAGTTACCTTAGCTATCAGTCGAATCATCCAAAGAACATGCTAAAAGTTAGGAAACATTTGCTAAAGTCTATGAGGTAATGGCTATTTAATTCACCTTGTTTTTGTAGCAGTCTTTTTTGTTATATACCGTCAAGAGGGACAACTTTGCCAAGTGGGACAACTCTGCCAGGTTTTGAAAAATATTATCTTTGGTGCCCTACTAAGTTCCTTAGTTATCCAAGAAAGGGCCTATGTTTTCACCACACAGAAAAGATATTGAGTGATAGCTTCTCCACACACTTGTAGTCTTACGAGTTTTTTTTAAGGTATTTATTAGTGTTTTGTTATCGTCGCGCCAAACTGAATATTTTGGTAGGCTATTGAAGTGTCTCGCCCTGCCCATTATCTCAAACGTAAAAGTAAAAATTTCTGGTATCTCAAAAGTAAAAATTTCTGGTATCGGTCAATAGAGCATATAACTTACTTTCAGAATCGCTTTAAATGGTAAAATGTATGTTGTACTTAGGTTTAATAATGTAACTTGGCAATGTTGCACCAGGAAGCTTGGTGGAAATGGGACAACTTTGCCAACTGACAATATTGTTATTTCTCGATTTCTAATACACTTTTTCCTAAGGGTGCCTTTTTCATATTCGTTTTATAGACCGTTCAGATGCCAAGACGCTTTAATACCTAGTGGGGAGGCCGCAGGTATCGAAATTATGATGACAATACGCTGCAACTTGCTGTCACTGCAGAGATTAATAATGAAATGAGGAGGTGGAAAGCAGTCCTGAAATATAATATTCCACATAGGACAATTGACAGTAAGGTGAAGTGTCGCCATTCAAAGAATCCAGGGCGCCAGACGGCATTGAGCAAGGATAAGGAAGAAGATATCCTCGAACATGTGCTTGTTTATGCAGACCGGGGAATGCCTTTTAATGTCATTGATTGATGAATGATTCGTTTTGTGTTCTTACGCCATCGTCCAATCATTTATGACAATCTTTTGATGTTTCAGTCTTCAAACCTTGTAAAAAAATTAATGGAGAGCCATACTGACAGACCATAAATTGTTGAGCTTTACTAGTTATAAAAATCTTGAAAATAGATCATTTCCATCACTTTTGGCAAAAAAATCTCAGTGCTTTGGATGAAGAAGGTAAAATGAACTCAAACATCATATCAGGGTTCGAGAAATGTAGCAAGGTGCCACTCAATCCCAAAGAAGTTTAGTCTTGAATTCCGGATGCTTAGAAAACTGATCGTAGTGACACTCCTACGAGAGTAATTGCTTCATTTTTTAATTATCTTCAAGCCTGTCGTCGTAATCCAAACAAAAGTTCGCCATAGAGAAGAAGACGGAAAATTAATGTGACTCCAGGGAAAACCGAGGAAAAATCACACTTGATCACTTCCAAGCGCCTTCACACCGGATCACCAGAATCATATTGGAGGAACTTGTAAATAGAAGAAAAATTAGGGCAATAACCATAGCATATTATATTCAGTGTTTTGAGTATTGTGTGTGCCATTCTATATTTAAGAGTTTTCTAAGTTAAAATTATTTATTCCATTCTTTTACTGAGGTTTCCGCTGGATATAACTCCGATGGCAAAGTTGCCCCAGTTCCAGAGAATCTTTGCCAACTATATTTTCAATTATTTTTACATATAAACTTTTACTTAGGTTGTAATTTTTTCACACATTTTGAAAGTAGAGACCAAGAGTAATGGCTGAAAATGGGTTTAAATCATTTTCGTACATAAACTTACAAGAATGCAGTTGAAAAAGAAAAAAAAGTGGCAAAGTTGTCCCGGTTTACGGTACGCTCCATTTATCCATTAGGTGATTGATGAGGTCCCTCACACGATTTTCCATTTCCAATTTTCATGTACCATTTATTTTTTTCTAAGTTCCAAACAACTCGTATTAATATTGATGGTAAAATTAACACGTAAGTCTTTCTTACCGTGCTATTCTGGTCATTTGTTGAATTGATTGTATCAAATATATTATTGCAGTAAGTTCTATCTTATTCACGACTTTGTGATTTTAAATTATTTTTATAATTTAGTAAATTGCGGCTGAACTATTTTATATCATGGAAATAAGCACTTCTGAACTCAGAACTTTTTATATTTGTTGATATGATTGACGATCAATATATATTCATTTCCGAGAAAGTGTGTGGCTAAGCTATGCAATCTCATGCTCTGTTGTAAATGTGAACTTCTGTTGAATGTGAACTTTTGTTACTTCATCATAAATACGACGCATAAAATTGTCGTCATTGGACAAATGGACACTTGACATCCCTGGAGATTGGATCAATTTATTAGCATACAACCTAATTTGTGTACCATTCGGGCTGGCCCAACTAAATACGTAATTATCAAGCCCGCAAAATATTCTATTGTGCGAAAATATGGCAGGGTGTAAAATATAGAGTAATAAAGCATGCGTTCCCTGAAGGAGATGGTCCTTCTTGACGAATTAGTGGCTTAGGATTCTCCGCGTGCGGTTGCGTGATTCAAGCGCAATTTCACGCATCACGAATTTCACACAAATTCTATCCTCGCATATGTCAAACCAACCTTCAGGTTGAAGCCCATTGTCTAACTCCATTGCCAACCAAATTCAGGCCATTTTCAGGAAGGAGTAAATTTTTAAAGTCGTTAATGCTGATGTGGGTTCCCTGGCTGGTTCAAATTTGTTAATATTGCCACTGTGACCGTTGCTGTATAATAAATTAGTAAATGGTGACTGATAATATTTTATTTGCGGGTTATTACACCTCAATTCAACAAATGATTTGCCCTTAGGGTCACAGCTTTTTATCCAAAATTTCTCTATGGGTCTGGTATTTACCTCAAACTGAATACTCCTAGACCGTTAAAAAAAACATTTCCATTCAAACGCATTATTATTTTTCATATTTCTAACCTCTTAGGGTAGGCCATGCCACACTCTCACACATGCATACCTCTTCACGGAAGAAAAACAGGTCCCCTGGTGTGATAGCTGCCGTCTGCCGTCTTACTGTGACACACTTTCTGCTAGTGTGCATGAAATACTTACTTCTACGTAGGAGACTGATTGGCGGTAAAGAAATACTAACCGTCGTGGGTAATAATATAGATGTCATCATTTATGCAATCCCCTATATAATGGAAACGGTAACATTCAAACTTGAAATTTCTAACGACAGGAGACCCTTCTACACTGAATACAAATAACGGAAAAAAACTTCCTTTTACGATAGGAACAACAATTGGTGCTAATGACGCTGTAGTCGGAGCACCGCTAAAACGTATTTCTACTACTACTTTAATACTTTTTCTAGACCAAAAACGCCCCTAGAATAATATATTTACACGTATCTCTCCACCGAATTGCTATAATCTCAATTCAATTCTTCGTTATGTTATTTCGGAAGAGCATCTTGAATTTATTTAAGCATTTGAGGGGTGGAAACTTAGGAGACGTAGTTTTTATTAAACTTAGTAGCATAAAGTTTTTTGTTATCTGATGCAGCGACTCATCTGTTTTTGCGAATTCTCAGCAAATCCATCGCATAATTGACAAAAGAACTGTATTATATCGATGGCTAAGTTCTAACAACACGTATCTCAAAATTTGGCCGGTCTGAGTTAATATGCGCTAATACTGTAAATAAACAATAAAACTCAGGCAAAAAAAAAACTATTTGTTTGCAAATGTATGCTTCTTTTTCAGTTTAATGTATTTTTGATTTTTAATTTCAATTGAAATCAAATAAAATAAAACATTAATAATCAAATTTATATACGATAAAAAAATCGTTTTTTGCTCTCCTGAAAAGTTGCTATTTTTGAGAGACGTGTTTTTATAACGATATAATACGATATGTGTTTCGTCTATCTAATTTTCTAAAAACTACCGTTTAGTTTTCGATACTACGGTGTCATAGGTCTTTATCTACCATCTCTCGATATCATCTTTTTAAATTCTTACAGCACTGTTTTAAAGAATTACGACTTGCTATGGGACCTAAAAATGCTAAATAAGTTTTCTTGTTTTCCCTGATGGCTTTTCTGTGGCTTGAAAGACCTTGTTACGAACTCATTTCCGTTCATTTCTAACCTCTAACGATCTTCTCCCGCTAATGACTTCACATCAATGTCTTCACCCATTAAGAAGAAAGTAAAGCCCAAGATAGGGCCGACTGTTCTTGTTGCAGAATTCAGTCATGTTCGAAGAGAGTGCTGGAAACAACAATATTTCGGCTACCGTGATACTATTTTTAAAAACGGATGCATTTATATCGAGAGAAAATCAATATCTTGAAACTCACTACATACTCAATTACGTGGCATATTCAATCATTTGCCTCTTTATGATCTTCATGATTGGAAGCATATGGAAAGTAGTGAAAGAATTTTTCTTTGATTTTATCCAGTTGAGTCGTCACCTTTTATCTTATTACGTCCATATATCGCTTTTTTTAAACTGTGAAAATTATTTTATTTATTGATCTGCCGTGAGGTTTTTATGGGAGCTCAGGCTTCAAAAAAGTGTAAAAGTTGTGTTGTTTTTTTAGAATTTAATTTTGACGATTTTTTTGTGATTTTGAAATTTCTGATGTACTATTTCTTTGTTTGCAGCCGGAGTTGTATCTATGCACGCCCATAAAAATTGATACGACAAAGAGCTTTTATATAGGTAAGTGTGGAAGTGGTGAAATTATGATGATGAATGTGGAATCCTTGTTATCAACTCTTGCAGTATGAATGTAGTTCTCTTTTTGTTTTACTTCTAATTACACTCTTCGGAGTTTTTTACTGTGCTTGATGAAAGATAAATTTATGATGCACATATTTTACAGTTGGATTCGAGCCAAATGCCACCATGGACACTGCGCATCACATGCTCTTATACGGTTGTACGAAACCGGGAAGTAAAAGTGCAGTCTGGTAAGTTCATGCTCTTCAAGTCAATAAGCAATTAAGGCGGTTAATATTTTCAGATTTTTAGCGCATTATAATGTGAGATAAATGATAGTTAAAATTTATCCTTCTTTGATTGGTTGTGATTCGAACGCCGGTGTTAATTTACTTATGACAGAGAGAACTCATGTGAAAACCTTATGGTTATGTTCACAAATGAGATCAGGACCCATGGGGGTCCTCTGAGGGTTACAACGCACCCGGGCCCCTCGGGGCCGGGAACCAAGTCAGAGACTAATACGCCCGCGCTCCCGGGGAGGGGTTTGGAAAGGAAGCGCAAAGGAAAGAGGCACCGTCGCGGTAGGTAATGTTCACAAATATTACGTTAGAGGATTATCCAGGAGTCTACTATCACCGTTGCTCATTTACGAGCGACGACCTAATTCGACGGATTTAGAGAAGTCGCCCCTCGCGTCCTGACAGAGGAGCAATCTGAATTTTGCGGAGAAATAAACTATAACTAGGGTTTCAGCCGAAATTTACATTCGCGAAAATAGTCATGGATAGAAGTATTCAAAATGTGGTGCTACCGAACAATGGTGAAGGTAAAATGGATCGACCGAGTAAGTAATGAGGAAGTGTTAAGAAGAGTGGGATAAAAGAGAAGTTTTCTAAAAGCCTTGAGGAGAAAACGGACAAAGAGAATGAGGGTTTAAGGGGAACCCTTCAGGGATACAACACACCGGGGCCGGGAACCAAGCTAGTGGCTTATACGCCCGATCACCCGGGGGTGGGCTGGAGAGGAAGTAAAAAGGAAAGAGGCGCCGCCGCGATAGGAGCCCGTCGACGCCTTTGGGAAGGGATGGGACGGGGAAAAGCACTTCAACGCTACAGAAACGAAGAAGGCCCACTAAATAGCGAAACCAAGCAAAGCTATTAATGTTCTAACTGTTTTGGAGGATCATTCTACGAGGAAGAATAATCCAACGATCAAATCGTTAGATGAGAAAACGGAGAACTTAGTTGGCCATATTATAAGGCATGGTGGCATGATAAAAACAATCGTAGAAGGAAAGGTGGAATGGAAGAAGGGTAAGGGACGCCCTCGAATGAGTTACATATGACAGGTTATGATGGGAAAGAGAAGAGGTACGTGGATATGAACAGGTTTGCGAATAGGAGATAGAAGGGAGAGCTGCGTCAAATCAATCTCAAGACTCTTGACTAATAATGATGACATCTAGGGGTGTCCATCTTCTGTTAGCTGGACGTTTCACCCTCTAATAACGTGTCGGTTAAACGCCCGTGAAACAGGAGTTATATTCTGCAAAACATTTTTTAATTCTCCAGGCTACCTCTCCAAAAAAAAACGATTACTCATTTTCCAAAATTATATTCATTGATTAGCCTTTCAACCCGCTCACTCGCTCGCTCGGTGCGTCAACCCGAAGTTCGTTTGGGATAGGTGAGGGTAGAGCTCACACCGGACCAAGTCAAGGGAGGGCGTGTGAAATCCTTTCATTCCGGTAAGGGAGGCCACCTTGTTCTTTCCCTGGGCCATCCTGCACTTTGAGGACTTCATTTGGAGCGTTCGAA
This sequence comes from Ischnura elegans, assembly GCF_921293095.1. Lineage (NCBI taxonomy): Eukaryota > Metazoa > Arthropoda > Insecta > Odonata > Coenagrionidae > Ischnura > Ischnura elegans. The sequence goes on along the minus strand of NC_060254.1, from coordinate 33,920,840 downwards.
GGCTTCACCCAGGAATTGAATCCGGCATCCTTCGATTATTATTAGTCTAGCGACCATTAAATTGGAGGAAAAGACCTAATTATGTTATTTAAAACGATTACGAACTTCCAATAAGTGAAATCGTCGAATATTGCTTGATTTTTGGCTATAACTTTCGGCAGGTTAGGTCCAGTAGGAAGGTTATATAGTTTCTATGATGGTTTATATATTGTTCAAAAATATTTCTATGATTTATAACAGATTCAGTCATAACACTGTGGAAACTGGATATCATAATGGAATCATAAAAGCTCGAAGGAAACTTTGGCGGAGCTGTATCCGTCGTTTTATATTTCTATAAAAAATAAACTTTGCTTTCACGCCGATAAAGAGCCATTTCTGCTTTACGTTCAGTTAAAATTGCTGAAGATAGGGCATGTGTCTTGAAAAGTCATTTACTATTAAATAAATTTGAGTTTTTAAAATTTCTCTTGACCTCAATTGTTTACGTTGATTATTGTCCTGGAGTGAAGATCTTTAAGAATTAATTGTACAATTTTTGGCCAAATTTTCGGGATACCTTCATCAGAGATTTTTTTGCAATGAGTACGATTTTTTTATCGAAAAAATCATGTTTATTGCAAAAAAGCCCTGACGAAGGTTTAAAAATATACCGAAACGTTGACATTTACTATTATGTTAAAACGCTTTCAGGTTTTCCATGAGCCCAGAATTAGGCCATCAGATTCCACTAGATGGAAGATCAAAAGAAGATTATGGGAAGCAGGTCAAGATTAGGAGGGTAGTTTCTCTGGATCGTGGATTTAATGGCTTCGATCGCTTAATGGAAGGCACTCAAAGTCTTACAATATATCGCACTCCCGTGTCGGATCCTTTCAGCGACTTAGGAAGCATTCTCGATTGTCTTTTGAGATTTGGAATAGAGTGCCTTACCATAAACATCCGTGAACTTACGGAGACACTAAAGACTAGAGTAACTTCTTCCCTGTTTTCGCTATGTATTGTTCCTATAGTACAGATTAATAAAGAATGCTTACCAGACTAGTATTTCGTGGTGAGAAGTGTCGTATTTGTGGCTAACCTACAAAATTTCAAGTGCACATTTCATTTACATTACGTCGAAATTTATTTCACCAATGCCTCAGTCAAAAATATCTAACTCATGAGCAGTCATTAAACATTTTTTTGTTTGGTACTAGTTTTTCCATAAATATTGTAATTAACCTACGCAACGGGAAGTGGCTAAGAACTTTCGATGACCACAATTGCACATAGAGGTTAGTCATTGAATACTAATTGATTCGCAGCGCGAGATAATATTTGTTGACTGTTTCACTTCGATGATATATATCCTCTTGAGTGTATTCATTTTGAGTTTAGATTATTTTCTCATGTAAGTTATTTATTTCCATTCCAGAGAAAAAAGTTAATATTGGCCTTTTCATCGGGGGTTTTCAACAATTTAACTATTATACGAGCACGAACAACCATATCTTGGTTAGGGGCAACCTACCCTGGCGGGATTCAAACCCACAACCTCTTGTTTAGCGGAAGAAGACTTTTCCCCGCCGCCACCGAGGCCGGCAAAGTGAATTTTCGACTAGAATCGAAAGTCTCTTGACAGTAATTTAGTTTGTAGTAATATTTATTCTCATCATCATCATTAGTCAACAATCCTAAGATTGGTTTGACGCAGCTCTCCATTTCTCTCTCCTATCCGCTAATCTCTTCATAGCTACATATTTATTCTCTTGTAAATCCTTTATAACCTGTCCTATATAACTCATTCGGGGCCGTCCCTTGCCCTTTTTCCCTTCCACTTGTCCTTCAACGATTGTCTTCATCAGACCATCGTGCCTCAAAATGTGACCAACTACAATATTTATTCTAGCTTTGATAAGTGGTGAGACGAATGCAATGGGTTTTTCCAGGGGCAGGCCAGTGGGACAGAACATCAAGGCATTGAACATTGAGGTGGAACAGCATTTCGCGTATCTTTCGAGTGTATTCCAGGAGACTGGTAGGCCAGTTGCTAGGGGCAAGGGAGTAGATCCAAAGATATTACTCTTTGTCGCGGGCGTATCGTAATCGACTTGACATACTGTAATTTTGTAAAAAAAAAACCTTTGTAATTCCACATAAATTTTGTGGAATTACAAAGTTTTTTACTTATCATTGGATCCAAAGTGGTGAGAATTGAAGTGTGTGGGGAATATGAGGGAAAAATGGCGAAGAAATAGTCGAAAAAAATAACTGGGTGCGTGGAAGCTTACCGGTCGAAATGGACAAGTTTACTATTTTTTGTCGGTTGTGATTACTAGAAAAATAAAGAGACCTGTTTTTTCGTTTTTCAATCCGCCATCTACGTTTGGAGGTAATCGTGACGAGGAATAACCGGTTTTGGCAATCAAATGACAGTTGAGATAATTTTATTTTTTATAATGTAAATATTAATCATAGCGAACGACCCCATTGCGATAGGAAAATGCGAGGGGACATGATTTTTAGCTCTGAAAATAAATATGGTTAGCGTTGTAGTGGGTATTCAGATACTATTTTAGTGTTCATTTTTATCTATGAACAGAAACAGAATAAAACCCCATGCGACGGATGGAGTAATGAACTTTGAGTACCCTCCACACGCAAGTCAAGCTGATATCAGGCAACTTCTTGAAAACCCCCGGCGATGCCGGGATATGAACCCAGGCCCATAGAGTTTAAAGAGAACACCCTATCCACCAAACCAACCCGATCCTCGAAATGACCGGCCTCAGCACCTCCGAAGGTACGCTGATGACGTCTCGCGCTTAAGCTGAACGGGTCGCCATTCTCAGAAACTCCTTGGCCTTGTGCATTCGCCTCTTGTGGATTGTTGTTGTATGCAAATATGTGAGCGATTTCTTCATTAAATAAAAAGGTCTACCTTAGCAAGTAAATGAACAAAACTCAAATGCTGACGCCAGCTCAAGAAAAGTGAGCATTGACTTGCGCGTTTTCTCATTTTTAACTAATGAGAAACGGCTGAATGGAGAATTATTATTTTTCGTCTTATCTTATCTTTTCCTTCAATCTGCCGAATTATATTATTGAATTACGATTTCGATAATAAGTGAGTGACGCCATGGGGAAATGCGCCCTGATTGAAGATGTTTAGATCTGAAAATGATTATGTTCAGCGTTGTAGCGGGTAAGACGTACGGGTATTATTTTGTGTTCATTTTTGTTAATGAACGAAAACAGAATAAAGAATATTCTGTGCCCTAGAGCATAATGAAACACCAATGCACGTATGTTGAGAAACGTAAGGATTTAAAACAAAATACTTATAATGGCTAGATGTTTTTCGATAATACTTAGCTTAACGTCTGACTTCAATTTTTTAAGTCATAAAAAACTAATTTTCAATGCATGCATTGCCCATAAAAATATTATTTTCTACCCCAAGATCACTAAAGTGTCTATTGAAATTAAAAACGAAAATTATAATGCATTCAGATTTTAAGCTATGCCCTCCTTCATTGCTCTGAATAATATTGAAGAAGAAATTATGCAAACGATGAAAATAAATGTGCTTAATTATTACACCTTCAACGTCAGATCATTAACTAGAGTGAAATAAATAACGTGCTGCTTGTAAAATTGGTATGGCTCATTAATTAGCCAAAAACTATTGCACGAAACGGAGTTAATTCCGGGAGTAAAACACCCCCCGCTGCATTGTTAAGGGGAGCGGGTTGCAGAATCCGTAGGATGGATATTGTTACGCATTTATTTCGATACCAGTGGTTTCAATTTGCAATATGAGAAGCTTCGCAAGATTAAACACTCTCAAAGAGCGCTGTAGGAATGGCATTCAGCATTTTGAAATCACATTCGCTGTTTGGTGTTAATTGTTATTTATTCTTCATGAAATACCTTACCAAGACATTAAATTAGTCATGCTGACGACTTTTGTCTAATTCCAGGAATTGTGGAGAAATGGTGACCAGCGCGACGGATATGGAGGCTTCTAGTCCTTGTGCTGAAGGCTCTCAGGTGGGTGTGAATCAAGTAGTTGAATGAAAACAAACTGCTAATAAATACGTACCCCCAACAGTGCACTCCAGCGTCGTATCCTTCTATACTTAATTTTAAAAATTGGCTTGTTTTGTCTTGCTTATATGCATCAATAGGGTAGTTTCCTTCATCAAAGAAAACGAAAGGCATTGATTGCGATTCGTTACCCACCATTAGTGTATTTTGTTATTTACAAATTTTTTCGTTTTAGAAATACCGGTTTAGACGAATGGCAATGGTCCATTTTTATCCTCATTTGAAAAGGGCCAGATTGGCGCCCACACGATGCCACTCCACGTGACGTCACAGGGACCTAGTTTCTATACGAGAAGATAGGAGTTATACGTCGTCTGAGGTTACCATTGCATGCATGAGGCGCAGAGCTCAGGGAAACATGTCTTAATAATCACTTATTAAAACTGGCTAAGGTCGGAAAGTTTTCTTTGTTTGATAAGGTATTAATAATCCTTATTTAAGCCATGCGCTACCAGCTAGCAGGGTACTCAGCTACCCGCTAGCAGCCTGCGTCGTATCAGCACTCAAGCCTCCCTCAAGGTCACCTCACAGGGTGGCAGCAAGAACGAGAAATTCGTCACACGGAGAGATTTCCCGGCATTCATACTTACCCGTCGCGTTTTCGCGCACTTGAAAATTATCACTTTTCATTTAATCGCGAAAAATAGATATCGTCATTTAAAAATCTAAATGCATGAAATACGTACTCCAGGAGTAATAATCTTTCGATGTAGGCAATAAAAAAATAATAGGAAACCACCCTATTGAGACATACCTGAAACAATTGGGCTTTATTTTTATGATTGGCACTAGGAAGATTACGTGCAGATGGGTAAATGTTAAAATCCCAAACCTAACAAGCATGCATTTTAAAGTTTAATATGTAGCTTTATTTGCAAACTGGATATTATGGAGAAATTTTCACTAAGCACTTAAGGATTATTTCTTATTACTTATTGGTTTAACATATTTCCTTCATTTTAATGCTGATAGATTAATTTAGGCAGTGCTTAGTGTTGTTTAGGGTGTAAATAAACTTGAATAGAAATTTATGTTGCGATTTTCTGTAGCAATTTACTCATTTGAACTGACTTAGAAAGAATTTAACTGTGAATTACTCATTTTCAATATGCCTCAGTGAATTTAACCTACCAATAGAAGTATGTAGCCAACATACTTCTTAGCATTCAACTGCATTTTCGTGGTGTTATACATTTTGATGCTATATATGTAGGTATGGTAATTATAAATGTATTTTGAAAGGAATTTCAGCTGTTCATGTTGTAAATGACATTATTATTATATGAAAAACTATGAAATTTCATAGGTTGTTGGAAGAATTGGTGCTGGGGCTGCTTTGAAATTGTCATATGTTTGAAGATGTTTGCTAATATCTAAAAATTATTTTGATAATTGAATCGTCTTTGCCGAAACTCAAATAAAATTTTTGGTTGCAGCACAAGTGAGTTTCAGAAGAATGAAGGCTTTTCTAGCGTACTGAAAAATGAAAGTTACTTAACAGACAGTTTCAAGAATTTAGTACATATTTAAGGAGAATTTCAAGTCATTCACTGGCTACTTTAATAGAAAAAAAGGATATGACAACAGTTCATGCTGGTTTTAAGGCAGTTCATGGCATCTCATTAGAGTTTCAACCTTAGTTTGTTTTATATGGGTTGTATGAGTGCATTCAAATCATCTATTTACTCCAGAATCTTGGAAATCAAAATCATGAATAATGGTCCATATTGTAATGGTGTTATAATTCGATACTTCCACTACACAAATGCTCATCTATCACCCACCAAATCAAACCCCCTCATCTAGAAGCCCAACAATATGAATGTGCTCAGTTGGCAGTTGTCGGAGCACAAACGTTCGCCTCCAGAGCTTGGAGAATTGCGTGAGGGAGGTTGGATGGGTGTGAATGATTTTGTTCCTCTTTTCTTGCTTTTCCATGTTGAAAGTGGAGAATGGGATTTCTATTAAATGTAATTTATCTATCAAAAGGTGTATTCATTAAGTGTGGATGAATTTCTTTTCAGACCTTACTGAAATCTCTATATTGCCTTGTCTTCATTTGCAGGTAATATATGCATGGGCCAGAGATGCACCCAAATTGGACCTTCCTGAAGGAGTTGGTTTTAGAGTTGGAGGCGATTCACCAATTCAGTACCTTGTACTTCAGATGCATTATGCACACATTGACAAGTTCAAAGGTATGTATAAATTATATGCATTCAAATGTTGTATTTCTTTTTGTTGTTGACTTTATGATTGAAATTGTACAGCTTTAGCCACAGTATGTGAAACAAGTTGTTCAATTCACTCTTAGTAAATATCTCCACCTTGAGAAACCCTAATTGTGATATTGGAATATGTTTATATTGCAGTGTGCTTTCCTTTTCCTTGTTTTTTGGATTAACTTTGAAATAATTTATGTTTCAGATGGAAGCACAGATAATTCGGGACTGTTTTTGCATTACACTGAAAGACCGTGAGTATCTGTTTTTTGTATCATTGAATTGTAACATTGGTGAACAGTTTTTCTGTGAGAATTTTATTTTTCTCTCGCCAATAATGGGAACTTTGTTTTACTTTTTAGAATGGATAAACTTGCTGGAGTCATACTTTTGGGCACCGGAGGTGCTATTCATCCAATGAGGAAGGAAAACATGGAAACATCTTGTGTAATTAGGGAAAATAAAATTATCCATCCTTTTGCATACAGAACTCACACACACAGCTTAGGTAAGGAATACTTTCCAGGTTGTGTTAAATAAGTGCTTTGAGAAGATGGGGTTTGGAAATTGCTGTTAACAGCTGCATTTCCATAAAATAATGCTATGGGCAAGGGTATTTTTTCAAGGGTTTTTTCTCTAATAATCACTGCTCCTTAAGAGCTTCGTTTTTTTCTCACACCTTACTCTATATACTTCTGCTATAAAATTATTTTCCTTTCTCATTTTCCTTGGTTGAATGGTCATTCTCAAAATATTAATAAACAGCCCACTCTGGTCATGTTGGGGGTTTTTAATGTCCAAAGCCACCCTGATTATTCTGCTTATTTTAATGTAAGATGCATAATAATCCTTCATTAGTTAACTACATTTCACTAAATTCACCAGGTTTGACTATGTTAAATTTTCCTTTGTGGATTCAGTAAAATAGATATCATTGGTATTCTACTTATGTAATATAATTATCCATGTGATCGAGGTGTCACTTAATCATTTTAAAAATCGATTATGCCCGGAAATAATGCTGAATCAAATCTAAGTCTGATGGCATAGTGACATTTATCTCATTTCAACTCTAATTGTGGAAGAAAATTTGGCAAATTTCGTTGCCAATTGGATATTTTATCAGCCAAAGTATGTGGTGCTAGTATTACTTTTTGCCGTGTCACTATTTTATTCTGCTTCTTCATGTTTGCCTCAGAGATTGAATTTTATTAATCAATACGTTTCAAAGTAGAATTTAAAAATATTGAATGTACAGCTAAGATTACTTCAATCAATTTTTTGAACTCATTTAATTTAAAGGTAACTATGTATCATAACAATAGATTGCAATAGGGACAAGTTCATCCATGTACTCTTTTTAATTGAGTTAAGATTCATCCCAATTTTTATTTTCTCCAAATTATCAATTTGGCACAGCAGCTCTTTCAGGTAGCCTTTTACTCTTGTTTTCTATCTTGAATAAATTATTTTCTTTCTCAGGAAAAGTTGTCGCAGGCTATAAAGTGTCACGAATGGAGGATGGAACAGATGTATGGACACTCTTGGGGAAAAGGGACCCGTTGACTCCTCAAATGTTCTATCCTGTCCTAAATAATGTCACTGTTGGATATGGAGATATGCTGGTATGTAAATACCGTTGTTATTGGTATGGAGACTTCTGCAGTGATTGATTTGATAATTTTTTTGTCGGATCAATGCATTGTCGATTCATTTTCGGTGGATGATAATTTTGGGCACACTCCAGCTCGCATCTTTGGGTCCAAAAAAAAACAAAGACGGAAGCTGTAATGCACCTGAAATTGTTGTCCTCCGAAAATGAGCCCACACGGCAATAATCTGGAAAACAATTATTGATCTACTGTTGTTATTAATTTGTTTACGTATAGTTTATTGAGGAAATGATTGAAGAAAACACTGACCAGCTGTTATTGAAAGGTTGGCTTGCCTCCTAATTGTTGACATTTTTTTGTTTAATTATCCTCGTACTTTAATTAAGGTCATCTAGGAATCATGAGCAAATTTCATCATCTTTTTCTTTTAAATTTTAACAAAATAGTATTTTATCTTATTATTATTACTTACCCTTTTCTTTCTTAAAACCTTTTTTGTTCTGTTCATTTTTCTCTTCCCCTTGTGATGTAATTTATTTCAAATCTTCATTTTTTTCCTTTCTATGGTGTACTTTTTAAAACTCTGTCTTTCTCCATCTATCCTTAACAGTTATATCTATCGGTTATGGTTTTTTCAAAGATGATTGTATAGCAGTTATTATCCATTTTATGATAATGCTAGAAGGATAGTTATTTTTTCATTTTTGTTAATGCTTACATTTTTTCATGCAATTTTAAAGTCATATTATCAAATAATTCGGATAATCTCACTGCTAGAACTGAATTGATATGTACTAACCACTAGCTGCTGGTTTTTAATGCCTACTAGTTGCAATTCACTGCCAGATTTCTTTTGTCCATTTGCTGGGCAATGCATTAAGTGAAGTTCTCTTGTGTGGGTATGCTAGGCATTAAAATGCTAGTGGAAGACAAAAGTAAATTAATTACAGTAGAACCCCGTATTTGTGTTATCGGAATTTACGTTTTCCCGCAAATTGCAAGTTTTTTTCTGGGTCCCGTCATATTTCCTATCTCTCCAATGTAAATAGAACCCTGTATTTACGCCGTGTTTTTTTCGTTTTCCCGCCATGTGCATCACGACGTGCCGACTAAAAAAAATTTTTTGCGTAGTAAAACAATTAATCGCGCATATCAGCCCTTAAAATTGTCTTTTGGCTTCCTTTCGCGTATTTGTATTTAAAAATCCAAGAGAAAGAGACGCAATGAGAACTATTTTCGGGAAGAATTTGAATGTGGCGGGACAGAACGCCACTAACGTCGGAAAGTTGAACTACGTCATCTCGTTTTTTGTCATCGGCGGAAAGATTCACGATATGAAAGTAGGTGTTTTGAGCAATCGAGCTATGTAATAATTATAATGCAAGAACTCCGGAAGCAATGTTGACAATAATCATGTAGCCTATAATTTGATACGAGAGTTTGAAAGAAAACCAGACGTGCTGAAACGTGATAAATGCCGGAACTATAAAACTTGTCATCATTTGCGCTGACTTCATTCAACAGTTGCGTAGCGTAGATGGGTTAATTAAATACTTAACAAAACTTATTTAAACTTGAATTATCCCATTCACATACCAGCGTATCGCAAACAACTGTAATTTAAAAAAATTATGAAGTCGCACGACCGTTTGTACTACGCACTTGATCGCCGAGGAGTAGTTCAGGCACTCGTGTGTTGGCAAGTTATCCTCAATTAGTACGGGAAATAGAATTTATCCTGCTTGAAAATGGAAATTCGAGGTGAAAAACGGACATTTTTAATTGACGAGAAAATGAAAATTTTAGAGGTAGTCGATTCCCACACCGGAACACGCATCGATTCAAACAAATTCGTGGTGAAAAATCGCGATGCCATTGTAAAATATGCAAACCAGTGCGGAAATTTATCAAAAAAGAGAGTATATGTGAAGAATTCTAGGTAAGAAGAAATAGAACGAATTTTAAAAGAGTAGTTTTTAGGTGCAAGATCATTAAATGTTCCTGCAAATGGTGTCATCTAAAGGCCTGTTTACATAGTAAATTAACCCGTACAAGTTAATATCTAAATTATGAACATGAAAATGCATCGTGTATTCACCCAACTAGTGCGTATGCATGAACAGAAAATAGAACCTGTTCAAATTTGGTTCATGCATTCATAGTCGTATTTAGGGGCGGGGGATGTGCCCAACCCAGCTGCTTAAAAAATAGACAAAATTTGAATACGGTTATCACAGGAGGATCTATGGGGGGGCATGTGCCCCCCCAGACACTTTAAAAATATGCAAGATTTTTAATATGGTCCAGTTATCATTGCGTTCGTTTTGTATAACGTGGTATCATTGTGCCCCCCTCCAGAACAAAATCCTGGATATGTCCTTGCTTGTGCCCCCCAGAAAGAAATCCTGGATCCGTCCCTGATGGTCATCATTACGTTCGCTTTATTTTGTGTTTTACTCAAGGAGGCTCAATCATTTAATTCAATGAGAATAACTTTGATATAAAAATAAAGAGAATTTAGTAAAGTCATTGTTATATGTTATATCTTGTTTTTAATCTCAATTAAGACAAGATCTTTTGCCTGTCAGACCCTCTGTGCCCCTCCCAGAAAGAAAATTCCTGGATCTGCCCCTGCCTACATTCGTACATTTCCTGTCCCGTTCCGGTCCACAAAAATCATTCATGCAAGCAGACATTAATGTATCGTGTAAACAGGCCCAAAGGCCCTTGAGAAAAAGTATTTCCCCAGAAGATTGGGAATCGAAGATTCCACGGCATCTATAATGGTTGGTTGGATAGATTCAAAAATAGGTACAGTCTTGTATACAAGATGGTGAGTGGTGAAAGCAAAGATGTTAACATAGAGACAGCAACTCAGTGGAAAGAATCTGAATATATTAGACTTCTGGAAGGTTACAGCCCAAAAGATGTTTTTAATGCAGACAAAACAGGATTATTTTTTAATTTTTGTTGCCAGCTGTGCTTCAGAGGGAAGCAATGTTATGGAATAATGCTTAGTGAACAATTAAAAAATTAACATTTCCATAGCCAGTATGTGAATAAAAGTGAAAATTCTCTATTTCCCGCAATTTACACTTTTCTTCTTGGGTTTCTAGAAAAGTGTAAATAAGGGGTTTTACTGTAGTTACTTTGCTATAAATCATCCTATTCTTTTGCTTCCAGGCTGCTAGGTGCACAATGGAAAGTAATCGGCAAAGGTGGACACACGTTGGGTATGTATATTAGGTTTCAAAAAGTATTATCTATTCCATCATTCACTAAGTACTATTAATTATTATAATCATATCCATTTTTCTCGAATTTTCAGTCCCACTAATAATGATGAGATGTGCAATTTTTACCTGATGTACTGGGTGGACAAAGACACTCCATTGGAAAGGAAGTATTGCTTCACCAAGGGTCCTCCATTTTTCTCCTGGTCTGTCAGTAATGGGTTGAACCACATTCCTGATGAAGAAGCCTCAACCCTGTGAAGATAGTAAAGTCAATTTGGATTCACTTTTAAAAATATTTGTCAATATTTTAACTATGAAAGAAAATGCGTACTTGAACCCGTATAGAAGTATCTCTCTATGGTTGAAAAGCAAGAATTTCATGGCTATATTTTTTGGGCAGTAAAACTTTTGATCCAAAAACATTATTTAATCAGGCAAATTATAGAAATGTGAAATTAATATTTCAGTCTTTAGATGTATTTGTACATATCATATTTTCACGTACATTTCAAGCTATAATTTCCTGAACAATTTGATGTCAACAACAATGAAACTGTAGGTATGTACTGGGATTATGTTGAATGCACAGGTCCACCCAATAGTAAATTTTATACGTTTTTTGTTCCTTTTGAAGCATTTATATATTTAAACAACTTTAATGAATTATTGTATGTGTTTTTATATTTTATCTAGGACTTTTGCATCCTAATTTGTTTTTAATATTTATTATTAGATACTATTTGGTCTCTTTTCTACAGGACTGACAGATGTGTGTCTGTAATTTTGTATACTGTGTATGTACAATCATCATCAGTGAAAGACTTGCATCAATCTTGAAAATTTGATCAAACTTTGATATTTGAGTGTAACAATCATTGATATTCAATACAAGTTTGCAATATTATAAGTAAACAACCCTTGTGTTCCATTACTTCATAAATAATTAAGAGTTTTCAGCATCATCATAATTAGTCAATCTTTTTTTTTCTCTATTTCACTATAGAGTTTGATTACACTTGACTATGTTATTGAAGAGCTAGAAGTGAAGAGATGTGCTAAGTTTATTCTCTAATCTTAAAATATAATATCTTTGTAATTCTGTGTGTAGAAATTCTTACTTTAAAAGCAGTCATTTTCAAGGTAGATGTATCTATTAGCAGTAGATGCTCTATTGGTGAAGTATATTTTATAAAGTACTAATTGGAGATGATTTTTTATGGGCAGCCTGAGGGTGTTTTCGGGTATAAAAAATATCTAAAGATTTGTTTGCTTAATGGCTAATTGATATAAATTATTTCCAGTCTCTTCTTTTCACGTGGTTACAAAGTGGGTTCTATTAGGTTCTTCATCTCCTCAGCTTTCCTTAGTGCATGCTATGTTTTATGGTGTTATATGTATTTTAATCCATCATTTAATTTGTGATTAGGTCTCTCTTATGGTGATGAGTACATTCTATAGGTTTTAGGATGAGATGAATGCACGAAGCCCTTTGAAATTATAATTTTTTATCTGCACTAATAAAAACAGTATTTTTAGTCATAGTTTCATGTGCTTTAATATGGTTATGAAATTGTTTCAAAATCTTTTTGCTTTTGTAATATTCAGGAAATATTGTTTGCACAAAACCTTGTCCAAACGTTTTGTGTAGAGAAATGGGACTTGAAATATGAATACAAGTATCGTTTAGGTATATAATGAGCTATGTATTTAAGAAGTGGAATGTAGAGTAATATTTTGTCAGCCAAAAGATACCGTGACTGGGTTGGTTGGTTGTTCTCTACATAGTTGATTAATCATTGAATCAAAGATATAACTATTTCCTATGTGCTGACTCAAGATATCATCAAAATTAATTTTAATTAAACATTTATCAGAGAATGCACTACTGAATATGTGGTACTGAACACCACCATCAAAGTAGCCATTTGATCAATGAATTTTTTGTCATTCATGATCATGCAATTTGCCATTATGTCAAAGGGTACTTTTTTGGGAAAATTTAACTCTATATATTTTATGTCTCAGTTGTTGTGGATACCATTTAGTGGGTACAGTCATACGTAATGAACAATTAATCAAAGAGGAAGCTTTTAAGTTCGTTCTATGCTCAAATCCTCTTTTCTGCAAAAATCAGTGCTATCATTTTATTATTTTTGTCAAACTGATGAGTTAAAATGATATAAATGGGATAAGATTCACCATGCTTCTTTAAAATTTTGGAATTTTATTTTGTGTACTTGGTATTTTATTTAGCATATATATATAAATATGCATAAATAATTTATCCCCATAATAATATATCACATTACAGTTTATTTTCACTGAACATCTACAATTAGAAAACTGTTATTTGCTCTTTTTCTTGCAATAAGTATGTCTTCCTCGTTCACTCCCTATGTGTTGCCATAGGTTAGCTTTTTTTAATTTTCATCATATCCAAACTGTGCTTAGTGCGGAGCTGGATCTGTAGACTAAATTTCATAGAACTATCCATCATAATAGCTTATCAGAGATATTTTTGTAGACAGCATTAGTAACTTCATATTTTTAGAGGAATAAATCCCTAGATTGCGCCATCAGAATCGAAGGCTAAACCACCCAGGCAGCACAAGGGATGAAGGATGAAGAGAGTTGTACTCCACTGCATGTATCCTTCTTGGATAGTGACTCCTCATTGTGGTTATGTATCCTTGCCTTTTATGGTACTACCCTGGGGTTTTTGGATAGCTGGCAACCTGTGCTGGCTGGACAGTGTGGAATTGAGCCCAATGCTACGTGCAGGGTTTATATTTGTTTCTTTGTCCTTGGATTCAGGGGACCTTGATTATGTTTTAACATTTTTTCAAAATTTTTTGATAGCCATGAATTAGTCCAATGGAAAGATTTTAGTAAATGAGACAATATATTCAGTTCATAGGGGAATGTTTTTGCCTTTTAAGAGAGAAATTGGGGTGTTTCCGATATAAATATTTTCCCTTTCATGATGAAAGAAGTTCAGTTCCTTGGAAGAATCAGAATCATGATGACCATAGTTTGACCTCCAAATTCATTGTCACTGAATCAGAGGACCAGAATTCTTTTATGATAAATAGCCTAATTTATAAGGCGCAATCTAGGGATTTATTCCTCTAAAAATATGAAGTTACTAATGCTGTCTACAAAAATATCTCTGATAAGCTATTATGATGGATAGTTCTATGAAATTTAGTCTACAGATCCAGCTCCGCACTAAGCCTAAATAAATAGCGACATTTTATCAAGATATAATGATGTTCATAATTTAGGCAATTATCCATTAGTAATTTAAATCAAGTCTCAAATTAGATGCAGCTTTTAAAAATGTAAAGGAAACCAAGGGAACATGCTGAGCTCTAACTGTGATGATTTTTTTTAAGGCTGATAAAATATTTTGGTTTCTGTTGATTTTAATGTAGCTTTTATTTGATTGATCTTTTATGTGGCAAGGTTCTCTGGTATTACATGAAATGTCTTCAGGAACAAAATTTTGTGTTACATCTAAAATAATAAATGCCTATTCTATTTCCATGTGTTGAATCTCTATCACTCTAAGTAGGTATTCTTTTGGTTTTTATCTTTCTATTATCATAATTGAAAATTTTGAAAAATTGTATTTTAGTGATTTTGATCATGTGGTATAAATTGCATTGCAATGTGGTGGTGTGAAATTTGAAAATATTTTTCTGTGCAATAGGTTATTATTATTGTACCTGTTACGGTAGATCCATAAAATTTAGGGCACACGACTTATAATTGCTTGATTGTTTTGTTGGTGTTTGAATCTCTTTGTAAATTAAAGGTTGTGATGGTGATATAATAATTTATGATAACGTTATATGTTACGTTTTTATTACCCTATACTTATAAGTGTATTACTGTTAGTTTAAAAATATACATATATATATATTTGTCAAAAAGCCTATAAATGACTACAAAAAGAAGATTAAATGTATTTTTCCTGCATTGAATTTGGCAATTTATTTCTTACCACTACTTTTTATTTGCAAAATTGGTTGTTTGTTCTAAGATTGCCAATGGAAAGGCACTGCTTCTCTCCTTTAATGTGTACTTGCCTTGGTGGAGTGAAGAAATATCACCTTTGGAACTTAAGTTCTGGTTGGGGAAATTGATCATGCTTTCATGAAAATTGTCCCAGAATAGGGTGGTTTCCTATTATTTTTTTATTGCCTAGATCGAAAGATTATTACTCCTGGAGTACGTATTTCACGCTTTTAGATTTTTAAATGACGATATCTATTTTTCGCGATTAAATGAAAAGTGAAAATTTTCAAGCGCGCGAAAACGCGACGCGTAAGTAGGAATGATGGGAAAAAGTCCGTGGACGCATTTCTGGTTCCCCCTCCCGCCTTGTGAGGTGACCTTGATCAAGGCTCTGAGCGCTGATAGGATGCAGGATGCTAGCGGATAGCTGAGTACCTTGCTGGCTGGTAGCGCTTGGCTTAAAAAAGGTTTGTTAATACCTTATCGAACGAAGAAAACTTTCCGACCTTAGCCAGTTTTAATAGGTGATTATTAAGACATGCTTCCCTGAGCTCTGTGCCTCATGCATGCATTGGTAACCTCAGATGATGTATAACTCCTATCCTCTCGTGTAGAAACTAGGTCCCTGTGACGTCACGTGGAGTGGAATCGCATGGGCGCCAATCTGGCCCTTTTCAAATGAGGATAAAATTTGACCCTTGCCATTCGTCTAAACCGGTATTTCTAAAACGAAATAATTTGTGTATTATGAATACACTAATGGTGGGTAACGAATCACAATCAATGCCTTTCGTTTTCTTTGATGAAGGAAACTACCCTATTCTTCATTGATACAGAAGGTTAGCTGCAGCTGGTAGCTTTAATAGAATACAGAGATATTGAATCAATGAGATTTCCAAAAATGGCATGTCTGACAAGCATAGGTAAATTCTGTAGTACTTTTAAAATGGATGCTACTCAGCAGAAGTAGTATTGTTCTAAATGCTTGAATGAAATTGATTATTCACTAAATATTATTTAGAGTTGGATTTATTACGTTTATTTTATTTACTTGGTTGGGTTTATTGGAAGCATTTTTGGTCCCTACTAAATGCTGTCATTAAGACAAGTTAGGTGTTAGAAGTTACCAATAAAATTTCTGAGGAATTAACTGGTGGAGAGGAATATTTGTTGTTTTAAAAAAAGTGCAATGCCTTTAAAAATGGAATTTGAAGCAAATTATCCATTCCTTAATTATAACGCTGAAATCCTTGCATTGAAGACCATCAAAAAGGATGCACCGCACAAATTCTGGTGGAAAATTAAGGTTTTTAAGTAGATGTCTTTTCAAGCCCCCAAATTTGTTGGCTATAGAATTATTTTTAAATTGGAATTGCTGGCATGCTACCTCCTCTATCCTGTAATTAACATTAACTCAAATTTATGAGGTTCAAAAGCTCTAGGTATTGTGGCAGTATACCAATCCTCGTTTCTCATTAATAAACCGAATCAAATCATATTAAAATAAAGCATTATTGCTCTTTTCCACAGTTATGTTAATGCACTCAACATGTTTTGGCTCACAGAGCCATCGTCTGGTAAAAGACATACCTAATTCAAATTGAATCAGTCCTTCGTCTTCAGTCTACCTTGTTGGGCTCTCATGCATGCTGCACACTCAATGTCTAAACTTCCAGGACTCAGAACCATTTGGCTCTTTTTGGTAGCTGATGGTCGGCTTTGCCAGTAGATGAGACTGGTTGGCGATAGCAATCCCAAGGGTTGGGACTTACATCGCTGAGGACAGCAATTTCGTAAATCTTTGATGTTGTCTTCTGCAAGAAAATCGTTGCTGTGTCCTTCAGCTTCTCCTCCAGTGGTGACTCCTCCATTGCTAAATAAAGTGATTGCTTGTTCCCAGTCAGTTTTGGAATGGTTGTCACCTGTCTCAGGATCCATAGTACTACATATGCCATATCGCTTTTAACAATTCTGACAATGACGTATACGCCCATAGTGAGCCACTAGTGAGGCCTATAATACCTTAACAGAGCGTATAATATCTCCGACGATATCTCCCTCTCCACGGAGATAAAGCACCTCACTACGGCACTGCAGAGAAATGGCTACAGGAGAGAATTGGTCCTTAAAAGGACCACGAAGGAAGAGGAAAAGCGACGCAAGGCCACCATTGAAAACCAAAGTGATGACGTTGGAGAAGAAGAATCGTCAAAGAAGCTATACGTCACCATCCCTTTCATTGCTGGAACGTCAGAGAGGATCGCCAGAATATTAAAAAAGCATGACGTGGTCACCAGATACAACTGTGTGACCAAGATAAGAGACTTCCTCCCCGGGCCCAAGGATATCATTCCCCAAGAACTGTATGAGGGGGTATACAAGGTGCCCTGCTCCTGCGGAAAATCCTACATAGGGGAAACTTGCCGCTCCATGCATGTGAGGATTAAAGAACATCAAAGGGCGACCAATAACAAGCAGTTTCAGCTCTCTGCCATCGCCGAACATGCATGGTCGGAACCTGGCCACGACATAAAATTTGAGGAGAAGAAACTTTTAGTTAAGGAGTGCCGATACTTCCCTAGACAAATCAGGGAAGCGATAGAAATTCAAAAAACACCTTTGAATTTCAATAGAGAAGATGGATACTTCCTTCACAGCGCCTGGAAAAGAGTCATCAAAGAGAGAGCCAATCAGAGAGAAGCACCCAGTCAGACAGCCAATCACAGTGCAGCTCCCATCCAGCCTACAGTATATAAGCGAGGCAGAAACCAACAGCCGACACCTTCGACCTGAAGATGCTGGCAGGACAGCCAGCGAAACTGTTGTCAATCAACCAACAACCTGACGCGGAAGAAAACCCTGGAGAAATGCAGAGATCAGACCATCGCCGCGGAAACCTACGCTCTAAGACCATAGAGTTATCATCCCATGGTACCCACAGACAGGGGCAGATCCAGGATTTCTTTCTCGACGGGGGGGGCACAGGCAAGGCCGTATCCAGGATTTTGTTCTGGGGGGGGGGGGGCACAAGAATACCTCGCAATACAAAACGAACGCAATGATAATGGGACCGTATTAAAATCTTGCATATTTTCAAGGGTTTGGGGGGGGGGGGGGCATGTGCCCCTCCCTAGATCCGCCTATGCCCACAGAGCCCACAAAAATAATTAGATTATAAAATAAAAACGGATTTATAGTTATCAACGTTGACTACTAAGCAATATTCATTCAAGATCATTACTGGTAATCAATTAACTGTCGGCAAAGAAAACAAAGCCTTATCTGGCGTTTATTCTCTTTTCTGCTGAAATAAAGATACTTTTGTAGCCCAATAATCCGTGCTCTTAATGCACGCCTATGAACCCATGCAACTTCCGAATTAGCAAGGGGACTCCATTACTATTGTAATATTCATAAATACTCTACACTATAGTAATATAAACTCTATGGTAATATTCATAGAGTTATTAAATACTCTAAGGTAATATTCGTGCGAATTAGAATCCCGGGGTGGGGTGTTTCGCTTCTTTCATTTTCGTATGTATTTTGTTTTGTTGCGGGCTGCGGCCATTCAAGCCACGGTAAACATGCGGTGAATACATTCCTGCAGCAATACTCACACGTGGTGAAGGGGTGTTTTGTTGCTAATATATATGTTATTGTTTGCTGTCAGCCAATGCTACGATGAGGTCTAAAGATGAGAAAACATTGGCCGAAGTCTGTGATAAATTTGAAAATTACACGAAGAATCCAGTTGATTTCTTAAGGTATGTGTTTGTTGTTAGATCTATTTCTGCACTTATTTTGATTCTGTGTGAGGATGTATTTTTATACACTTTCAGTGTTCAGGTGGAATTAGCCAAAACCGTTAAGAACTTAGTCAAACGACTGTACGATTTATCCCAAGATAATGATAAATCTTCGAACACACTGCCTGAGTTAATCGTTGATAACTTTGATGAAGAGCAAATTTGGCAAGAATTAGAGCTGAGGAATGAGGAGAAATTACCAGCCTATATTGCTGATGTGTCGATGGTATTATCGCGAAAAGGGAGGCTAAAGCAAGTACTTAATTCGTTTCGTAATGACGATGGTGAAAGTGACGTCGGAGATATTGAGGGAACGGATGAAGGAACCTCGAACGAAGAGGAGTCAGATAATGAGCTTCAGCTGAAATCGTCAGAAGAGGAAAATTCAGGGGATGAAGATGAGTCTGAGGATTTAAACGATCAAGTTATTGAGCCCTGTGCAAGCAAGAAGAAATCTGTTGTGGATGACACTTTCTTCAAGCTGCATGAATTGGAGGATTTTTTAATTAAAGAGGAAAGGGAAGCACGTCAGGATGATGGGGACTCAGATGATGAAGAAATCGATTACTTTAATGAAGATCTGGATGGACATCAAACCAAGGTAAAAATAAAGAATTGTGTTATAAATTTGAATATAATTGCTGTGAAGGTATTAAGGTATAGTGAGAGGTGCAGTCTATCAATTCTGGGATTCTCTAGAGAATACTTGTGTCAGTGATTTATGATTTGTTATAATAATAATATATTTATTTCACGGACACAAACCCTTTGCAATTTGCAATTGTACAATTATCAGTTTAGAAAAAAATATACATACTATAAAAACAACATACGAGGAATATTAGACATACCTATAAAGAAGTATGATACAAATATTAATCTTCATTTGTGACAATGATGGAAAAAATGAAGTAAATGAAGAGTAATGAAGAGAGTAAAACTAGATACATAATTTTAAAAATAAAAAATAGTTAAAAGTGGACTAACAATAAATTATAGATAATATGTACTGAAATTTGTACTGAAATTTGTACTAAAGAACAAAACCTACTAGTTCGGTAGGCAATAAAAAACTGGTCTGTAAGGAATTTTTAAATGAAAATTTTGGTTGGTGAAAAATATCAACATCTAAGCATATATTATTTAAATCTCTATCCTGTACATGGGTAAATAAACTATGTAATTGCAAATTCTGTATGGAAGGGAAAATAGATTCTAAGATCTTGTATGTAGTGCAGGAACATTTGCATTAATTAGATCTACCAAATTAGCACATTGGACTTGGTTATTTAACAATGTAGGTAAGAACATTAAACCCAATTGTTTTCTCCTGTTATACAGTGAATTAAGTAATTGTAACAATTCAGTGTATGATCCACTCTTTCTTTCAATTCTAAATCTAAAAGCAACCAGTCTTAAAAATTTATTCTGGACCCTTTCAAAAGTGGATTCATATTTCAAGTAGTAAGGATTCCATACCAATGAACAGTATTCGAGTATAGATCTAATTAAAGTAATGTACAACAATCGGTTTATGAGAATATTGTTGAAGTCTTGGCAATGTCGACAAATTAATCCAAGGGACTTGTAAGCTTTGTTAACTATATTATCAATTTGCATGTGAAATGTTAAATGTGAATCAAATGCAATTGTACGTTGTCATTCCTTGATTTCTATAGTTCATTATTTTACAATAAATATTAGGTGTTTTAGACCTGCTTATTAGTTATGCTATTCTTTGGGAGTTGAAAATAATCAGTTGTTTAGTAATTATTATTTGAAGCATTGCAGAGCGGGGCATGCTTTAATGAGAGATTTTTTAAATATAATTAAGGAGCATCTTTCCTTATTTTTATTTTACAGAAAGGTGACTTAAATCCAAAGTACAAAGACTTTTTTCCACCCCCTGAAGTTTCAAAAGAAGATGGAAAGGAATCTAATGAGAAACTGGAAGGCATTCAGTAAGAGTGTTAAATTTGAAGCCCAAGTCTTTAATATTGATGCGTCAAGTTGCATAAATTTACCAGATATTCCTTGCAGGCATGTATTGCAGGAAATGGCCCACAAAAGTGACAGAAAAAGGTCCCTCGAGGATGATGGTGTGGAGGAGAAGTCCATGTTTGAGGAGCGCCAGGAGAGGCTGCTTAAAAAAATAAAACACTTGGAAAACAGTAATATTGCTGATAAACCATGGCAATTGAAGGGAGAAATTACTGCATCAGCTCGGCCACCTAATTCATTGCTTGAGGAAGTGTTGGAAGTGGACATAGCAGCAAGACCAGGTTTGCATGCATGTCATCAATTAAAATTTTGGATATGTTGAGGGTGATATATTTCTAGTATAGGGGTAGGTGTATCGAAAATGAAGTTAACTGCAATAGAAATCTCAGGTATATATGAGTGAGATACAAAATGGTAACTTGGTTTCCACAAGTGATGACATACCTATTAAACATTCCTTCATCGGACTGGTG
This sequence comes from Ischnura elegans, assembly GCF_921293095.1. Lineage (NCBI taxonomy): Eukaryota > Metazoa > Arthropoda > Insecta > Odonata > Coenagrionidae > Ischnura > Ischnura elegans. The sequence continues at coordinate 33,899,374 of NC_060254.1, read as the reverse complement.
AACTACCCAAATTGCCCAAAGCTTTTGTGGACTTATGAATGCTCATTTTGGTGCGAAAATATGACAACAATGTAAATTGGCCAACAGATGGGTACATTTAATTATTTCCCCAGAAGCTTCAAGTAATCAGCTAAGAAAGAAATATATTAGCACACTTTAACTACCATGATTGACAATCCGTCATCATCCCAATTCTTTCATTTATCTCATTACTCATTTTTGTCATTGAATACTATGTTTTGAACCTTTGAATTTTACTATAAAAATATTTTCATCTCAATGTTTTCAGCTCCTATAATTACTGAAAAAACAACATTAAAACTAGAGGACATCATCAGACAGAGAATTAAAGATAAAGCATGGGATGATGTTGAGAGAAAATTTAAACCTATTGACACTCCAGCAGAATTTAAGAAGAAGCTTGTTCTGGATCAAGAGAAGAGTAAGATGAGCCTGGCAGAAGTTTATGAGCAGGTGGGTGTTGCTTAAATATCCAAGACAGTGGATTAAGCTTGAATTAAATATGAACTGATTGCATAGATGCATTAAGTAAACATCTATTTCAGATGTGAGTAGGGTTATGTGAATAGAAATGTAAAATCGGACATTATTCAATTTGATTTAATGTTGAATCTTAAAATACTATGCCATCAAAGTATTTGAATCTCTGGGATTGACTTTGTAGTTATCTAATTGCCTGTCTTTCAAATTCATTTGAAATCCTAATTGGAAACAAGCTTTTGAGAAAATTATTTGAAAAGAAGTTATTTTCTGATACATTGTTAAATTTTCATTAATCTACTCTAATGCCTCTGCTGAATGATTTTTCTTGGAACCCAAATGCACTGCAATAGTATGCCATTTGCTTTTTATTTACCACATTATCATTGAGATTCTCGGGGTATGTTGGGACCAATTTTGTGACGTCACCCTCTACTTAATCTCACTCTATGGGTACGCGAGGTGTTTAAATGATAAACATATCAATGGAATGTCTTTAACCCATGAACGGCTAGCGTGCCCATATGGGCACAGCTGCAATGGTTTTTAGAATTGCGTATAAATTCCGACGCAAACATTATAGAGCATTCTGTCTTCGCCGTAAATGATTACAATGTATCACTTTATTCGGTTCCTGTGCTTACGGCCAGCATTTATAGCAGCAGTTGACTGTGGCTTGATAGGTATTCTTACTAACTCCGTTCGAGGTGGCAAAAGAGGAAAAATGGCGAAGTGTCTTCAGAAAATGAGATTTTTTTCCTTCTTATTTTTTATACTCAGCTAAGTATTTAATCTTATCCTCATAATGAATGTTGTCAACTTCAGTTTCTTTTGCCAGCAGTGTGATATCTTTCGTATGAAACAAGGAATTTGAATTTATTTTTGGGTGATCCCATATGGGCCCGGTAGCCGGGGGTGTCTTTTTTGGCTGGTGTCCTTCACTACAACCGTCATTATTGGGTCTGTTATCAAATAATTTCGATGTAAAACGCTAAGTTGCTGTCAATATTTCATTTTTTTCTTATGTCATTCGATTTTAACGACTTCATTATTTTTTGCTGTATTTTTTTTGTAATATTTCCATTAATTTTTAGTACAAAAAATACATTTTATACTATTCAACACTTTTATTCATGGTGCTTGCGTTATACTTTGCTCAACTATCTAGTATGAAGAATGATACGGCTATTTTCTACCACTGGTATACATACCCAACAATCAAGGGCATGGTGAAAGGGTGGATGAGAAAGCTAAAACATGATGAATCCATGATAAATTATTTTGGCAATCATGGCTGCAAACAGTTCATACGGGGTGAACCTATAAGTTCCGGCTTTAAAATATAGTGCTTGAATGCTCCTCAAGATTACTCGGTGGAATTCAACATATAGCAGGGACTGAGTGCTGAAGAAAAAAATAACTCCTATAAATTAGTAGGTAAATGCTCTTCGTATTTGCTTATCATGTTGGACAATTTACTAGAGCAAGCGATAAATCTTTTCCGTTTATTTTGACAATTGGTTTACTAGCTTTCCTCTAATAAGTCAGTTAAAATCTCAAGGATGTGAGGGTACTGGAACAGTTCTGAGAAAAAGGATACTCAAATGTCGAAAAATCAGCTAGCTAAGCAGCCCCGCTGCTCCCATGCTTTCGCACGGGGGAAAAAAGAAAATATTGTTGTTGCTAGATAGAATGACTTTTCGGTAGTGACTGTCAAGTCACCTTCCCAATGTGTACACCCACTCAAAAAGGTCACGAGATTCCCGCGTGTTACCTCAAAAATGGTACAAGTTAGGCAGCCAGCAGTGGTCTCTAGCTACAATGTTTAGATAGGCGGAACTGATCTCACGGATCAAAATATCAACAGGTTCAGGAATGTTGTCAGAGGAAAAAATGGTGATGGTCCTCATGAAGCTATTTCCTTGATGCCGTCATCGTAAATGCCTGGATCTATATGGAAAATTCTGGTTCAAATATACCGCAGTAAACCTTTAGGCGAGGGATTGCACAAGTGTTTTTGTAACGAAGATGTACCTTTCCCAGACCTGGTGGTCGTATTTAATATTCCTTATCAAGTGCAACTAATAATAGAAAGTCTGATGACATAAGGTATGATGGCAGGGATAACCAATTTGTCCCGTTTCATTAGACGCCGATGTTCTTATGAAGAATATTTTTCCCGCGCGCGCTCAGACTCAGGCTAAGTGCCCAGGTCTTTGCCTTCAATGAAATTCTAACTATCGTACTCGGAAATTGAAAACCCAATATATATTATTCAAAGACTCTACCAGCAATATAGGACTAACTTTGTAAATAAACTCATCGATAATGTGTTTTTTTATTCAATAACTGTTTTCAAATCTGAGTTTTATACAGCTAACATCTTTGGACAGCCAAAAAATGTTTAAACCGAAAAAATATAGTATAATGATTTAAAATTACTTCAAATTGCCAAATAAAAGAAGTATTATAGGTAAATACGAAAATATATGGCGTATCACGTAGTAAAAATAAGAATTATGATGGTTCGAGCGATTCTTCTGCAGAATGCAGACCGGTGGCCGGAACGGCTAGCGTGCCCATATGGGCACACCCCCTCTAGCAAAAACGAATTGACAGAATTTTAAAACTAAGTGTTTATCTGAATCCTTGGGAGGTAATTAAGCAGTTTTTAACGGAAAAACAAAATAAAACTCCGAAAAAAACTCCGCTGTTTAAGGGTTAAACTATGGGGTGAAATGGTAGTGATGAAGTGGTGAAACTATTTGCTGAGTATACTGGCTTTGTAGATGCGTATTCTTTAAAAGACGTGAGTTTAAGTCATCGCGTAATGTGACATAATATATTGGGGCAGAAGGAAACCTTCTTAGTGTACATTCAAAATATTCGCTCAAGTGACCAACCTTGGAAGGTCTCTACACAACTCCTACTACGGGTTTTCTGAAATGATGTCATATTTCAGCAAACCTAAATTAGGGATTGAAATGTTCATTCGTTCCAAGACAGTCTCAGAATTTAAATTGAAGATTCAGATTAGAGGTGCTAGGAGTTACCTAATATTTGATCTAGGGCACCTCTAGATAATTCAGATCCACGACCCATATTGATCCTCGGTACTCCTGCTCAAAATAGATCTCTGCAAATATGGAGACATTTCCATTCTTTATTATAAGTAGCTTTCATCATGTTGATCTTGCAGACGTGCGTATACTTACTATTGCTAATGATCTCCGTATTAATTGTATTAACTTTAATTAGAATTATGTGATTAATTCTTCATTCTTGTACAATAAATAGGAATATTTGAAGCAAAAGAAAGAGCTGGAAGCTGGTCAAGATGAGAAAGAAAAAGAACTGGAGGAGCACAAGGTTATTAAGAAGATGATGGATTCTTTGTTTTTGAAGTTAGACGCATTATCAAACTTCCATTACACTCCAAAGCCTGTAAGTAATGGCAATATTTGCATTTTTATGTACCATTGTGTTCAGAGAACTATGCTCAGGACCATGATTTCTTTATAGATTGCTCCAGAAGTACAAATTATCAGTCATGTGCCTGCAATAGAAATGGAAGAAGTGGCCCCTGTTGCAACTAGTGATGCTAAGCTTTTGGCTCCTGAGGAAGTTAAAGGTTAGTATGAAAATTATTTTTTGGTACAGAGAGTTGTGTGTTATTTAACTTGAATGGGTTCCAGCAACCAGCTAATGTTTCAATATCTTATGGTGTTGATTTAATTGCTCTGATTACTTTCCTGGTACATATTACTTAAGTTCATTTTTTGGTATTAATCACTGAGTTAATCATTCTTTGAAGGCTCCAGGCCTAGACATTTTTCATGTTAATACATGTACTATTTTGATGCCCCTTCCTCCAGTTGTGGTGTTTGACAGAGCAAGCAATATGGGAGGGGGGTAAATATTTCCTCCCTACTTCCTGTCAGGAAATAAGGAAATTAAAGCTGAAAAAGGTACCCATTGGAAATGAAGTAAATTTGTCATTAAAAAATTAAAAATAAGCTATTATAACTGTGAATCACGTAGGTACTAGCAGCACATATTCATAGATGTGTATTAGAAGTCTTCCATTGTATTCACAGTAATAATTAACACTGATCTCAGCTAGTCTTTGCTGTCTTCCAAATCTTATTTGCTGTGGTATGTTTCTTTGGGCCATCTTCTGTTCTAATAGTATTTAAATTTTGCCAAGTTTTTTTTTCTACTATCGTTTCCAATAATATGTAGACACCCATGAGGCCCACTTAACTGGTGTGGTTGGGTCAGTAAAAACTTTGAAGGTTGGCACAAGAGGTAACCTGCATCCCTCAACCATATGCCACCAAGAGCCGATGAGGGCGGATGCGAGGGTGATTAGTCTAACGAGACAGGGGTCTAACTCCAAGCTCAATAGCCCCAGCAGATGGAATGCTCATGTTTTGGCTGTTGGAGTGCTTACATATGGGCTCCTTGGCGACGATGTTCCTCTCCTTAGATTCATTTTTGGGCTCAATGTACAGGTGGTTAAATGTGGCTCCGTAGCTGAGTAGGTTTGTTTCACGTGCATTTGTTGCATTTAAGTTTTGGGAAGGTTCTAATCCGAAGTAATTATAATTTTTTCATTTTGTAGAAGAATTATGTATTCTTAGCATCAAATAGACACAGTTGACTGAATAAATAATTAATGCCAAATTTTTGTAAAGGACAAAATTTATTAAAATAATGACTATTTAAGTTAACACATTTATTTCGAAGCAGATCATTCACTGAGAGAAGATAAGTTGAGGAAGTGGCAGAGGTATCTTTGTGTCCTTTTGGCTAATTGCTGTCGAATCTCAGTTGAGAAAAAATCCTAATCAAATAAACTACAATTCTTACTAAATAAACAGATACATTCATAGTTGAAATCATTTTCATACCCCTAGAGTAAGAAAAATAATTGTAAGTCGGTCGATAGTCATAGTTTTCAAATTTCTAGGACTTGATTACAAAAAAAAATGGGAATTCACGTGAATGAAAGACAAATGCTTCCCCAACAGTGGATGTATGAACTACAATTGACATATGGGCCAGGTGGACATTCTACCATTCTACCCTGAAAAAAATGCATCACAGTAAAATCACGGATGAGCTTAAATAAAAATAAAAGGTTTGAAGACAGTGGTGCCCAATATTTCTATCATAAATGTGTTACTGTTAATAGTCGTCGGATAAAGTAGTGTTAAGAGTTCATTAACCAATTAATGTATTTCTGCTTATTTACACTCCATAAAGAATCTGTGTAGAAATGAGTGTGTTAACGTAAATGGAGTCATCATTTTTATAATTAAGTTGTAAAAAAAATTCGATATTAATATTTTCTTGGGTCATCTGCATAGAATATGTTGGCTTAAGAATTCCTCTTCTAAAAAATGAATAAATTAGGATTACTTTGGAATCAAACCCAGAACTTCACCGCATCTACCGCACACAGAATAGATCTAATCATCTCCGGAGCCACGCATTAGTGAGACATAAATGGTGAGTCTAAGTATGAATCTAAAGAGAGGAAAACCTCGCCACAGAGCCAGAAAAAAATACTCCGACGGGTTTTGGGCGTGAAATTTCTCTGTGCATTCCATCCGCTAATATGATATCTGCTTGGCCTTTTTTCCCCTGGAGTTTGACTCCAGTTTTGGTAGCCAAGTCGTGTCTGTTGTCGGCTCTTGGTACCTTGAAGGCAAAGGATGCAGGCTGCTTTATGTGCCAACCTTCCAAGTTTTCGCCCACCCGGCCCCATCAGTTAACTGGGACTCGTGGGTGTCTACATATTATTGAAAACGATAATACATGTTGGCTACACCCATCTTATTGTGCGTGCAAAAATATCTCTTTAAATATGTTCTTAAATCATGGAGGATGCAAACACTTTATAACCTTATATTTAGTAGATTCATCGTAAACATTGAGAGAGACAGTTGGAACTATCCATTATGACTGACTGCCATGAGGTTTGTGAAGTCTGATTTAAGAAATATTGATGGTACTTTAGTATAATCACTTCCTCGACATGCCATTGATGTAATATTTGATAATCTCTTGTTTAATTGTTGTGTTGTATTTACTAAACCGACTGCAGAATGGTGGGTTGTCAATGGAGAATCAAACATTGAATGTTGGTTATGGGTTTATTGTCATTGGAAGATTAAGTGTGTACCATATAATTTTTATGATTTACTTCCTCTCCCAGCAAAACCCAGAGGCGATGTAGTGGGCAAGGGCGAGAGGTCTGAGACAGATAAGAAAAGAGAAAGAAGGCAAAAGAAACTGCGTCAAAGGGCTCGAAGAATTGCTCGTGAGCAGAAAGAAAAGGCTGTCGAAAAAGTTAATCCTGGTCTTGGAAACAAGTACAGCAAAGAGAAGGCAATTAGAATGTTGGAAAAAGTTTCAAAGGAAGAAAACGTTGAACTGGTTAGTATTTACAGATATTTCTTTCAAAATGATCCGTATACATGCCTTTTATCTTATTGTATTACTTTTTTCTTACAGCTGCAAGGAAACAGCAAAGTGGTCAAATCATCGAAAGCATTCTTTTCGCAGTTGCAAGACGAAGTTACGAACCAAATAAAATCTCGAACTGATTCTTCCAAGAAGAAAACGAAGTGGAAAGTTACTGCGCAGAAAGTAAAGCTGTAAATAATTGTATTTGTATCACAATAAATTTTTTAGGTGCTGTCGTTGTTTCCCTGCAATTAGTAACTTTTCATTTCCCCGCAAGATGTCTTCAAAGTCTGTCTTGAAGCGCGATCTCGCTTGATGCGAGATTCACGAGATCAACAAGAAAATGGCTTCCGTTCTGCTGTAAACATAGAATTGCATTTCACGAGACTTGAGATTGTGTATGTATTTCTGGTGATAAAATTCTAGCAAGGGTGGCTTGTCGTGGTAATAATTTCATTGACGTATGAATTTCAACACAGATGTCTACAGTAACTACTCAATCTGCCCCAGGTAAGATACTTAATTTCCTTATTTCTCGATATTCACGTCTTGAAGATAGCCTGGTATTTCGAGGTTTTGGTGGGTTTTATGCTTTGGAAATGCTGAATACGATGGTTTTACAACGATTTTATCACTTAACAATTGCTCGCACACAAATTATTTGGTTGAATTCAGTATATACCATCCTGAATTGGTGATAAATGACCTATGTTTTCATTAGGGTTAGTAGTGCAAAAGGTTTTTAGTTTTGCGCATCTTTAAAATATCAATATTTAAGTAATGGTTTCATATATTAGTTATGAACATTGAATGATCAAATTTGGCATCAACAAGTAGCCTGCGTGATTAATTCGATCAGCCACTTGTTTTAATCGGATATTCATTCATTGTTTATGGGTGTGCGTCCATGAAAAGACAAAGCAATTCTATGAGTATTTATGAGAGTAATATAGTATTGATATTATTAATTTTGTGTGTGAATGGGACGGTCCATTTTGTATTTACTATTCTATTTTTTATCGCCCAATTCTTTCTTGGAATGCTAGTATATTGTTTATAACATAATATTGCATGTTTTCCTTGTTCAGTTTCCATATTCCATCAATGAAATGCGATTGTATCCTACACTCCATTTGTTACCTCCAGAATAATTTGAAGGTGTTATTGATGTGTAAGCTTATGTGTTTTAGTAGCATGTGGTAAAATTCATCCATATATTTTTGCAGCTTTCTTTGGATGTTATATATTTAGCGTTGACAGCTTTGTTCATTTTGCATTTTTTAATTTTATGTACGTAATATCAGAAAGGGTTAATTTTAATTACTATTAGTAATTGGACATTGTCCTATTATTTATTAATTCATCTAACGGCCTATTCATTTATATGCGCATGCAAATCACAATTTGTTGTGTTTCCACTCATGATTGATTCTTTACCTCATTGTCTTACTGTACTGAAGTGTATGTATGGTTTTAATTTTTGGGGATAATTCTCAATTAATAATTAATCATTCTACATTTGGTAATTCTATAGTTTGTTCAAGTTTCTTGTCTTTGCTCTTGACCTTTAAATTCTTGGAGTGGATGAAATGCTTTAGGTTGACCTGCATTTCATATGTTGACTTTATTGTTGTCATTAACTGTGGAATACATTGAGCTCTTTATAATTTATAAGCTCTTTTAGTTTTGCAATGAAACTGTGTAAGTGCAGTTTCATTGCAAAATTAGTTGCAAGTTTGCAAGTTTTGTTGTCGGTTAGTGAGCCTGTGGGAAACATTAGAGCCCCATGTTTTAATATAGTCAAAGGGATTTTTTTTCAAATAGTGCCATGCAAATTGCTGTGATTGGAGCAGTCCATTTCTATAGGGTGGCTTCCTTTTTTTTTCATTGCCTAAATCGAAAGATTATTACTCCTGGAGTACGTATTTCATGCTTTAAGATTTTTAAATGATGATATCTATTTTTTGGGATTAAATAAAAAGTGAAAATTTTCAAGCGCACGAAGATGCGACGGCTAAGTATGAATGCTGGGAAAAGTCCACGTGATGTCATTCTGGTTCCAGCTACTGCCATGTGAGGCTATGAGCGCCACTACGATCCAGGCTGCTAGCAGGTAGTGCTTGGCTTAAATAAGGATTATCAATACCCTATCAAACAAAGGAGACTTTCAGACCTTGGGCAATTTTAATTGGTGATTATTAAGAGATGTCTCCCTGAGCTCTGTGCCTTACGCATGCATTGGTAATCTTACGATGTAGAACTCCTGACCACTCGTATAGCATCTAGGTCCCTGTGACGTCACATGGAGTGGCATCGCATGGGCGCCAATCTGGGCTTTTTCAAATGAGGTTAAAATTGACATTCGTCTAAACTGGGATTTCTAAAACCAAATAATTTGTATATTATGAATATACATTAATGGTGGGTAATGAATCGCAATCAATGCCTCTTCTTAGATGAAGGAAACTACCCTATTAGTAGAGATTTGAAACCTCTTGGTTTCCTTCCCTTCTCAGTGTGTAATTCTAGGTTTTATTTGTTTAAATTTTGGATAGCAGTCTTTATTAACATTATGTGGTTTTGGGGGTTTATTTTTTACTAAGGTTGTGGAGTGTGAGGTGACTATCTATGATTTCTCTTTAGATAAGGAAAGGGAAATCTTTTATCTGTTGATGAATTATGATACCTTTATCATAGCTCAGTTTCTGTAACAACTCATCAACACTAGAATGACGGAGTGAGCCGTATTGGCTATAGCTAGCCGTCATTCTAGGCAAAATATCATTATTTCCTAAAAGCATTCGCATGGCAGATACCTGACTGCACTAATCTAGGGATATTTAAAGTGGATGAAAATTCACAATAGGTCAAATTCATTTAAAGGAATTAGTGGATAGAGAGAAGGAACGAATTTCACTGGCTCACTCCGTCGTTCTAGTGTTAATTGTTTGATGAGCTGAACATTTATGGTGGGGATTGCATTGTGAAGGTTCATTTGCCTTTAACAATGTAGTATACATTCCTTGTAGCGACAATAGTGATGGATTCAGGCTTACTGTGGTTTAAGGTATCCATAATAGAAGAATTGGTAGACTTTTCCCTATAATTTATTTAACACACAACGTGGTTCAACTCACGGAGCCATCATCAGGTACAAGACACTCTGGGGGTGCCTATATTAGTGTTGGGCGCTGTGCAAGCAAGACGGCGCAAATGTGGGACTCCGAAAAAAAAAGTGGAGCGACTTGTCAATCACATTTAAGTAGTTTTGACTCTCTCTCTGTGCTACTCACTGTTGGAGCATGACTCCCTCTTCCTTTTTGGATGCCTCTATTTCCCTTTCCTCGGTGCAACTCTCTTCCATGAGCCTCTGTAATTCTGTGTATCGAAGGGAGTTCATTTTCTTTTGAACATTTTTCTGTAAGCTTGCAAAAGCCTTCCCGAGAGCTGAAATAAACTTACCGGAGTTTAAGTATCAAACATTTTTCATTAATTATAATTTGTAAAGGAGATAAATGCATTGTGATTTAATTTAAATACTAGTAAATTATACCTGATAAATAGTTCACTCTGAGGTCTTTCCTGTAACCTACATTCCCACTCCGTTGTCTTTGCCATTCATATATCCTGTACCTTCCAGTCTTCTGCTCCCATACTTTCACTTCCACACCTCTTCTTCCCTTCTCCTCATCTACTTTTACCCTCCGTGCCTCAACCATTTGTGGAGTCTTACATTGAAGTGTACTGTTTGTGGCAAGGCAGCTCTCACTGAAGAGTGGTGTTTGTCATCACTTGCGTGGATTGCTCTGTGGAAGGCTGTGGGATTTAGACTGCAGTTGCATGCCTTATTTATTGTGTTTTCATTTATGTGCTTTCATCATTTATTCAAGAAGAAATATTGTATCTGCAGCAGTTTCATGCTCTCAAATAGATATTTAAGGATTTTAACCTATATTTATTTGGAATGTCCCATCTCAGATACCAAGCAACACCTAACAATTTCTAATCGAACAGCATCATAAAATCAGTGATCAATTATTTGTACTAAGGAACTGAGTGAGACTTCCTTTTGTAATCCCTGTTATTATTAGTACATAACTCATTGAACTAGTATTTGGAGACTAGGTATTTCATCCCAATCACTTGGATTAGGATCGAACATTGAAGTAAAGGTTTTTTTTTACCTAGATGACATTTTTCTGTGTGAAAACCGGTATTTTTAACTTATTATGTCAAAATTCGAAATATTCTACTCTCCAGAGATTTTAGAACTTAGTTAATGCATGGTATTCAGTGAAACATGGCTCTTTATGAGGGCGAACCTTACAGAATTCACAGATAGACTACTAATAGTAAGTTTCCTTCTTGAGTTCAATTGCAGAACAAAGACAAGATGCTCCCTGAGTCAGCCCTCCATTCCCACCCTCCATGCTGAAAGATGCAATCCTTCACTCCTTAAATCCTGTCCAAACACTAGCTTACTTGAGTAATTTTTCTGTTGATAAGATTCCCTTATTAAAAATAGATTTTTACCTTGTTGAAATAACTCTACAACACCATGTCGCGATTCACTGAATTTGAAGATGCAACAATGTAAATGCTTGAAATTCTGTTCGAAAAAATATCACTGACTTTCTCTATTAACTTCCGTTAAAGGGTGTGTTAGGAATTGATTAGAGTCATGAAGAATGTATTCCCTTCTAATCATTTGTTAACTAAAATGTACACCATTCAAGTCATTGTTGACTAAAATGTATACCCTTCAAGTCATTGTTAACTAAAATGTATACAAATCTAAAGTTTGATTGTGACTTAGTTTTCCCGTCATTCCGTATTGAGTCGGTCAGTGTGCACACATTTCCTTGCCTGAAGTCGGCCAAAAAAACACTCACTTATAGAGGTTCCTAGATTCTCACTTCACAGAGGCTTTCAAGGGTAAAAATGATGGGACCTGGAAATGAGTCACTCATAGAGGTTTCTCACTTTCCAGTTCTTGCTTATCGAGGTTTGACTGTATAGGAATTATTTCTGAAAATTATTGAATCCACTAAGACTACGTATGTTTGAATTTCATAGGGTAAAAACACAGTAAATTTCATATAAGGAAATGATTCCTCCGGCTACATCATGACTTGAGTTCTCTGGCTAACAATAAAGGCCGTTTTACATGGGACACGTACTTGCAGAATCTGACATATGTATGATGGCGCAGTCAAAATTGCATTGTGTAAAGCCGTGAATTGCTAGAACACATGCAAGAATGCATTGATGTAAGATGACAAAATAGCCCGTTCTAATTTCGCTCATGCAGTCATGCAGTTCCATGCCACTTAAAAATTAATGTACGAAGTTATAACCTGCACAATTCCGTGTCTGGTGTAAAATGACCTTAAGAGTGAACACTGAAAGGTAGCTAGATTCCTTGGCCCTCTGGACCTTATGCATTTACGTTGAGCAGTGTAGATCGCATGAATTTTGAAAATCCAGATTTTAGTTTGTTTGATAGCCAGCTGTAAAAATGCATCTAGAGATGACATACTGTATTTATCATTTAAGCCGCTTCCTTGTACTCCCTCTCCAGGATTGTGAGGAACAAAATTATATTTATTAAAGAATCAAAGTGTGGCGCTTGAACTTGCAATATTTTGTGATGCGATGAATGCACTGTTTTAAATATGATTCTATGCATAAGTTAAGTGCTTTTGTATTTATCATTAATTTATTCTGTTACTTATTAATATTGTAAATGTGTCTGTTCTATTGTGTGTCTATTTATCATAACATCACACAATAATCACAGTATTGTACTACCACATATCCAGCTATTAAAGTGGAATCCATTTGAAATTATATTCTACGATTTTAGGTACAATTTTAATCTGTGATTATTCAATTGTGGAAATCCATTGGAAATTATAAAATCCTTCGTGAATTATCAAATGAAAGCAGAATACCATCCGTGCCTGAAAGATGCCTGATAAGAGTGTTTTGTTTAAAATAACAAAAGGTGGAAGTTTTTTCCCGTATTGTCAACATCACTGTAGAACACTGTTTATGATAACCACCGTTTCGTACATACAAAGACTTCTGGCTCTATGCATTCAAAGTGGTATCTGAGGGCATCTTGAAATACACTGGTGTTTGGTCTGCATTTCCAATTTGTCCTACTTAGTAGTAATGATTTTTTCCTCTGCTGACTTTAATATATGTCTGAAAAATCTACAGCTTATCTTCATATTCATCTAGTAAGTGCTTAGAAATCGTCTTCCTTCTACTGACTGATAATCCTTTTCTGATGGAAAATCGTTGCAACCATTCTCTGCTTGCATTATAGCCTGCTGAGACAACACCTAATTCCCTCACTTACACCTGGCACATTTCATATGGCATAGCAGATGCATACTATATCGTTGATCAAAGATATATGAAGCCAGTCGCGAGTCAGGATATTTATCGAAAAGCTCTTGTACTTTATTTTGGAAATTCAAGTTTCTCTTCCTTCAGTCTCTCAGGCATAATTTCAGCTCATCATGTTTTCTTCCAGCCACTCGATTTCAAATGTTTTCGGCGTGATAACTTACTTTTAGTCTATACATGGTAGTGGTGTGTCCCGTGGTGTTTCCAATATAGCCTTTCTTCAAGTATTGTTCTACACTCTGAATTCGATTACCAATGATCATTATTTCTAATGATTGCAAAATATTATACAGATTGGTACCACACCGTACTTACCAATTGCATTCTTTATGTTCACCAATGTGATACTTAGGAGAAACAAACGGCAGGAATATGAGTAAAAATGGTGCGTGGCTCACATGAAAATCTGGAGGATTCATGTAAGCCCTATGATTTCACTGGAAAAAGTTTCACTTACATGAGAAAACACAGTATTCAGTAATTGCTTTAGGTATACATTTAGTGATCAGAGAATTATCAACATATAGATTTTGCATAGGCACTGATGGAAGAAGAACCAACTGATTATAGGCCATGACAAATCTTATGACTTAACTCGGATTTGAACTTACAATTAGATCTCCCGATAGCCAGTCAGATACACTACCAGTTATGGCACCAAGCTATCTTCTTCCTGACAGGGTCTCAGAATGAGGTCATATTTCATATTTAATGAAATACCCATGCACAGTGACAGATTAGCTAGTAAAATGTTTCATGGGCAGATTTTTATAGGGGAGGAGGTTATAGCCTGAGGAGGAATATTTACTGAGATGAAGGGCTCATTTAGGGGGAGTGAGTGGTCAGAGTTCCTCCACAAAAGCTGAGGAAATTGCCACTAAATGCAACCGCTTTGTAGGTGCTCAGTCATTTCTTGTGGCAGTCAGTCTTTTTGGCCGCTACTTGCCTGGGAACTCGTCTCTGATTGTTAGGAGGTCATATATTAGCTCTGCGTGTTCAATGGTGTGTTGCTAGATTATTCAAAAGCCACTAGGTGGTGACCATTCTACTTTTTCCATTCAGGGAAGCAGAAAGTATGCTACGAAGCGAACGGCTCCCGTGGTGAGCGAAATCTCTGAGTGCTCAACCCCCTTGAATGTGTCCAATGACAGCTTTATTTTCCTCTGTACTCACTGCGAAATCGGATTTTCATCTGTTCCCACAAATTTAAATTCAGTCATTTCTGTTGGAAACATTTGGGCTATGAGGTTTTCATTTGTAATGTTTATGTCTTCCACCCTTAGTGCTGGAGTAGTGCTAACTAATTATCATATTCTGGAGTTTACGAATTGAGGATTTTGAAGAATGTAGTATTAATGTGGCATTGCTTTATTTTGAATTTGGTTACAGGTTTAATAATTTTCAAGTAATATGAAGTAGAGTTTTAAAGCAAATTGTGTACGTTTTTCTTTGAAAACTCATATCTAAATATGCTGTGCTGTAGATTGTTAACTATTTAACTCCATCCACTGTTATTAGACTGGATTCTTCCTTTGATTCTTGGCTTATGCCAGCACCAAGCCCCTCTCTTTTCATGGCCTCATTGGCAAAAATCCTCCCTATAACCTGATCTGTTGCAAATACATCTTGGTCTTTTGTTATTTGTTGTTCATCGACTTTTCTGTGTAAGAGGCAACTTAAATTTAAGTGAAAAATAACCTTTTCTTGTAGCATGATTTTTTTGGTCGGAAATGAAGTTTCTGATTTAATTGTCAGAAATGCTTGAAATTTGAATGAATAGAATGTGTTATTTCGCTGAGCCATGAAGGAACTTAGAACAGGTTGATGTAGTGTGTGGGGTTGAAATTCCGGGATGGTAGCGTAGGTTTGATTAATATTTTAACCATTGAGTAATTCTCATTGTCTGTCTCATTCTACCTAAGTTGTTTCATATAATACCATTTTTAAGGCCTTAAATTTCTGGTCTCTTAAGTCAATTTGTCCTACAGTGAAAGCATTTAGCTGACTATCATGTTTTTTCTTGTAAGGGAATTTTCATGCTAAAATATGGCCACCCCAGTGAAAAATCTCACACAGTTCTCTAGCAGGGCCCAACTTCTCCCATTTCTGCGTGCGCTGTGGTTTGGATCCAGGCCGTTTGAATGGGATGCATACACCAGTTCTATGCACCCATGAGCTCAAACCAAAATGTGCAGCAACTATGTAATTTCTCCGTCGAAGGTCAGGCCCTGGTGGACACACATTTATAGTGTCTTTAAAAATGTAAGCCGGTCCTCAGGCATGTGGATGAATGTAATATAAATATCAATTTCAAAGCCAAAATATGTGTTTGACGTTCTCCAACCATCAACCGGGTTATATCGCGGAAAATCTCTGGTACGCACTCGATGTAGCTGGGGCCTTGGGACGGGAAGCGAACGCTGACCACTTTACCAACCTAATCCACTCCATTATTTTGAACTCAAAGCAGTAGGTACGCGCAGTATTTATATAACCGCCCGATCCAAGGTCGGACCCTGGCTGACACAGGGGAGGCGGTTGCGTCTGGTGGTGATGGGTAGGGTTATACCTGGTCCCCACCCACCTCCGTCCTGTCCCTCCGAGGTAGGGGACGTGAGCCGCGTGCAGACGAACGGCGTCGTCGGAGGGGCGGCGCCGGCATTGTCATACGTGCCCCGGGATCGTAATTCTGTCTCTTTACCCCCTTTCGACGTCACCCCATTCAACGCTGACGGACGACGGGCAGTGCTCGGCCGTTGTCCTTGGTGCTAAGGCGCACTCTACGCTGGGAACATCCCGATGGGGGTTTTTTTAAGGCCCACGCAGGGGTCACTAGTTGACAGGGGGAGGTTGCGGAGGATGTTTTGTTTAATTTCGGGGTAAGGCGGTGTTTTCGCTTGTTACTCTTGATAAGCTTGAGCCTAAATTACGCGCTATCATCGTGTCATTGTGAGGTGCCACGAATGTCGTCTGAAATTAAGTAAAAAATGAAGTTCATTGTTGCTCTTTTATATCATAACATTCTCGCAATGTCCCCTCTTTTTGCCAACGACTGCTAATCCGACGAATGTGGTCGAAATTTTCATAAATAACCGTAATTATGATTAAAAACTTTTGGGCTATGTCGCCGCGTCAATGCTTTGGGTGGCCCCAACGTTTCCCGATCGATGCTGGTCGCTTTTTCAAGGGATTATGGAGAGATGGGAATTTAATATCCTTTATATAGGTGTCTGTGTCAGGAGAAGAAAAGATCTGAAATTCCCATCTCTCCATAATCCCTTGAAAAAGCGACCAGCATCGGTCGGGAAACGTTGGGGCCACCCAAAGCATTGACGCGGCGACATAGCCCAAAAGTTTTTAATCATAATGACGAGCACCCGCGAAAGTTTTAACGAAGAATTAATAACCGTAATGTCTAAACGTAGACTCATCCGTAAACCAGGTGACGCATTCGGTGGCTCTAAGCTTAGCCGCGGGACCTAATCCATACCCTAACTTTGCCTTTCGTAAAAATATGTTGCATTCAAAATTCACATTTTCGTCAATGCGTACGCTATGCGGGGTATAATGTCTTATTTTGAATCGCCCGGCATCCTCCTAATCTTACTACCAGGATATCCAACTGTGGGGGGAATCATTTTTATTCCAACATTAGGCGAAATGATGCCTCATCACTGACACCGGGGTGAGAATTTTGTAAGAATGCTGTTAGCAGATGGATGTGGGGAGACTTCAACGGCAGTTAAGAGGGTGGCTTTTTCTCACTTGAAAAGTCTTTTTCGTCGTGACGTGGAACTAGTTTTAAAACAGTTGCCATTGAAATTTTCAGAGTATATAGAGGAGACCCATGCCAAGATATGCCAATGCCTTGAATGTGAAATTTTTCCTCAGTATTATCTGGAGTTAAAGGTTCGAAATTTTAGATATGAGCAAATGATAAGGGTGAAGTCAGGGAAGCCTCAGATATGCCAAGTAAATCAACGTCAGGGGTGGAAGTCATGGAAATTTCAGGGAATCAGGTTATGGTGAAAAGGAAAACTGTAGAGGCGTAGCAAAATGATGAAAATCGAAGCACTGTTACGTTGGAATGGCGAGCCACCGTAGCTGCGCGGCACGGGGTGGTAGACTTAAATTCCTGCTACTATTACTTCTTCTTGCCTTTTTGTCAAAATATATTTTTCTGCATTTTGCCATGAAATAACAGCATGTGACTGCTTTTTCATACATGGAAAGTCAGGGAAATAAAAAAAATCGTACTGGAAATCCGGAAAGAGTCAGGGATATTGAATTTGTATTATTATGAACTATTAGCATTGGGTGATTTTGATAACCGTTATAGGCAGGGTGTTGGGTTTGGCAGAATGGTAACACAGAATGGAAGAGAGAAGGGTGCCAGGGTGCAGTAATTTATAATTAGTCCCATGTAAACCTACTATACCGCCAGAATACTGGAGGTATAGGGTGATGATGATTTACTATTTCGATTGGGTTTCAAATTTTTCTTCGGTAACACATTGGTTCCGTCCTGGCTGCTAGGGATGACAGGGGCAGTGCGAGCTCGATATTGAATTCTTACCACGATAGCTTTTTTTATCAAGGACATGGCGGCATCAGTAAAAGCCTCATGAAGTCGATAATTGCCGGTGTATGTCATTGCGTGAACTTCTTAGTGGAATACCCATTTCAAGTGCTTTCCCATTCATTTATTTCTAGCCGAGATGTTAGTAGAGGAGGTTGTAGTGTGCAAAATGCGCTGGAGTTCATGTGTTTATAGTACCCAGATATTACTCGAGTACTCATATAGGCACGCTATTATCAATACAATACAAGGAATACAAGTGTTTGGTAATGTACCTACTGATGCGTCCAGATACAAATTTGAGCAAACGGCGGTATTCACGAGACAGCAGTACAGTTTTCGTCGTGTTAATATAGTGCTTATGGAGCCTTTCAAATATCCTCGTCAGGGGGTATTAAAATTAACTCGGGAATCAATGAAGATATTCACCTCGTGTTAAGATGTCACATGTCCACTCGTTTGCATAATTATGTATTCGTTTCGATTTTCCAGTACTTGTCTGAGAAATCGATTTCCTACTACCTATTTATGTCCTTAAAAACTTGTTAGTACACTCCTAGCTAGAGGTAACTAGCCGAGCGAGCTTGGCCCAGACTCGAGCAGTATCAGTCTGGCTCGCTGGGACGTGCCAATATTTTGGCGCTTTTCTGAGCTCTCAAGCTGACACGCGCCATCGGTGGTCTCGGTGCATACGGTACGGGGTCTGTCGCTCTCCCGAGGAATGCACCCGGAGGTGAGCGCCAAGTCGCGGGTGTAGGTCAGCCGGCGCGGATGCGTGCCCCGTTTCCGTGAGGAGCCGCGAGGTAATCCTCTTCGGCGCGGAGTGTGGCGGACGCCACCGATCACTCACTCTTATTTCCTCTACAGTTGTGCGAAGCTGATGGATAAAGGCCGTTTTCTAGAAATAAAATTAACGGAAAACGAAGTTAGTCTGTCGGTAGTCGAACAACTGCAAGAAAAATTCTAATTTAGTTTGTTTAGCATTTGTTCTTATGTTAGATTTTCGCACTATGATAGCTGATATCCATTAAGAAATGAGTTATTTATTATGTTATAGTTATCGCACCTGAACATGATGCCACTCTTTAATTTTTCGTTAATTGGTTCCATTAACCGGTCTTCAAACTTTCTCTTACGAACTTCACGGTGAATGGTTTGCTATTAGATCTTCGAAATTAACTGATGTGATAGCTGATGTCCAGTTCGCAATGAGTTATTTTACTATCGCCCCTTAGCCATGACGCTAATTTTTTATGTTGTGATTAATTTAAAATTTCGCATATATTTTCAACTTCAATCAATTTTAACACAATATATTCCGAACTTTTCGATGGGTGTACCCCTTCACCCAACCCATCGCTCGTTACGGCCTGCGCTGTTAACTGTTTTCCGCATGGCCATTGGCTTATTTGTATTGCATCGATTAAATAATTGAATGTAACCATGGTCAGTGCTGACCAGAGTAAGATGAGTGTATTGGAAACGGGGCATCATTGTCGTGCGTCACAGTATTCCGTGGTGCCTTTGGTTGAAGACAGGAATTCCGGGTGGGGGCTGGCTCGCGTTGCCAGTGAAGGGAAAGTAATGACCCCGCTCACCTCGCGTGGCTTGTCGCTCTGCAATTGCGTATGTGTTGCGACTGCGGATAGCAAATAGCCATTATAATCATCTGGTAGTAGTTCCTCTTGGGTTGCCAACTTTTCTTATGGGAAAAGTGTGAAATCGGGCCCCCATCAAAATTTCACTTGAAAAAAAATACTTTTTTCAGAGGTGTAGTAGTTGAGTTGAATCAAAACTTAAAACTCTCACGTGGTGGGAGGATATATTGGAAAATAAAATGATGATAGTACACCTCTCATCGCATTAATAAGTTATTCTGTCTGATAATTTTTGCCCGAAGATGGCCTAACAGCTGAAACAGGACATTTTGAATGAAACAATGGAGGCTATTGTGCTTATTGTCATTGAAAATACCAAATATTTCAATATAATAATTCCTAAAAAAGTTTAAATTGATTGTATGAACGGTACCTATTTCGTTGTTATTAGAGGTTTTCTACCGGTTCTCGTTAAGCTTTATTTTTCAAAAATCGATTTGAACTATAATTGATGGGTTATGGTGTGGATTCCTTCTGTGACATATGTATCGCTGTATTTTTTCATGTGTTCTCCGACGAGACTTTATGTTGTTCCATTCATTTTAGGAAGTCATTGTTTAGAAGTAAATCTAGTTTGAAAAAAATACGGGAAATGAGAAAGATATAGGGGCTGCGGCGACGGAGTGTGACCGCACGTCTTACTACTAGTTAAATGGGAAGTAACGTCGATTCCAGGATAATTGAGGACTATAGAAGCTTAGGGGTACAAGTGCAGTTTTTAGAATTTGGAGATAAGCTCGGATAGTGGTTGGTAGGGGACTCGATATTGCTGTGACAACGGGATGCAAGTGAATCACTGTATCTATCTGTGGTATACCTACCAGTGATTTACTTGTATCCCTTTGTCATGACAACATGTATTGCGTACCCCACCAACGATTATCTGCACTTAACTCCAAAAGTATAAAAATTCACCTACGCCCCTCGACTTCTGTGGTCCTCAGTAAAGGAATAATAAAAACGATATTATTTAAAAAGTTATATCACATATGAACTTGAAAGCATATCAGTTTGCATACTTAATTACCAGGTTGAAACTAACCGCAAAGGTGGAAGGCTTAAATAAGTTTCTTCTTGTCATTTGGAAGAACCCAATATTATTCATATTTGGAGGAAGTGGAGAATAATATTAAAGTTTTTATATCGTAAGTTTATCTGGAAGAGGATCATGTATCTTGAGTGATAACTCTTTCCAAATAAATGAAAGGTTCATCTTTATGTAAAGTGACTTTCAGATTTTTTCTCTCATCGAAATGCTGCGTGGGTTCCCTGAAATTCTAAACACTTCCGGTTGTTTTGAATTCACAGCATGTGAAGAAGAGTCGAAAGCGTAGCGAAGAAGGTGCCAGGGAAAAAATATACTCGAATCTCTCTCTCTCGGTTTGAGCGGTTATTGGAGGGAAAAGTAATTTTTAAACGATTTTAGTACTTCAGTGCTTGTTTCGGTGCTTTACATTGAAGAAAAAAATTAAGAAAACTGTACATGGGCATCCTTCCCAAGACATTTATTATTTATGCGGCTCGTTTTCCTCGATTATGACTTTTCCTATAAAGGAGGCAAAGTTGACAGCTGTGAACGGCTTCTAGCCTAGTTACTTTAAGGAAGAAAATAGTGGAAGCATTCGAAATGTGGTGCTATCGAAGAATGATGAAGATAAAATGAATCTACCGCATAAGGGAGCAAAGAGAAGTCTCCTAAAAGCCTTGAGCAGAAGACGGGACAACTTAGTTCGCCACATTATGAGGCCTGATGAAAACAATCGTATTAGGACAGGTGGTAGGTAAAAAGGGCAAGGGACGGCCCCGCATGAGTTACATGTAACAGGTTATAAAGGATGTAAAAGAGAAGAAATACGTCGCTATGAAAAGTCTAGCGGATGGGAGATAGGAATGGAGAGTTGCGTGAAACCAATCTTAGGATTGATGACTAATGATATATATGCCTCTTTATTCCTTTTGGTGGTTATTTTCCTGGCGCTTATGTGTGTTTGGGGTTACCCCTACGTACCCGCAACCCTCATATCATATGCATTTTCTCACATGGGAAAGTATTACTGTGGGTGCACGTTCGGTTTTTTTCCCGGTAATGTGTCATGTTTTTGTTGAATGTGCGCAATTTATATATGTAATCGTTAAAGCGAAGACATATCCTACTCCAAAGGCCGCTGTCTGTAGTAGATTTTAATCGGAACGTGAAAGCAGTTGTGAAAAGGTAGCAGAAGTATGTGTAGTGTATTTCCTCTGCAATTCAATGAATGTATCAAGAAAGTATTGACGAAATCTTCCCATATTAAAAAAATTGGTGAAAACTTATTTATGTTTAAATATCACCTCATGTTAGCAAATGCCGCCATATTTGCTTCGTTCAGGGTCCCTTCGGTACCTCACCCCACGTAATCCAACAGGCGTCTAAGATCTTTACCGATTGGCTGAATTATTTACGGCCAAATGATCTTAACTCTCTGGTGTGACTAAAATCGCCTCGATTGTTTCTTGAAGTAGACATTAGGTGGTTACCCTTCACATTTAATAATGTAGCAAGGAAGAACGAAATCGTATGGGTTATATGTCTCCATCTATGGAGCCGAAAAGCTTCACACATGGTTGGTCGTGATAATTTATCTTGTCACGAAATTTTTGGTTCGAGTATACTCTTATATTCACCATTGATTATGAATTATTTATTTTTCCAGGGTCTGATGCGGGCAAACTTCTCCAGAAGCGACGTGCGGGTTCCATAGGGTAAGTATTTCTTATTTAACCTTAAGTGAATTTCAGGGTTAGGTTCATTCATTTTTCTCGCGAAATATACTCCTGTCTATGAATGGGTTTCTCTTTGTGTTCAATCTTCGATTTCGAAGGTGGTTAGGTCGTAAGTGGTCAGAAAACGCTGAATGAACTAATTTGTTGCTGATGAATAATTATAATAACATTTATTTTATTCTTGAAAAGAGGTGTATTCATTTATTATAATCGTGTCTTAATGTAATGTTATGTTCCGATGAATTCGTCATGCCACGATTATTATCTGTTATCTTTTTCTGCCATGAATTTTTATCAATTTCGAGTCCAACTCGACGTAAATCTTATTTTTAAAAGTTACAAAATAATGTCGTAATTTTAACACACCTAAGGCTGTGTGTTATTCTAGAAATATAGGTGTATTCATTATTGTAGTAATAGACACATTATTTTCGGAGAATATCCACATCAACCAGTTCGTCCCACATTCCAATTTACTTCCGCTGTCAAAATTATAATTACATTGCTTCAAATTCTCGTATTTTTGGTTAGAAGAATTGTCAGGTATTTTTAATTGTCTAGAAACTGGTAACAGTATGTATTTTTGGTTTCTCGTAGGTTTTATTCCGAATCGTCGTTGTTTTCCAAGTATTTCCTAGAGGTGATAATTTAACAGTAATTGGTGGGAGAATCTTGTTCACTTTACTTCTTTATATCTGACTTGTAATTTATTCCCAAATCCATTTTCTCTTGTCAGCTTTGACATCCGTAAGTAAGCTGAGTATTCGCCCTGCATATTTTATCACCTTAGTAGGTCTCTCTGCTTTCCTTAATTATTCCTTTGTAAATTCTGATTTTCCGAAGAGGCCTTTCATGCGGAGTGTTTCAGGAAATTCCTCGAAAGATCTATATCGCCTCGCTATGAAACTTTTGAACAGTCCTCCCCATTAATTTCGTTTATTCTTTCTCTATTTAATAGTCATAGTTTATAGAATTATATTTTATCATCTTTCTTATTGGCGAAATCTGGCGTAATCTACTTCTCAATTGTAGAATTCTTTTTTTGTACTGGTTACCCATTATTTTCGGTTTTTATATTTTTTGCTGTAGGAAGTTTATTTTTGCAATGAATTATTTTTGACGACGAAATTCTCTTTCGGCGTGTTTCCCATTCGACAGCTATTTTTTTCTGAGGTAGCAGAATATTCCCCCGTTGTGTCTGTTTTTCGTCTTTGTCGTGGTTTTATAATTTGTTTAGTACTGGTATGCGTAGAAGACACAAATGGTTTACCAGCTTGCCTGATGTACCCTAGGAGTGAATAGAGAACTAGGGTTTATTTATATCTTTCCTGCTAAATTAGTATGTTGTTCTTAATATCCATGGTGCATCTGTTGGGGAGAGTAGTTGCAGAAAAGTCTCATTGAATTTCAAATCATTGCATTGCGGACGCCAACTTACTACGGAAGATCAGATCTTATAAATAAAATAAGAGAGATAGATTGCAGAACAGACAGATTCCGAACGTCATTTTTTCCACGATCAATAAGAGATTATATCGGCAGCAATAGAACTCGTAAATAGATTGCATGACTTGTAGTGTAGCCTACTAACCTATGTAAAACTTAATGCATGTTTCTGAATTTCTATTCTAGATTCTATTTCTAACAGCATATAGTAGTGTAGTTTATTATTATACGGGACGTTTTTTGGACGGTGTGGTGTGCATATGGGAGTCCAAATGCATGCTGCATGCTGGTGATTGATCACCCCCTGCCAAACACCCTAGAGGTGGCTCGCAGGGTATTATGTAGATGTAGATCTGTTCTCAATTTGACTCTTAATTTTGTGTCCTGGACCGTATATATCTGTGATCGATGTCTAAATGACTCTGATGACTGTCACGGACGTAACCGCAATATTTTTTTGTCATTTCCGAATAAATGCTGTATTTGGATCGAAATGGCTATAGTTACTTCAATCTCGCTGTGTCCCATTCCCCGGCGAATAAAAAAAATCTTTCTCCACCTCACATTCCCCGTGTTTTGAATTTATGTTCTCTTCCATTTTTAGCCCGTACTCTTTTTTTGATTGTTTACGTTTATATTTAATGTTTGTTATTGCGTTACTGTAAATTGTTAGAAATGCTGTATGTGCGCAATTACGTATATAAATATGACGCTATGGTCGGCTCCAATTGTAGGAGAATTGTGTCATATTAAGAAGAACTCTTGAATAATTCGTACTCTTTGTGACCTATATTTCTTTATTACCGCGATGGGTGTCGTATGTGATGGGAAAAGTTTTTGTGCGTAAATATCATGAAAATTATGTATTTTGGCTCTCGTGGCCGAGAACCTACTTCCTTGAGCAGGCGTTCCCTGAGTTTGCGTCGTGAAGTTGAGTCCGTACGTTACCGTGTGAACCGGCCTTCACTCCTCACCCTTTTCAGGTCGACGTCTTAGCCATCGCTTGTCGTGAATCGTAATGCCTCCATCCTCGCTCCCCTTTTTTTCATCCCACCAACACCCACTCCACACACCCGCTTCACTCTTGGGCCAATCTCGTTTATTATTCACAGCCGTCTTCCCAGCCTCCCTCCTATCTTCTCCCCGAATCGGTATCATCTCACACCTGCCCTGTTTTCAGAAATCCCCCGGCCCCTCCCCCTGTGCGGCTTCCACCTCGGGATTTGTGTGTGTTTCCTTTGGTTGGATGGAGACTCTCTGCCTCTTACTCGGACCCCCGTCCCTTGCGTTATCCCACGCCGGTCCATCTCTTTCCCACTCGCACTTCACCTCTGTGATGTCCTCTCCTGTTACCCTGACCCCCTCGAGTCCACTCTATTTGGAGGATTCCTAGGTGGGTACTTGAAGGAGGTGACCGACAGCTCAGTTGCGCTATGATGGAAAAGTAGGGAAAGAAGGCTGGAGAGAAACCCGGCGTCGGCTTTAGCTTGATACATACGAAAGGCGCCATGGGGACTATAACTTTACATCCCATCCGACGGACGAATTACTGCATCTGAAGAACCTGGCGTCGGATTCAGCTTGATATTAACGAAAGGTCCCAAGGGGACGAGAACTTAACGTCCCAACCGACAAACTGAATTCGAAGTACCTGGCGTCGGCTTTAGCTTGATACTAACGAAAGGCGTTGAGTGGACCTTAACGTTATCCGTCCAATGCGACGGTCGTTGTGCTGCATCCGTTGTACCTTCTTCTCAGCGCTCAAGCAGGGATCGAGAAATCACTGAAAATCTCCGCCAACGCCTATATCTGAACCCGGGACTTTGGGGTGGGAGGCTAAATCTTAAGCCACCGTACTTATCCGATCTCCTTGTCGTATATATATTCTGTGCTATCCCATCATGATTTTATCAGTGCTCAGATTGTTCAGTCTTTTTTGTACAGTCTTTTTCCTTTGATTGTGATAAACTCAAAGTAACAAATTACTGTGCGAAGAATGTGGTAGGACTGCTTATCTAGGCGATAGGTTCTTTCGTAAATAAAAGTTAATTTATGGGCGATTCAAAGAATATTTTGAATGATAATCTTCAATATATTATACTGTTGTGGAAATTCCATCAATTTTGTTGAATTGGGCTCCCCTCAGATTATAGAGTGCTTGCCATTTACAGCATTTAACTTTCCTTTTTAAGGGCGTTGGGACATTATTGCTCCTCATTGTCGCTAATATACTCATTTGGCACGTTTCTCTAAATTATTTATTATAACTTGGTCTATAAATAACATTTTTTTTCAATTTATGACTTAATGGCTGAATGCAATAGCCGCAGAATAATTATCCATGGTTTTGTAAATATATCTTACTAATGGCAACTTTATCTAATCCTCCCTCATTTGGTACAACTCGACCGGTTTCAACTCTCCCGTGTAATTTTCTAGAGGAAATATAGTGTGGATTAGACTAATTTATGTGTATTTATTCATCCATGAGAAAGTTTCACTTAGTCATCTCGCATGCAATTGAAGATCCTTTTGCCGGAATCATCGTTTAAACATCTATTCCCGGGGAGGTTAAACGCTCCCATTTATTTATAAATTTTATTTTTTGCATTAGCTTTTAGGTGGAAATTTTCTGGTTATGAATATTTTATTCAAGTTAGAAGGAACAATAGGTTAAAGCATATCCTTGTCAATGTATCTTTGATGTTCCAAATGTGAAAACGTTTTATGATCCCGTGGTAGGTATCCGTCCTACCTTGTGAATTTTCGCCAGCGATGTTCATGCCGTGTATGACGAAAATGCTATCACATTGCCTTGAAATAATTTTCTGTTACCTGAAATGTTTGCGTGTTGACGCCATAGCTGGCTGTTAATTTTTATTATTAAACTTCCATGTTTTATAGCTCATAATGCCTCTAGTAAATATTTTTTCATATCTCATGGTAGTTTTGTCCTGCATGCCAAATGCATGCATATGTTGATGGAATTTTTCGTGTTACCTTTTCCGATGCGATCTGTCTTCTTAATTAAGGCGCTTCATTCAATATTCTCTCCGTGAGATGTCGTGCTATTTCGGATGTGTCCTCCTAGTGTGAGAGCCAAGCGACAGCCGGAATTCCACGAAAGCCCAGCCCTCGTCCGTAGTGGATTTATACGTGCTTTTCCCGACCGTCATCGCTCGTACGGCGATTTAACTGGAATTGCGATTTCGGGAGGATATGGTGGGTTGCCACGCGGTCAAACTCGACAAATAGGGTGCGCTTCTTCCTCATCGCTTGTTTTTTTTATGTTAAGGTGGCGGAGTTCCCTTTCCATAATCTGCCCATCCCAGGGACGCTACACATTTCTGTTTTTCTTGTTTCCCCACGTTAACCTCAGTCAATCCCTATGCCACTTAACAAAATCTTCCCTTCTTGTCGTATTCTGCAGGTCTGCCCGTCTGTTTTTTTTCGGTTCCTTTTACATACGGAGACTATCATGAATGCTGCCTAATGATTCCGTCGGACGCAATGGATCTGACAGGCCCAGAGCAAGTTTTTTTTTTTAATTTCTCCGCGACACTAGTCGGGATAGACTCTTGGCGCTTATAGTAGGAGTTTGTTTTGACATTCTCTATGCAGCCTTTTTCTTTTCGCATTTATACCGACAAGTCAGTGGCGGATTATTTATCTTATGTAAACAAAAAAATGGTACAATAAAGCAAGTATAAGCATTATTAGCTGAATAAGTTAGCAAAATAAAAGAACACCGATCTTTTAGAATTCACATGCTAAAATACATTACATATAATAATACTTAATAGCCTAAAGAGCGCGTTAAATCGCACCTTACTGGATCGGTCCGGGGCCGTATGACGGTAAGTAAAGGGGTACATACATAAAGCAAATAAGACATCATTTACGTGTTCGAATACACTAATAATGGTGCTGATTTCAAATGATCGCTGAGCCATGCTAAGAGTTAATAATGTTTTTTCACATCCGTGCCTGCAGGACACATTGCGCCTGAACTCAGCAATTCCAATATTGCGCCTAACGAAAGGCCAAGAGCAAGGAGAGTGTCGGTGAAGCCATTAAAAAATCGGGAGGTTTTGCAAAAAGAGACAAAATTTTGAAAGATTTTATCCTACCAAATTGTTATTGTTGTTATCATCTTGTGTTTTGTGAGCGAAGAAGGTTGATATTTCTTCGTAGTTCGTGAAGATTAAATTAAGTAGATTCACTTCATGAAGAATAAACTATTTGAAGGGTTGAAGCTATATTTGTTGGGTTGAAGCATTGATATAGTGAATGTAAGTTATGTGCCGCTATTTTAAGATTACTTCACACAGTGATTTAACTTTAAGGTTATTTTAGATAGTCGTGGAATGACCTCAATCTAGATTAAGCCTCAGGAGAGTGAATTTAAAATTCGAGGAAAGGGGGTTAGTTATTTTCATTGCTCCTCCTCGCACTTTCATTCAGTTTCACCCAGGATTTGAATCCGTGACTGTACGATCCATAGCTCGAAATTCTTCCCACTGTGGCCATCACACTCCCAGCCCAATGTTGTTGGATAAAATTATTGCCGCCACCAATGTGTCCATCGACTTGCTCGAAGAGTCCCCTCAAGGGAAGTGGCGACCCTTCCCATATACCTTCTCCCCATCCCATTTCCGTTCCAGGGACCCTGTCACCGTCAACCTCCCCCACCCTTTCCCGATGGCATCGCGACCGCATCGCCTATCCCTCTCGCTCAAAAGCACGCGGGAGCCCCACCTGTGCCCGTGGCGTGAATACCAATCGCTGTCTCATTGGTCGCTCCCCCGCTAAACCACGCCGCGGAAGCCGCCTCCAGTCCACGGCCTGTCTCCAGGGAGGACCTCTCTCCACGCCGCCACGGTAGTCGTCGCGCTTAGCCCTCAGAGTTGAAACAAAATAATAATCAGGTTTCATGCCGGTCAGGGAAATAAATATCGGACCTCGACGTACGAACAAGATGCGTTCTGAGACCTAGTTCGTAAGTTGATAAACCTATGCAAGGCAGAGAAAAGTGTTGTTATCCTGTAGAATGCGACACTGCATTACAATTTTGCGTTAAGGGTGCCTTCACAGCTCGGCTTTGCGTCGACGCGACGAGAGCTCCCGCTCAATTGGCGAAGTTTGCCCTTCGCAGCTCTGTATAGCGAAAACAAATGAAGGCGAGAAGCGTCGGCTCCTAAAAATCGGACCGGGAGCAGGTCATCTTATTGTTTCGAGGCAATCGCACAGTACTTATGTTGTTTTGCGCATTTTCCGCAGATTTCATTTCTTAAAATATCATTCTTAACTGTTAATTGCATTGGAAGTAAAATGGCGACCATAGAGTCGTTTATCATGTAAATAGTGATGGCACTTGCCTATGCATTGTTATCATAGTTATTATGGCTTTTAAGTTTTATTTCCTCTCTCGGAATACACGGAAAATAACAAATTACATACCCTCAGTTGAAGGAGTAGCGTGAAAAGAAGTTTAGATAAGAGAAGTGAATTTCATAGAAATCTCTGTTTTACCTTGAAGGAAATGATGGGAATATTGATCATAAATGCTACAAGAAAAACTCTCGACCATCGTTCCTCTTTTATTCCCGAATTAACGTATTTTTATATTGTATATAACTTGCCTTTTTTGTGGAACTACTGGCACCAAAAAATCACGGCTACCCTGGGACTGAAACTAAGTTTTCGGAAAGGTAATTAATACTCACTGTCATTGAAATGATTTCGATGTCACGTAAAAAGTATGTTTCAATTATTTTTGTGCGAAGCTATAGGAGGCTCTGATGCATCTTATTTATAAAGATGGCTTTCGGAAATAATGTTGGCAAATCAGAGCAATGCCGGTTCAAAAAAAAAAACATCAGGCCACCTTTTTGCTTCTCTGAAGATGACAGTTAAACTTCAGAAAATGTACATGCTTTTCTTGTGCCTGACGAAATATCCAACTCTCCGCTTAAGTTTTCTTGCTATGCTAATATCATATTGGCGTTTGGCTGAGGGTGATGAAACATGTTTCGAATCCTGATCATTCTTCAGCCTTGAACTCTGGTTTGAACGGCCGCTTACGGCATGCATAAGCGCTGAACAATGGATTGTACTCATACATCTCTTTATTGATATTTACTGCTCATGGCTTTTGAGAATGAACAAGCTCGGGCACCAAATTTATTTCACTGCCGTTTCTGATGGTTTGAAAATGAGCAACTCTCGTGTTTTTCCGTGTTTTGTTTCGTCGCTCTCTTTTCAAGTGACCATTGCCAAAATTTTGAACTTGTTAAACCTGTCGCAAAATTACCGCAGTTGTCTTTGCCTGCTCTCTTCTAATCAAATCAGGCGCTCCGTAGCGAGACACTTCCAGAGGTCGATTTTGGTATTCTGATGTTAATGGGCTCCAGATAAGCGAACTTCACTTTTTACAACGGTATTCAAGGCAACGAAATTTCTCCTTAAAAGCTAAGATTAGGTTTTTTTTAGCTACGTTTAGAGATAATTTCTCTTGCGGGAGTTTATCTCCCAACTAAAATGGCGGTATCAGTTACCCATTCGAAGCTAATTTAGTGGGAATGGTGGACCCTTCTTTTATTCTTCCTTCTTCTTTTCTCGTTAAAACATGGGTTATTATTAACTTTTAGCGAATAAGAGAATTGTATTTCTCCTGCGTGGTATTCTGTTTTTTTTCAGAATGGTTCATGATATACGAGGAGCTTGCTGGAGGCAGCCGTCAGCGTTTATCTGTACTCCTGAACTTTCAAAAGCAAAAATTGTTGCATAATCGTATCAGCAGGTTGCCATGTATGCATTTCTATTTCTGTAGGCTTAGTATGTGTGAGATTATAATGATCGTAGGCAGATTTATCGCAGAGAAAATTAAATTTTCCATCTTAACTGCTCGCTCAGTTGACGGGCAGTACGTGAGTTTTCATCCGTGTCATTTTCATGCATGTTAAGTACTTTTTTTGTTGACTATTAGAGGAATACCTTAATGAAAAACTAAGACAATTCGCACAAAATTCGTTTTTGGGTAATTCAGTATTGAAAGGCGGTCTTAAGATTGCAAGATGTGAAATTGTCAAAATTAGAGTGCAAGTAGTAGAAGTGGAAGAAGAGAAATTGCTTCCCTCCGTTCAACGAATCGAGTTGAGAGTGATGTTCACATAAATTCTCGGATCATGATTACCATGAAAAATCGACGCCAGTGCTCAGTGCTCATGAAGAGGAGGCATCACTCCCCCTCGTTTGGTTGTATTTGTCAAGACTTCTCAGCTTCAAAACTTCTCAGCAAAAAAAAAAAAACAAAAAACAGCAAAATCCTGTTGGATGTTACGCAATCTAGAGAAGACCCGTTTATACAGAGTGTTTCAGGAAGAATTTGCAATAATTGAGGAGGTGGTAGGGGAGACAATTTGAAGATTTTTTGTCTGTAAACATAGAGTCGCCACTCCATAGTTATGGCAACGCAAACATTTTTTTGGATGCAGTTTGCAGTTACCATGGAAACGCTTCATCTTTGGTATCCAGCCTTTTCGAAATTTTCCGTAGTACTCTGGATTTTTAAGTATACATTAAAAGATAAAAGCTGGACGGAAATGTGCGATCATAATTGTCTGAAACAATGAATTGTTGAAATTAATTAAACGAGAGCTTCGATAGAGTATCAACAATACGATTGGGCAAACCCATTTTGATCCCATCCTGTTTTCTAATATTCGTGGTTTAAGCATTCAGGTGCTTAGCGCGGATTACTCTGGGGGTGGGGAAGCTGAGAGTATTCCGTCTCCAATTGTCCTGTGTACCTACTCGTACTGTGAAAAGCGGCTCTCTAATGTCTCTTAGGGAAATAATGCCGATTCATAATACGGTCGTTCATAAACAGGAAGGAGCCTCTGAGAGGATTGTTACATAAGAGTTTAAAGAAAAAGTTGGTGAAGAGTTTGATCTGGAGTGTAGCTCTCTACGGTGCGGAAACGTGGAAACTATGTGGGTATGGAGAAGAATGGAGAAGGTGAAATGGACAGAGGAGGAGAACGACGAAGTGCTGGACATGGTGGGTGAGGAGAAGCAACTTTTAGATGAGATACGGAGGAGACAGAAGGTTTGGATGGAGCGAGTACTTAGTGGGGAGGGGTTGTTGAAAACGGTGTAAGAGGGTAAAATGTTAGGTAAACGGGGAAGGGGAAAGAAGAGAATAGGATTTTTAGATAGATTGAAAGGGTGTAGAATTTACAGTGAATTGAAGACGGAAGTGTTGAAAGGAAAGGGAGGCTCCCAGATTGCTTCTTTAGTACTCCATGGAAACCTACATTAATCGGTAAAATACTATAATAATAATAACATAATACGGTAGATTTTGGTTTACGATGGGCCCTCTGGAACGGATTAATGTCGCAAAGCAAGGGTCTACTGTACCTCGTTTTCGCGGGCTGTGGAAAAGCGTGGTGAGTCACCTTGTCTCGAGGGCAGTGGCCCCTGCCGTGGGCACCCATTTACATGGTGGCGACTCCGTCCCTTTTGGTGGCAGTGTTCCCTCGCTCGCCTCCCGCCATTAGCTCGCCACCGCCGCCTTCTTAACTCTTCCCCAGTGCACTCTCTCCGCCATTTTATTCCCCCCCCACCACCTCCACCCCCGCATCGCGGTCTCCGCCCCCGCACTCTCCGCTCCTCGCTTTGTTCTCGGCTCTTAACTCTCCCGCGCCTCTCCCGTCACCTCTAAAGCCGTTTCTCCCCGTCCCCTCTCCACTCATTGCCTCCCGGATCCTATCTCTCTCTCTTCCACTCTCATTTCCTTTCTCCCCTTAGAGCACTTGCCTTTTTGCGCCGGGCATGCCTAACTGCGCAAGGTTGCCTCTCCCCTCTAGCATGGGAATTTTTGAACGCCTTTTTTTATCGCGGATGGTACCTAGTGCATAGTCAATTCCACGAATATTACAATAGAGGATCCTCAAGTCGGCATTTGAATGTGTTGTCAACCACCTCGCATTGAAATGGGTTTACAAAAATCGCCACTCGCGTCGCTGACGGACAAATTGATCCGAGTTTCACAGGGAAATAAGGAATAATTAGGGATGTCAACCGAAATTTACATTCGTAATGATGCTATTTATCTAATTCATTGCACTTCAATGCTATTCCTCGCAATTACAATCATTATACTGCAACATATTGGAAAAAAGTGGATCGCATTGCACTCATCACCGCGCCGTGGACATTTTTGAAAGCCGATTAAAATGCGACCGAAGTGGCAACAGAAATCAGCCTTCCGTGGGATGGAATTGGGCCTTTTCTCTGCAGTCCCCTAGGTCTATTCATACGGAGTCTTCGTATTCTTGCAGTATTTTTGTGTTGAGCTCATTTGTCTCTATTTTCCTTGGGTGTATATTTCCGTTGGTCTATGCTTCCATGGTTTTTATATGTGTGTGGAACATTGTTTAATATTTTCTGCGCAAGGTTACCTCTCATATAGTACGCGACTATTTTAATGTAACTTTTTGTCGGGGCTGGTAGCTGGAGCATTGTCTATTCATTCCAAGTCTTCGTATCCTTGCAGTATTTTGTGTTGAGCACATTTATCCCCATTTTCTGTGGTTTTATGTTTCCATGGTTTTTTGAATTTTTGCGGATCATTTTTAACAATATCTAAACAAGATTGCCTCTTCTCTAGCTTAGTAATTTTTGAATGTGTCTTTTTGTTTCAGGGGTGGTACCTAGTGAATTGTCTATTCATCCTAAGTCTTCCTATATTTGCTGGATTTTGTGTTGAGCTCATTATCCCCCATTTTCCGTGGTTTTATGTTTCCATGGTTCGTTTGTGGAACATTTATTTGAATGTTATCTGCGCAAGGTTACCTCTTACATAGTATGCGAATTTTTGAATGTCTTTTTTTTGTCATGGGGTGGTACCTAGTGCATTGTCTATTCATTCCAAGTCCTACTATCCTAGGTGTATTTTTTGCGTTTAGCTCATTTGTTTCCACTTTCCGTGGTTTTATGTTTCCATGTTAAAAAAAAATGTTTTGGAGGAGAGTACGGGGGAGGGGGTTAATGATATGATCTGAATTATATGAATAATATGAATTTTATGAATGATTAATATGATTGAATTGTATAAAGGAAAGAGTTAGCCCTGATTTTGGCAAATAAATTAGTTGTTGAGTAATCGTTGACTCCGGTCGATAATTAAAACTTGTTCCTGGGTCAAACATTCATTAAGGTACAAATCTTGTAAATGCATGTGGTTGATAGCAATATTTATTAGTATTAATTGGAGTGAAGGTTGAGTCTTAATGTTGCCTATTTTTTTACCATTCTCTGTTTCATTTTTTAGCTCATTTGTCTGTGTTTGCTTGATTATTTTGTCTTTTTACCATTTTACAACTGCAGTGTCAATAACCCATTAGATAGGAAGTGGCACCTCTAATTAAGTTCTGTTGAAGTCACCTAAAAGAATGATGTATTTAGAAGACGTTGCCACACTTCTATCGCGCAAGGAATTTGAAATTGATACGGCTCCTCATATTCGCCAGACATGAACGTCACTCGAAGGCTTCGAGCCGAAGCGCATTCCAAAGCGTTTGCATGCGTGGCGTTGATTGGTTCTTCCGTTGTCACGTCTCGATATCTTCCGTTTTTCATCCTGAAGTGTCCCGGTAGGTGTATGTGGAGAATCTTAAGAAAAAGGCGTCTGTTTTTTTCGTGCCTGAATGGATTTTGTATGCCAATAAAATCCTAAGTTGTGTTCAGGATTGCCATCTTCCGTCGGGTGTATTAATTAAAAGGGCAAATCTTCAAGTTATAAGAACGTAACATAGCTTAGTTTTTGTTGCATTGCTTAACCGACTCACTACGTCGAACTACATCGCATGCGCGATAGGAGTTGAGGAGCCACAAAAACTATGACGTTTTACTCAGTTTTAAATGCCAGTGAGGGAAAGTATGCATGGCCCTTTTTTTGTGGGAAATATCTTAGGATTACCCTCTCATCATTAATCTTACCCTCTGGAGGCATTCATTGAGCCCCTTAGACACGAAAGGATCCACTCGTGAAGTCAGTCAATAGGGTAGTTTCCTTCATCAAAGAAAACGAAATGCATTGATTGCGATTCCTTACCCACCATTAGTGTATTCATAATATACAAATTATTTGGTTTTAGAAATCCCAGTTAAGACGAATGGCAACGGTCAATTTTAACCTCATTTGGAAAAGGCCAGATTGGTGCCAATGCGAGTCCACTCCACGTGACGTCACAGGGACCTAGTTTCTATACGAGTAGTCGGGAGTTTTACATCGTCTGAGATTACCAATGCATGCATGAGGCACAGCGCTCAGGGAAACGTCTTAATAATCACCTATTAAAACTGGCTAAGGTCGGAAAGTTTCTTCGTTTGATAAGGTATTAATAATACTTATTTAAGCCCAGCGCTACCAGCATGCAGGGTACTCAGCTACCTGCTAGCAACCTGCGTCGTATCAGCGCTCAAGCCTCGCCCCAAGGTCACCTCACAAGGCGGCAGGGGGAACCAGAAATAGGTCACACGGACTTTTTCCCATCAATCCTACTTAGCCGTCGCGTTTTCGCGCGCTTGAAATGTTTCACTTTTCGTTTAATCGCGAAAAATTGATGTCGTCATTAAAAAATCTAAAAGCGTGAAATACGTACTCCAGGAGTACTTTCGATTTAGGCAATAAAAAAATAATAGGAAACCACCCTATTGAAAATATATTTTGTTGTTTTGTATTTATACTGTTGTATTGAATTTGTACCTGCCATTAATTTTATTTCATGCAAATAGTGTATGCTGTGTTTTTTATGGTTTAATGTTTACTGTTTCGCCTATTAACAGAATATTACACGGGTTTCTTGTGCGTAAAGAAGTTACAGGTTGTCTACTTTCGTCATAAATGCCACGTGATTAGCCGCGTGCCATTTCATTTCCTTGCGAGAAACTTCTGCAT
Organism: Ischnura elegans; assembly: GCF_921293095.1. Taxonomy (NCBI): domain Eukaryota; kingdom Metazoa; phylum Arthropoda; class Insecta; order Odonata; family Coenagrionidae; genus Ischnura; species Ischnura elegans. The sequence goes on along the minus strand of NC_060254.1, from coordinate 33,863,568 downwards.
TATTCTCAAGAACCTAACTGGATGGCGTGTAGTCGTTGGCCGTATGATAAGTTGCTCGGAAATTTTAGAATGGTAATTTTGACCTTTATTGTATTGTATTCAATATTATTATTCCACTCATTAAATTTTCACTTTTTAAGAGGGAAGTCAAGTAATGTGCTTTATCGCGTCTGTGAAATTTGTAGTTCCTCCGTGATATCTTTTATCTTGGCGTGTCAGTGATTGTTCTTTTGTGTTGTTTAAAGTTTATAAAATGAATACTATTTTTTCGCAATTTTTTGCTGTTTATTTTACGTTCCGGTAAGATTTTGGGTTTTTTATGATGTATCCATTTTTAACGCAGTCAACCTAGAAAATGAACCTTTTATGTTTCCGCTCGAATGTCGCGGAGAATACTCCAGACCTTTTTATTTATGACTGAGAATAATTTATCAAAATTAATTTGACCATACTTTCTCTAAGTAATAATAAAATGATATTAGTTTTAACTACATCTTGGGTGAAATTCGCTTTGAATACAACTGATTTTGCTTAGCCGGGATTCGAACGTGGATATGCCCATGACCGATCTAAGTATGCAATCATCCCATCTTTATCGAAGCAGATTTTTGAATAATTTATCCAGACTAGGTGGTTATTAATTTAGTAGCCGTGCGCGTGACAAAGTTAAGTGTTTCTTGCAGTACTGCGGAAAATTCATTTGTTTTACTTTCTTTCTATCATTTAGGCATGTAAATGACTCATTTTTTCGCGTTTAAATAACGCCACGTCGACTTCACTTTCGTCAGACATGTCCGAGGATTTTCCGCTCTCAATTTCGCTTCGCAACCAGACACGTCTGCATCGTGCCTGTTGCCCGGGATCCTTACTCGTGGTGGCGGGCGCGCCAAGCACCTAGCCGTCTGCTCTGCGCTTCCTCGTGGGGGCCTGCAAATGGGGCTGGGAAGCGGGGCCTAGTCGGGGGGAAAGTGCTCCCGCCGCACTCCCGGCGCTAATTATCAGTATCCCTTAGGCGTGGCGAATTGCACGGTCGTGAGCGCCCTTGCCGATTGAACCCTGGAGACGGGCGCCCCGCGAGGCCGCATCCACGGCGCTCTACTGTCCTTCCCCGTTCTCAATGACGGTTTAATTTATTGCAGTTTTGTGCTTAGCAAATATGTAATTTGATTCAGTAATCATTTTCATTCAATTTCAATTTTCCTAATATCCGATTTTTTTCATTGTGACGAGTCTTTTTCTATTGTTAACATCCATGCTCTCGACAAAAATTAGCATAAACCCTGAGAAAACGTGGAAACTACTGCTAGTTTTGTTATTTTCTTAGCTGTGTTTTACGTATCTGTTTATTTTAGACATTTTTTAAATGTGGCACCGTAAATTGGCGACAGAGCTTCATCACCTCACTCTGTTACTCAACGGATGTTTGTTTAAGATAGGTGAGGGTAGAGCTCAACCCGAACTAAACCTAGGGCGTATGTACTACAAACATTCAGATGAATGTGGGCAGTTCCATCGTTTTGACAACCTGCAAATGGGGATGATTCTTTTGGGTCTTCCCAAGACTTCACCGGAGTTTGAACCCGAGGCTCATCTATCAGCATTGAAGCGCCCAAAAATTTGAGCTACCACGTTCCCTCTCAGTCCTGCATGCGGACATGTCTACAGTACGGGCATTTTCCAGAAAAAAATTAAAAAAGATCTAAATGACTGCCCTTCTGGGCACTCAAGAAAATTCTCGCTTGTTAAAATCTGTCGTACCTTACGCATTTTTGCCGCTAATTAAGTAAGCTTTCGAGTTACTATTTTTCTGCCAATGCCAATGCAATCGTACGCCAAACCCTTTCTAAGGTTTATTTAATGCTCATGTTTTCTATAGTCAGTTAGCCGGCTGCCATACTCCGCGACCGTCGTTGTTTCCCTTTTCTTTCTCCCTTTAGTATGCTTCCTCGTCTGGATTATGGGCGAGAGACACGTGTGGAGGAGGAAGGCTTTATCTGGTGGACGTGAGTTGAAGCTCTTAGCTGGAAAGAGTCCGATAAGCACGGAGGCCTTGACCTCACCGCCATCCGACTGTTGCCCCTTTTGTGTTTCCTCACAGGGGATCGTACCCCTCTTCAACTTATCCCTGCCCTCAAGTTCTTCATTCGCCTGGGTTTTTGAATGCTCCTCGGTCTGAATGATCCTGGCTTACGCCGTTGACTAATGAAGGACTTGAATATATAGGTGTCTCTCATGTGGTCTGTATTTTTTACCACATTTTATTATACACGCTCTCTTGTTTGTCCTTCCGGACAGAATCTTGCAACTCAAATTTGGACCACTTCCTAATTAGCTAGAGCGCTGAAATTTTCCAGATAGCACAGATCTGGTTGACAATCCAATGTGCTTACACTTTTAACACGATTGGTACAATATATCGAGTAATATTCAGGAATAAAAATTAAATATGGATTTCCAGAAATGGCCACAAATCCAACGGAGACGCTGCAATCACTATAGGTGTAATTAAGTCTGTTCAGAACGCTAAATAAACGATAAAATTTGTACTTGCTGGTCAATCTATATCAGACTTGTTTCTCAGGGAAAACAAATATTACCTTACTTGCGCACCACGTTTTTCGTTTTTGATTTGTGAAATGCTCGTCGAAAACTTATTTTAACTTTCTCATCAATCACATTTGAAATTTTCAATAAGTTAAGGGGTTGTAGGCTGCAATTTCCTTCGTATTAATAATACGTGGTATTTTATAAAAAAATTATTTTTACACGGTAATATTATTTTAAAACACTGGTTTCTTTTCTTTAGAATAACCATAGAAAATGTTTATACGATATTAGTAAAATTGAGCGAAGTGGTCTCCATAATTATTGGTAAACATTTTTATCGTTCTGCATTTTGTGAGCGCGCACAATTATGGACGTGAAATTAACTCAGCACTTTTGCTGTCAGCATAAACAAATACGGTTTCCCACCCAGGGCTCCAGCATTCGCGGTGTTTGTTCAAACTTTTTGCCCGTCTGTGTTTAATACCGGTCTCGAAAGCTAATAGCTCTTACCCGTACTTGGTTTGCGGTCCTGCTAGCAAACATAATCTCCATTGGAAATGGAGGTCATATGATGACGCCTAAACCTGTTCACACACATGGAAAGAGTCTTCGCATTTCAGTTGTCTAATTTTCCCTCATTCTCTCATTATGTGCTGGAGCTTTTTTCTTCTCCTCAGTGACTCATGTTAGTTTGCTGTACAGAATAATTCCCGTAAGTGTAATGGAATGCTATACAATGCTCAACGTTATAAGAGAGCAGTCCAGTTCTCTCTGCTAGCTTTTCACTTCTAATCGGGAAAGAAACTATGCGAAACGAAAAATGCTATTTCGGCTTCCAATTCGCCCCAGTAGTAATAATTGACAGTTTTCAATTAATAAACTGTTTATTTTTAATTTTTTGTCTGTTCAAAATACCATTTCTATTTATTAAGTGGATGAAAAGTGAATTTGAATTTTGATATTCTATGATGGGATAGCAAAACTACCAATTTCTGGCAAATTTATGTTACATCTCTTAAAAATACGATTGCTACCATTCTTAATTTGCATTGTGTAGTAATGGTGGTAGAGGAGGAGCAATCGTGTTAAAATACCTGTCTCCACTGCTCATATTCTACTTATAGAAATGTATTAGATAAATATTACGTTTTGCTTGCCGTGAAAATTCCGCTTAGTGACTTTCCTGCTAATAACGAATGAATGCTTTGGCCCTTGCTCCTTTGCTATCTACGTGTCATGTAACCCTTTAAAGAATGCGATTGCAAACATAATTATGAATCCGTTCGGACGTGAGCTGGTCCTATCAATATATCTTCAGTGTTTGCGAGCGATGAGGTTCTGAGAAATTTGTCTTCATTACCGACGAAATTCAACTAAATTCCAAAGTTTTGTAAGGGCTGTGGTACTGTTCGGAAGGAAAAATCGGAGTCAAATTTTCATTTTCGTCCGCAGATTCCCCTCCTGCTCGATTCGTTTACTTTTACTGACAAGGGTGTCTATCAAAAGCTAGCCCAATGCGTTTAATTCTCGGGACGCACCCAAGAAAATAAAAAATGAATTAATATTATTAGGTACTTGTTATTATTTTCTCAGAAGTATAAATCCCTGTGATAGAAGATTTTATTCTAATAACTTACCATTTCAGGAATTTTTTCCCGTTGCCATCCATGATGGACAGTTAAATCCGGTACCATGAGCTTTGGTGCAATTGCCAATAGTATTCAGGATAGCTTAGTTTTATGCTCAGCGGCACGAAAAGCCGAAGGTCCGTGGTTCGATTCCCGGTCCAGAGGAATTTTTTCTCATGGCAATTAATGTGAATTTCACCGCCGTCCACGCGGCAGTTCATGTCTTGACGTTTTCATAGGGCTGAATTCACTGTCATGTGGAGAACAGAGACATATTTTGGAGGATTTAGTAAAGTCGTTCTACCTTGGTATATTTTGTGTATGTCAGGATAATGTCATAACACTTGTTCTGCTTTTTTCCTTATGTGTTGACGTGTGACCTGAAGTTTTACAGTCTATATGGACTGTTTATTTAACCTCATCTAATTGGGTAACTTTTATGTTTAGAAGCATGTATAACATTTGAAGATGTTCCAGCATTTGAATGACTGAGCAATTATTGCTGTGGCCACAGTGGCATGACTAGGAAAATGCTTTGGGGGGGGGGAGAGGAGGCGAGATGGCCTATAGTGGCGACCCTCCCTCCCAGGCAACGGGTTCCGGGCATGACATATGAGAACTAGATAATAGTTTTAAATATTTTTTTATTTCTCTGAGGAGGCTCTGGGGAGGGGTTCTATCCCCTCCCCAAATCCCCCCATAGTTATGCCACTGTGTGATCTGTAAATTTGCCCCAATAGCGATAATTATCCCAAGAGTGCTTATGTTAAGGGGTCGGTAGCACCCTGGAAAACCTAGAAATTTCAGGCGATGTAATGATTGCTACGCAGTGGACAACCCGACTAGAGTTTCGAGCTCCTATGCAGATCTTTTTGTCTATTGAGAATACATCCCTTGCAACCGTATGAAGATCTCAGATTCCATAGAAGATACCATTCTAAAAGCTATCATCATTATATCCGCGAATGTGACTTGAGTGGGTTCGAAAGCTGGATAGCACCCTGGAAAATCTGGAAATATCAGGGGATGTATTAATCGCTACACAGTGTTAGAGCTGGCTAGAGTTTCGAGCTCCTATGCAGATCTTTGTTTCTGTTGAAAATACTTCCCTTGCAACCGTATGAAGATGCCATTCTTAAACGCTATCATTATATCCGCGGAGGGACGTGAGTGGGTCCCCCGCGAACAACGAATGCGAACGACGGGGGATTGCGTAGAAATTGCTGTCTCCGTCGCCTCCCCGCTAGCCAATTAAATTTCGGTCCCTCTCGGTGGCGGTAATTATGGGGCGGTCTCGCAAACTTCACCGCCCACCGTCTCCCCTCCACCCCTCTCAAGACGCCCCCCTCCGCCTTCCCCACCCCTCGAGTCACTTATCTAGATTGCGTTCGCTTTGATCGCTTCATCCCTGCCGGTTCCCTCTCGGTAGGGCCAAAACAAACCGTGGCAACTTCTCCGCTATCTCTGGAATGGCGCAACGGCTCTTCTTCTTCGAGGTCTCCTCGTCCTTTCCCTCCCGCATGAACCGCGTCAGCTAAACTCTCCGCCAACTTCCCCACTCCACCACATGAGCTCCCTCTTCAGCTGTCTCTCGTACTCGCTCCATGCCTCGCTCACTCCCTCTCCTGTCGTATCTTAAGACGACGCATCACTCCCGCTCTGTCAGTCTTTTTTGGTGTCGTAGTTTAAAACTTAGGTTTCTTGGTCAATGAACTGTTACTCATACCACTAGTTTTTTTTTTTTACTCAAGCCACCCAGGTTTCAAAGAGTAATCATCATAGTCAGGCTTAAATTATTATGTATTTATCTTGTTATTATCACCTAGTTACCTAACGTTAGAGCAGTTAGAAATTTTTTAAATTATTGAGAACCAGGATAACACTCATTTTTAGCTATCTTTTCCCCCTATTTTGGCCTCCGTTTCAAAATTCATCTCTTCCTCCGTCCGCAATGGAATATCCAGCAGTTGAGAATGAGTCAGTGAAATTTAAAACTTATATTTTAAATTTAGAAAGATATTTATTGCTCTAGGCCTAATGACCTCTAAGAACGAAAACGAATTAATTTAAACGATGTTTATCATGATATATTTTTATTTAAAATAATACTGTTCCGTTATATACTCTAAAAATGGTTACTGAACAATAAAATGTATGCATAATGATTATTAAGTATACCCTCTTCAACGCTTAACTGTGTCTCAAGTCAGAACATTTTACGTGAGTATATTTCACAAACTTATGCTAGCGTCTTGAACCAGTGCGTACATAGTATGCCGCTAAATAAGAAAAATAGAAAAATGTAGTGAGGTTGAAAAAGAAGTAAAAAACGGGCAATGTAATTTTAAAGAGGATAAATAGATGAAATGAGAGGAAAAATGAAAACTGAGAACCTGCGCACAAGCTAGATTAATAGAAATAGCTTAGCAGGACTCATAGTTTTCAGTAATATGTGTACTTTCTAATAATATGACCTATCTGAACAATATGACCTACAAATAACAACGCTGAATTATTTGTAGTTTTAAAGCATACATTTAAATTATAGTTAAGTAATAATATTTCTTTAAAAATAGTACCATACCATTATATTCTGTAAACAATGGTTTGTTGAACTATAAAATGTATGTGTAATGATTATTATTATGCAAACCCTCGCCAAAGTTTACATTAATCTCAAATTAGAACATTTTTCCAGAGCATAATTCACAACCGTAAAATGTTTTGTACTTGAGATATAGGCAAATTTTATCAAGAGTTTACTCTCTCTACCCGAAAAATATAAATATGGCAGCGAAAGTTTATTAAAAGCGAAAGTAATTCGTAGTTGACGAAACGAGATAGTTCGAGGGGGAGTGATGCGTACTCTTCAGAGCCTCGGCGAATAGTTCGCTGATACCAGTTGGAAAAATATATGAGGGAATAAGAAGCCAAGGGGTACAAGTGACATTTTTCTCAAGAGAGTTAGGCAAAGTTAATTGTTAGAAGAGATTCACAAAAACTTGGTTGCCATAGGATACGAGTTAGTCTCTGTTTTGTTATGACATTGAGTGGAAAATCAAATGCACTACTAAATATCTAATTGATCTCTTTTGTTATCTATACCTAAATTATGTACTAAGCAGTGCATAGAAAAAATAAATCACTTCTCACCCACTCATATACAATCATTCAAAAGTATTTATAATTTTTTAGTATATTTTGAAGGAGAGCGGACTTCAACATTCTTTTCGATTTTAAAATTGCTCTAGTTTCTATGACAGGTATTATGTAATTGCTGCAAATATTGGACCTTTAGTTTGGCAGGAAAACAGTAGTCAAAACTGCACGTATGAAGGTAGAGTTAATGTCTGTAATAAAAAAATGCGGGTTTTTGATTTTCTGGCAATGTCGTGGTCACGTGGATGAAAACTGTAAACTACTGATAAAAAATGAATACTTTAATTCCTTTTTGGCCTTTTAATCATCCATGTAGTATTTCATGTTGTTTTCAAATCTGTTTTTTGTGCTCCTCCGTGATCTCTTTATTTTAGGCGTCAGAATCTGTAATAGAGCACGCTCGAAAAAACTAAAAACATGACTTGTAACTCTGTTATATCCTAGTACCTATTTAAATGTCCTCCGTCTCGTTATGACTACACAGTTCCTTCCTTTCCCAAAATACACTGAAAACTCATAAGTAATCCAGCGTATCATTTTGGCCGCGAAAAGGAATATCGCGATTGCCTGCAGCGACGCTTTCCGGCAAGATAGCGAACCCCCATGAACCGCCCCCTACTACCACCCCCGCCCTAATCCTTAGTCATCAATGTAGTTATTACATATTTTTTACAGATCTGTCTTTTGTGCTACTCCTTGATACCTTTCTTTTAGGGTTCAGAATCTGTATAAGAGTACGCTGGAAAAACATTGCTTGTAAGTCTATTATACCTTAGAATTGATGGAAATGAACACTTATCTCACTATGACTGCACAGATCCTTCCTCTTCCTTCCCCAAAATATACCGAAAACTCATAAGTAATCCAGCGTTTCATTTTGGCCGCGAGAAGGGATATCGCGTTGGCTTGCAGTAACGCTTTCCGGCGAGGTAGCGAGCCCCCTTAAACCACCCCCTATTACCGCCCCCGCACTCGAGTACTCCCCCTTCGCGGCCACAATCTCCTTTGTCTTGCATCGAGAGCGGGCGGCTTGCGGTCGCCGACTCTTGCCTCACCGCTCCAAGCAGACCAGAAGGGGAGGAGGCGGAGAAGTTGCGGAGGGGGGTATCTCTCTCGTGGTGTGGGGGAGCTGTGCTGGATTGGTTCAGGGGGAGGGATAGCTTCCCCCCCTCTTTCCAGCATGTGTGGAGGGGATGGCCCTCGGCGGCTCTCCTCTTCAGTCGTGGCTCGAGTGCTTCTGCTGGTGGTCGTGTGATTATCGTCGAAAGATGGTGCGGCAGCGTTCTCGGGCCGTACTCCGGTGACGTGACCTCTTACCGACCCCGCCATGAGCGGTGACCCCTCCCCAGTGCTCCGTTTCCCGCGTCCAGGATCGGCGTCTTCCCGGTAGCACCGCACCAAGAGGTTTACCGCCCCCGTGACGGCTTCAGTTTCTACCTCATCATCGCCTCCCCCGTGTGCGGTGGAGGCCTTCTGGTTTACCCAAGTGCGCCCGACAGGGTCCCCCCAAGACGCTCCCGACGTCCCCGCGATGTACGCTTACGCCGCCGCGGCGGCGGCTGGTCCGCCCCCGTCTCATTTCGCGCCGCCCCCGACGTACCTGTCGCCGCAGATCCCGCTGTCCGGCGCCCAGCACCAGGGCGGTTCCTCGCCTCAGTTATCCCCGTCGTCGCACGCCAAGAGGAGGAGGTATGTTAGGCGGGGTGTGGGCTGCGCGCCGGTCGCCAACTCCCGATGTCCGGGAACCTGGGGAAAGTTTATTGGTGGTGGGAATACAAGCTGAGATTGACAAATGTTGCTTAAAAGGATTATCAGCATGTATAGGCAGATTCAGGGGGGGGGGACCTTGTGCCCCTCCGGACGCTTAGAAAGTAGACAAGATTTTCAATACGGCCCCGTTATCATTAATTTCTTTTTGTTTTTTGTGACGTAGCATGGAGATGAAGATTGCATTTCATACAGTAATTGCTGTATGTTATTCTTAATCACAAATATGAGAAGACCGTTCGTCTTTCAGTCTCATGTGCCCCCCAGAAAGAAACCTGGATCCACCCTTGACAGCGCATATTTACTTAGAAAATAGTCATTGAATAATGTTATAGAGAGACCTGATGTAGAAAATATTTAGGCTCTCTTCGCGAAAATGGCGTTTTGTGAATACAGTGGTAAGGAACAGTTCTACTATTAAAAATTTGTCTTTGTGCATTTGTATGCTTTAAACAAACATCGTTTTATTCCGATCATTTTGCAAAATATTTGAGCTATAGTGGTGATTGATTACTTCTCCGATGTATTTATCATCCGACCATTTTATATTATAGTCTACAACTGCCATTCTAACCTTAGTATATGTTATTCAAACCCCCATGCCGTAAATAACTGTTAAGATCGATGCGCAAGACTCAAGTAACTCCGTGAAGATTTCGGAGGAAGGTGAAGTAAATGTAAATTATTTGGTTGGATCTGGCATGCTACTTGATTGTAATTTAGACCTTTCAATGGTCGATGATTATATTTTATGACAAAGTTAAATTCTGCGGTTGTCATTTCCTCTTTTGTGTAATATTTTCGGTAATATTATAATTTCTTGAAATATGATAGATGTTTTAGGCTCATTCAAATTTGTATTTGAAGAAATAAACGTAATATTATGCTTCTTTTTCTGTCATTGAAACATTAGTATTAATAAAGTATTTAATATTTAGTCGACTTAGATAGGATTGAAAAGTTTATATTTCTGTGCTACGCAGTTTTTGGGCTACCAAAGTGTCTTTCATGACATTTATGTTGTTTTTTTTTCATAATCGCTGAGATACTCCGCGTCAATTAAAGCTGTAATTGCTTTGAAAAGTATTTAGCCATGATTTTCCCACATTTCACTTTTATTTGTGTATTTTATTAGGAGCTGTTCTGTTGCGATTGATTCACTCTGAACGAATGATGCACAGACGCCTGCGGAACTCGTGGAAATCCAAATAGCAATCTCAGAAGTACGACAACTGGTATCTTAATTCTTCGTTAAAACTTTCGCGGGTACTCGTCATGTTAAATAAAAACTTTCGGGCAATGTCGCCGCGTCGATTTTTTTGTGGTCATAAACGTTTCCCGACCGATGCCGGTCGCCTTCTCAAGGGAAATGATTACCTTGAGAAATACTCAACAGATTTCCTTGAGAAAGCAACGAGCATCGGTCGGGAAACGTTGGGGCCACCCAAAAATTGACGCGGCGCCCAAATAGCCCAAAAGTTTTTGCTTAACAAAATGGAATCATGTTATAATACTAACTCAGTACTCCAACTCGAAGATTGTTTTGTGTTAGCAAGTGTAGATCCTACCTTGGACTCTGCTACATGAGTGTAAATTTTAGTTTAGTAGGGACGGGTCTTCTCCCTGGTTTACTAAGCAATCGTAGCGAAGAACTTTTTTGGACTTTATAGTGTCTATCATGGCATATAAATTGGTTTTGGTCATAATCTGTGAGATATTCTGCGTAAGTTGAAACTGTTATTGTTTTGGAAATATTTAGCCTTGATTTTTTCTCATGGTACTGGAACTTTTATTTGTCTATTTTATTTAAGTTTTTATTACTGTTCTGTTTCAATAAATTCACTGTAAACGAATGACGCTCAGAAGCCTGAAGAATTCGTTGACATCCAAATATAAATCTTCGAAGCACGATACATTTAATTTTGTTATCGTACTAACTCAGTACTTTAACTCTAAGATTATTTGTGTTAGGTTAATGTAGATCGGACCCAGGACTCTGCTACATGAGTGTAAATTTTAGTTTTGTAGGGACGGGTCTTCTCTCTGATTCACCAAGCCATCCTCGGATTTTTGTTTGGGGTGTTTGTATTCTTTCAATAATGTTTATTTAAGTCGTGTTTTGTGTTGTTCTTGAAAACATTACATTAGTGCTGTGAAATGCATCGTGGTCAATTCTTATATTAATTTTCGTGGTCATTAAAAATAATGGCTGCGATAAATTTTTTAAAAACTCTTATATAATTTTTCAATACCTTTCACGGGGTGCAAAATGACTTAAACATTACATGTTTCCTGGGATGCGGGATTTGAATCCATTTTTCTTTTGTCCTTTCCTTTTTTCTTTTGCATCCTTTCGCGGTGCTGGAAAATGTTTGGAGAAGTGGTTTTTGGGAAGTAATCACCCTTATATTTGAGTGGGAGTTGGACTGTAAGAAATTAGTGTTAACTTTTGTTTCTCATTTTATAGGCAGGTGTAATAGTTTTTATCATAGAAGATTAACATTGCACATGATGTTATTATTTATAATGGCATGAAATCAATTTTCATTACATGTGTGGCGAAATTTTAGGGTTGGAATGTGTTCTCGTTGCAAGACAGTGGTTTGGAAATGGGTAGGATATTCCAAAAAAACGTGAAAGAAACATACTAAAAGTTAACTTGGTAAAACGTTGGTAAAAACTTTAAAAAGAGTTGTAGATGCCAAAATTTCTGTTCCTAAGTAAAGTAAGTAATTTTCTATATCCAATGTTTTAGCGAGCCATAAATCATTTGGCAGAAATACCACGGCTCGTCGGCTTTAGTTGAAATCATGAGTTTAGTGTAGATGATGTCCTGTTTTCCATTCAACTTCATTCGAAGAAGTTTTGGAACTTCAATAACTTCCTCGTAGGATGAGCGTGACAAAAGCTCAATGATTCTGTCTAGCTTGGAGGCTCTGGTGGTGGCATTTATTTCCAGTAGCTAAAATTGGTCTCTTGAATTGTTTTGAGGGATGCCAATTGTTACTCTTATCCTTTCATAATCATTTAATTATATTTGTTTGGAAAATAAGGGCCTATGCTACTAATTGCTACGATTTGTACTCCATGGAATTCCTCACCATGTAAATACGGAGATGTTATTTTTAGTTATTAATGTATTGCGAATGTTAGTTAGTCTGGAAAAATGTAACAAATCACTTTCTGCTCCCGGATCTTGCAAGTATGTTGACGTCGAAATTAGCGAAGGCACGTAGATTTTCGTGTAAAATAATGCGTAGTGTAATGTAGTGTTTGCCTTGATTAAGTATCCATACAGAAAAAATAGATCATTTTTAAAATATAGTATCGGAATTCTCGTGGAACAATGTATTGTGAACACGAATATTAGTTATCTTTATATTGTATTCCTCTGTTTATCGGTCAAAGTCATTTGAAGTGGTGAATTTTGGTTTACATAATTTTTGGAAAGGCTGAAATTTCCAATTTTGAATAGGTGGGACTTAAAATTAATCTGAAGGGGCGAAACTAAAGAAATTGGAGGGCAAAGTCACTTCACTTCCTCTTGTAATTTTGCGATTCACATTTTTTTCTTGTGAATTTGTTTGATAGCGAGAGAAATTAATTCACTGGTTCATGATTTCATTGTTTTTTTTTGATTTGGAGGTTGAGTCAATCTACAATTTCCTGTTTATTTTCTTGTTACTGTTTTGTCCTTGCAAATCTTAACGGAAGAGGTCTTGGTTTGCGGTACGCAGATGATTCCTTAAATAAATTTATTTAAGTCGCTGTTTTCTTTATGTTTGTGGGTCTGCAAGGGTATTATATCTTTGAGTCAAAAACTCGGGGATCAGCTATGGGGTGGTATATTTATTTCCAATTTTAACATCATATGTCGTTGTTACGTCTTTCTTCCAAAGACATGTTCTTTGCCCTCTGAAGAATTAAGTCAAGTTTTTAAAAACCGACAATACACCTCATGAGATTCAACTAAAATGTTTATGTGGTTGACGTTAGTTTAAATATTCTTTTTTCTAGTTTGTGTCTAGTTAGTTTAAAAGTCTTTGAAAAGTCATCTTTACGATCTCGACAATGACTGTTAGCAGCAAAAATCAGTGTTACATAAGTTTTTTTTTATTAGTCTTACCTATTGTATTATCATATTGTTTGTAATAGTGCAGTCATCGAAAGTGAAGTCTGAGGTGTGTGTTTCATTTCCAAGTTTAATATTCACCATTAGAAATATTATTCGGTAAAAAACTATATGGTTAATAAATAATTCTGCTGAAAATGTAATCTTCCAGCCAACTAAACCACATCGTTCCAGAAATAATATTCTTAATTTTTATTCTTAATTTTATTTAATATTTCTTATGGAGAAAGGAATGATATAGAATTCATTGCTGTTTACCTGTGTATTTTTGAATGCTACGAGAGCGTGAGTTTTACGGTATTATTTATTTGAAAGCTGTGAAAGAGCCTCGGTTGTATGCGTGGACTATTCCATGCATTCGTAGCCAGGACTCTTGGAGCGAATACCAATCACTAGTAATGGTGGTACTAAAGAAATAAATCTAATCCTCCTCTTCGTTGGCATTCTTGGCCATTACGAGAAATGGAGAGAAACGCCTCATCATCGCTTTTAGCCTTCTTTAGGTTATTGGGTTCGCAGGTGTAGGAATGTGGTATTCTTGAACGTAGAAGTTAAGGTAGAACCCCGTTTCTGACGTTTACCCGCATCTTTATTTTGAAAAAATATCTCTCTAATCTCCGGCAAAGGAGAAGAAATTTCTTGAACATTGGATCGCAGCAAAAACCGGTGTTACTTGAGTATTTTTCGCAGTCTTGGTCTTTTAGTAGTCGTAAAAACATGGATAGCCACTTTCGTATATGGACCGTTATCTTGGTTTATTATTTAAAAATTAAATGATTAATTTTAATTATGTTGAAAACAGTGTTGCAGGGTAGAATCCTGAGTAAACGAGGGAGAGGAAGGAAGAGGATAGTAGAATTTTTAGACTGATTGAAAGGGAGTAGGCCTTATTGTGAATTGGAGTGGGAAGTCATTAAAGGAAGGGGAAACTGCCTGAATGATTATTAAGTACTCCATAGAAACCTACTTTTATCGGTAGAATACTGTAATAATGATAAACACTGGTCAACGTTGCTAGGCTTGGTTTGAACCTGCTCTTCATTCCTTTATCTCGTAGGATAAACTTTTCGTATTAGTCGTATGTGCGGGAAGATGACGGAAAATATATATTGCATATGAAGCTCTTCATGAAAATAATTTTAATGTTATTACAGCTCCTCATATTTCCGTGTTATTATTTCAAAACCGTAGCTGTTATCTATTAAATACTAAAAATAATGGTCATGCATCAATTTCAGTTCATGGGTAGGCTCTGTGGGTTAAGAAACAAATTGAAAGTTGCTGCGGAAAATATAAGACTCAGAATTATTGGAGAGTCAAACCAAATTCATGCTCTGTGAACCTCGTGAATGTTGCTGAGTTTGCTCTTCTTCTTTGAGATTTTTCATTTGCCATTTGAATGGAGAGAGAACACTGCCCTTTGTCCTTGCTGTATTTAGAGCTCGTTATCGCGGGGTAGCTTTTAAATGATATGTTGTTTGTATGTCTGCCTGATGTTAGTGTGTCACCGAAACAAATAATGAAATATTTTGGGGCTCCCTGTTTATCGATTGTATGTACTTTATCAAGGACTGAAGTTTCTGAGCCTTTCTTTTCTCCAAGGGAGTTAAATTCGTATTGTATTCGTTAAAATTTTTGTAGACGCATGGGATAAATAAAATCACGTTTTGAATTGATCAAGTATTCATCGTTGTTCAACAATCCTATGAATGGTTTGACGTAGCTCTCCACTCAATTCTCTGATCTGCTTATGTTTTCACACCTTCGTATGACTTTCTTTCACATCCTTCTTCACCTGCTACCTGTATGTTCTTCCAGGTCTTCTTTTTCCATTCTCGCCATCCACTTTTCCGTCGATGACTGTCTTCATCAGGACATCATGCCTTAAGATACGATTAAGTTGTTCTGCCTTTATTAAGGGTTCATAAGGCTTCTCTTCTACTCTACTTAGGACTTCTTCATGGCTCACTGGGTCGATCCATTTGATTTTCATTCTTCTAATCAAAAAATATATTTTTAATATATAATGTACGAGAACTGTTAAGTTGTAATCTCTCTTATTATTTCACAATTATGGGTACGAAACTAAAATTTATCTCTCGGTCACTTCTATATCGACGGATGAATTGGTGCTTGTAAATATAATGGTCATGAAACGCCGTGACATGTACTCTGAAATAACCTGTTTTTTCCCCCTGAGCAAGATGCGCTTGGTGTCAAAGAAAAGTGGCTTCTTCTGGTGCTATATGGCTTAAGGCTTATTTGACGACAACTGAGTCTTCCTTGTATTCGGATTTTGCTGGATTATTTGATTTATATCATGGCGTGGATTAATTCTAATAGAAGTACAGTAAGACGGTGTTAGCAGTAAAAGTTTGACTAATGTAGTTGATTTCGATGACGATTTTTTTATAGTTTTGAAAATTTGAATCTTTCAGACATTAATTAGCCTTTTGCAAGTGTCCATTCACGAGCGAGCTTGTATTTCAATTATTACTCTGGTCACGATGTTACACTATTTTCAAGCTGTCACAGATGTTAATGAGACATAGCTAGGTATTTCCCAGGAAATTAACTCATGACTCATTTTCTTTGCATAGTTATTAACTCTGCACTCGTGTTGCACAGTGTCAGCTGTTACCAATAGCCATTTTATTAACTCTTATGATTGTGTTTGAAATATCAATAAATTTTATTTTTGTGAAACTAGACTGTTTTTCAATGGTTTTCGGTCAACACGTCTAAATGGAGCATTAACAACCAACCTGTACTTGAATTTGCTATGAGTATTTTTTCGTTCAGCAGTTGAATGAGGTTTTTGTATCTTACTAGTATGTCTATTCAGTTAGTAGGGTGGCTCTAGTCATTAACAGTAACGAAAGCCCTCACCCTAAGAGTTGCTTAGTTGTTTTTTTGGTTCTTTGTTTCACTTCATTTGTTACTAGCATTAACCGTCGTCTCTATTAGCCCGGGAGGCTTGGACACGTGTGGATGCTGTGGAGCAACCTGCAGTACTACGTGAGTCCGGATCGCTAATGCTTCTTGTAGATAAGATTAGATACGACCTTTGGTTCGTCTTCTTGCTTATTGCTAGACAGACGCATCATTTCTATCTCCTCGCATTCTCCATCCGTAATTATCGGTTCACTAAAGGTTTGAGCATGTCTTTTGGGCTCAGCAAGCTTTAGAAGAATTAATTATTTGACATAATGAATGCGTTCAATAAATCATTTAATGATCTTCTGGAGTAGGTATTCGTGAGGAAAGTGGGAATACGAGGAGTTAAGTAAGATTTGACGTTCTTTCAAGATCTTTTAAGGGATGGAATTGATTTCGCTGGTGACAATGTTTCCCTCGATTTAAAGGGATTTATCAGAGCAGTTTACAGCAAGAGCATTAGGCACCATAAATTAAAATCCAGTTTACAAGCACCTTATAGGCTCACGGGTTGACATTTATTAATACTTGGTGAAATAGGTGATATTAATCAACACAAGTTCGGTATTTTCTGTTTGATCGATTTCATTCATTGTTATGCTTGTCTTCTTCTTGTAATGCTTACGTATTTTCATTATGTCGATTTTAAGGTATTACCTCCGCTAGCTGTACTACTTATTATATGAGACGTGATAGGAGTTGCCTTTTTTCTGGAGAAGTTTGTTTTAATGAACTTCGATTATTTTAGAACATACATTTCAATAGTGTTGTCAATTAAATCTCACGTTTGTTATATAAGAAAGATCTTAACAATGTGTCAGGACATATACTTCACATCTATTTCCCGCACATTTCGTGCTTATTGTGGCACCAGTTAGATCTATACTAGCTCTACAGTAGGAATAGAGCCTTATTGTTCTAGGACTGGGTCCTTTAGGTCATAATTTTAAATACTTATGAAAGGGAAGTAATTTGTTTAAAAAATGAGATGAACGTTACCATTAATAGCAAAAAATTACGGATAGAAGTCATAAAAGAATATGAGGTTTAGGGTATTTACAATCATATTCTTCGTATTCATAGTCTTTTGTTTTGGAAAGAGTGCAGTTCTAACCACGTCACCAATGAATCACAGTGGTTTTAAATCACCGATGCCTGCAGTTGTTCTGATCTTCCCATCATCAAAGCCCCGTGAACTGATAACGAAAAAAAAACGATGATTTCTCGAGTGTCGTGATTCATGCAGATAATGAGTAATATTTATTAAGCACGTGGTGATGATGAATGCATTTGAGACGTATGCATTTGTGTGCTCCGACCTGGTCTTAATTAATGCGAATAATTAGTTCTAAATAATTGATCGTTTCATAAGATTCGATTGAAATTATTAATGTACCGTTGTGATCACAGAATCTGAAATAATTTGGTTCATTAGCCGTTGGGGTTGTAATACTTCACCCTTGCGGATTTACCCGCGAGGATAAAAGTGAGCAGTATTCTTCTGGGAACAGTTATTTTTTGCAATAAACTCGAATCCGCGCCTAAATCGTTGAACTGGTGAAATCAGTTGGTTTGAATTCTGGATGTCTTGATGCTACGACTGAAAAGTCCAAAAAAGGACAAAAAAGATTTTTGAGGTTAAAAAAACTTAGCCTTGCTGACCACAGCGTAACATGAATAAATTGGGCATAAATATGTTGTTGAAAACTAAAAAAAAGCGTCTTTTGATTCACAACATCTTAAAATTGCGTTACTCAACTTTGGGCAGTTAGATTGAAATGTAGATGGAATTTTCTTGAAATTTCACTTAGTAATGGAAATAATTTTACTCCTTGAGAGTCGAAAACGATCATAATTTCTTAAAAATTTATCTCTTGATTGATATTTGTTTTTTTCTGTAGTTGAACGAAAGTTGGTCTGATCCATGATACCTCAAATGGCGCCTAGCTAAGTTATTTTGAGGGGGGGTTCTCATTCACCCTGGGAAAGGACAACATTTGGCGCATTTAAATTCGCATTTTTTGAATTCCCTTATGAACTTCTTTTTTCAGCCTAGGATTGAAATGGTCCGAGATATAGTTTTACCGTTTCCATGGACCTGCTTTATCTCAAATTCACGAGCAGAACTGTGACAGCGCGAAATCCCGGCACCTATTCGCAGTATCTCCGTCGATAAGGCCGTCTAAATGCTGGCTTCAAGAGTTGGGTGTTTTTGCAGGCGGGAATGTGCGCCTTTGCGCTCGCTAAGCAGTTTTCGGGTAATGTTTTGGTGTCCTTGGAGTGAGTTACGGTCGCACCACTAGCAAAATAGGCATATTCGTTTATTGCAGCTACTTTTCTGCCGTCGCAAGGGATGATTCACTCTTCCGAGAAAAGCAGTAGCGGACAGTCATTACCTTCAACTTTATCGCTGAGTATTATTAAGAGCTCTTAGTTTGCGTCTTGCGTCTTAATTCGCAACTTCGCCAAGTTGTCTGGCGCCATTGCCTTCTCATAATGATGTTCATGTTGAGGTCATACCTTTACTTGGGTAATGCAGTCCTCCGGATAAGCGAGCGATCGTAAGAACTCAGGGAGCACCAGCCGGTTGACGTAGGGCTCCTTGACATCCATTGACACAATAACGGAAATGGTCTTATAAATGACGCTGGACGAGACGCACTGGGAAATTCCTTGACTGTCAAGTTATTCCGAAAATTTCTCCTTATCGACCCGCTATTTATATTGTCCCGGTATATTTTTAGCGAGAGCCGCTACGGTGGTTCTGTTCTTGTTAAGTTTTTCTTCCTGTAGTAGTTTACGATCGGATAATAATAAATAGTATTAGACAATAGTAATTAATCCGGAATGAATCATTTAATTTTGGGAATGTCTGCGGGGCTAATGTGGAATGTTGGAGAATGGTTGTTTGATGGATAGTCATTAAAAGAGTCGAAGAGTATCATTGTGGAACATTTCACGACGTGTCGTAGCACCCCATGTTAGCCTTTCGGTAGCCATATGTGGTTCCGCAGCCATTCATGCTGAAATTGACGTCCTCAAAAAATTCATTCGTCATTTGTGCGCTACTCAGGGTAGGGGCCAGGGACTGAAGCTCACAACTTTATATTCCAAGGACAGAATGCTCATATTTCTCTCCACTTATCCCGTAATATCTCAGAATTTAGCAAAGAGTATTGTTTGTGGTCAATCTAGGCTCCCTAAGCCCCCGCATGCAATAGATTCTTGGAGGGATACTCCCTAGAAGTCGGCTGATCCCGTACTCTAGCATTTCCTTGGACGGCAGGCCCCCGATGTAATTCCTTCCCCCACCACACAAATGTGGGTAAGTTTTTCTCCTCTTTCCACACTGAGCTAGCCTCGTTGCGTGCCCATTGGCTGCCGCGTGGCAATGTCACGCAACTGTCCATTCCCCCATGGCCCCTATCAATTTCGCCGGCATCCCACATGTCCCTCCCCCAATCATTCCTAGACCACCCCAGCTCACCCAATCCCCTCCTTTTACCTTGCCCTTCCAGAATGGAATTAAGAGTTTTCTCTTCTCCCTGTCCGCAATCGGACGGAAGTGGATAGGAATATCGACCGAGCGGAGTAATTAGGCCGCGCATATGTGCACGAATCTACCAAAAACCTCCTGACGTTGTTACGTTGGAAACGAATAGAACCTTAGGCAATTAGAGGATAGTCGTGGCAACCCTGGAGAACCTGGGGAACCGAATGGCAATGAGAACTAATTTTTGTTTTCCTTTTAATATATTTAAGATACTAACAGTTTCGGTCCATTCGAGCCATTTGTGTCTTGCAAATGGCCTGAGGAGGCCGCAATTGGTGTCTTAAATATATTTGTGAAATGCAGCAACGCTTTTAAATCCATAAATTCGTCACAACTCCACCTCATGAACTCCTCAAATTATTTTAATGCGGTGAAGATCGCAATACGTCTAGGAAAATATTTAGAGGGCATTTCTCACCTATCATTTGGGTTGGATCGTTTGATTGAAATCAATAAGTCATGATGTCATGGGTTGGGTTATTTGGTAAATAAAGATATCAATTGGCCGCGTTGTAATGGGGAAAATAATACAAGTACTTATAATGAATTTGTCTGAACTGCCAGTAGTATGGAATATGATGTGACACCCGAATTGGGGGTGTTATGTGCTACAGCATTTTATTGGTCCCACTCATTAACAAAATTGTTTGGAAGAATTATTGTCCGTTCTGCTCTGGGGAGGAAAACTATATGGAGTTAATCTTTTGCTGAGAATCCATTGCCATAATATCTTCGTGGTATGTTATTGTCGGCTGACCAATCAGAAAGCAATTATTATTTCCGACGAGTAATCATAATACCATTTTATGACACGCAGATGGTGTGAGAAAGATTGTAATGACAGAAAGTAATGTATGAGATTTTTTGCTCTCATTTTCCCAGCAGCAATTTATGCCCAGCTGTTCGTTTTCTTTGTTGCATCACCTCCTAACTGTTCGAAATATTTTTTCCGCCATCTTAGGTGCTACATATTTGTCTTGATTGCTTACGCTGAAGGAAAAATTAATTGCCAGTGAAGTCAGGAGGTTCAGAAGGCGTTCTTAATTTCATTATATCCTACTAGTTTTTTGCACCTCGTGATATGCAGAATTTACTTTTGGTTTGAGCAAATTTTTTTATGTATTTCGTGTGTTCCAACTGTTTCTATTCGTTTTCTGCTGTTTCATCCGAGAATCGTATATGGTCTTATTTATTGGGGGCCATGGTCTCTCATGAAATGATTATTTTTCTTAGAATTTAAGCTGTCGACCACACCGCCCATCTGAGAGGTATCGAAATACTTCCAATCCACTTACTGCTACTATCATACTTCCGTATGTTTTCGCAACTATCTGAAATATGAAACACAAAAGGATGTCCTATTTCAAAATGACTTAATCTAATATTTGATAATATATAATAACATTGAGCCTCTAATAATATAATCTTTTTACTCTTCTGATGTCGTCAATGATTATCTACTATTTTCCCTTAAAATTTCCCCCAAAATAGAGCATGTGAAAGGGCTGCGATTTGCTCGAATCACCCCCCTGCACAAGGACGTTAAGGGATGTTTTTCCTGCACTTGAATGGCTTGCGGGAACCGCTCCTACAGAGAAATGTAACCTTTAGGGTAACAATTGCCGAGGTAGGAAGTACAAGCTGCTCAACCTTTCTGTTTGTCAAATTATCCGGCTTCCCTGGCACGCTTTGCTCTTCTTTCAGTAGATTGGATGAGCTGCTTGTAATACTTCAGTAGTGGCGCGTGTAATCTCGGCGTGTTTAAGTTATTCGTAACTTAGCTTTTCACGTTTTACCTCTTAGGTTATAATAATTTTCCTTTTACCTTAAAGTGTATTAGAATTTATTATGATTAAGTAGAATTTCTCGTTGATGGCGTTTGATTTATAATGTATGCTCTTAATTTATTCCTGTAATTTGTGGCTGATTTAATGTAATGGTTATGTATTGCATTTCGAGACGATGATTAGAGTAATGAGGCAATGAGACCTCTAAGAAATGAAATTATGTAGTTAGAGTAATTTAAATTAGAGTAGTCAGTACTTGACTGCATTTCTTCGTACTTTCGGATTATTTTATAATGTAGTTCTTTATTGGATAATTGATGCGTAAGAATGTTGTATGTTTCCATAAGCTTAGGTCTCCAATGTTTCTTTGAGATTAGATAATCTATTCTCAATCAGTGTTCAATGGTATTACACACTTATTTCAAAATGGTATAATGTGAATTTATCGTTCTCGTTAAGAATTGCCTTGTGCTCCGATGAATTGTTTCTTGAAAATGAGAAGGATAATTCCTGGTTAATTGACCTATACAACGAATTGAATTTTAAGAATATTCCTTTTTCTCTTCGTATCTTCCACGTGTTCATTGGTAATGAAAAAAACTGCCGAGGTGTATATGTTTAATAATTCCAGCTAAATTCTGAAGGAAATGCGTATTTGTGTGCAATTGAACATGCTGAGTTCAATTGGAATGTTGACGAAATATCCCCGTTACAAAAATAAATATTATACCTTAAAATAAGTTTTTATTTAAATGCAAAATGTTACTTTTGCCTCATTATGACGCGAGAAAAAACTATTCCGGTAAAATGAGCGTTATAATATATTTCAGCCAGATTGTTTACTACACCTTTGATTTGATTAATTTCGACCATGGTTTCGGTTGTAGAGGTGAATCCCATGGAAAAAAGGAAACACTAATTTATTTACAATTAAGATGTTGAGGGAGATAGTAAGTGGGTTGAGGGGAGACGTTCAGAAAATTACAAACTGCGTGCGGAAACAGCCAAATTTATTTTTTGTAAACCTTCTGTGAATAATATTACTCTGCTACTATGTTACGCCCGCTACCATTTTATCACCTGGTCATTACCATTTTATCATCTGGTCATTGCCATTTTATCATCTGGTCATATCCACTCAGTGATACAAACCGAAGGTTGGTTTTGGATGGTGAGCAAGTGTGACAGTGCGAATTTCACACATTGTGGTTAGGATGGCTTGTTCATGTTTGTTTGCCGCCTTGTACTTCAAGGATTTTACTGCTGAAGGTATCCTGATGCTGCGCTCAGGGTTTGAACTCGGGACCCTATTGCCAGTAGCTAAGTACCCCTTGGGCTACAAAGCTCTCCAGAATTTCAGTAGTGTATAATTTAATTGTATTTTATTCCCAAACCACCGAATACAGCTCATATTGTCCATTTTATATCGGGGTATACAAAAAATTGAACAATTACACGAAAAACCATGCCATGGATATGGGAAACCTACCCAGGCGGGAGTCGAAGCCGCGACCTCTTGTTTGGCAAGCGAGGACTTTATCACGCCGCCACCGAGGCCGGAAATTGTATTAACTGTCCTTCATATTTTAAAAAGATAATTAGCGGAAAGTCTTGCGATCTGGGGATCACAACCGGTGGCTATATATATGGAGCATAAATCGCTCATGTTGGGAAGGAGAGCGTCATTGTGGTCACATAACGGCGCGTGTCCCACGTTGTCCGTGATCCCAGGACACATATGATCCCATATGGTCGCGTGATGGTCGGTATTTGACCATCCCAGGAGTAAATCTCCCGGACTCGCCGACCGATACATTGGGATTATCGTCGGAACATGTGAGATCCTACCACCCCTCGGAAGGTCTCGAGGTTCGCCGGTCGCCTCGTGGGTGGCTCCCCGTCATTTTTGTATTCCCGCCTCGTGGTGTGGGAGGCGCGTGGTGGATGGAAATGCTCCCTCGACCACTGAGCGTTGGGCGCTGTTCATTGCATTTGTGTTGGGTGGCCGTGGGAATTGCTCATGGGGATTGCTTATGCGGTGGTCGGATTGGGGATTAGCGGATCGCCAAATGCGTTTGCTGGGATTGAGGGACGTGATCTGATATTGGTGGATTCCGTCGGTCCGCTCGTGGGTCTCATTTGACAAGCGAGGGTGATTATTCGTGTGTACCTAGCCATGAAATCTGTGGCAAAATGTTCACTAACAATCTGTGCTAGGTGTAGGGGTACCGGCTTCTGTCTTACGGAATTTTTATCTGGGGCTGGTGATGGCCAGAGCATTAGATTCTCCTCTCATTTAATGCTTCAATATGTAGGTGGGTTTGGCTAGGTGTGTTAAGAGATCAATCTGGACTAAGCTGCTTATTTTAAGCTATCGGGATGTTAATTTCACTTATTTAACGCAAGAGGGGTCAGTTCCTTTCACTACGCCTCTTAGTTCGATGGACCCAATTAATTTCTATTTCATTAGATATAAAAGATGGACTATTTTGAGTTTCCCTTCGTAGTTTGATTTTCTACGTAATTCATGTTAGAAAAAAATTGCTGCTATGACTATTTTATGGGTTATGTCATTTTTTATAAAGAAATTTTGCATCTCGTTCAAGCTAGCGCTATATGCGCGATGGCAACATAAGTTTCAATTTATAGGGAATTAATTTTGATTTATCGATAACCGAGCTGAGTAAAATACTTGCAGGAGGGCTAATTAGTGTTTTTAGTTTCTTGAACAGTTGACGTATAGGCACACCAGAAATTGCTTATCTCTTTTCTGTCTCGACTCCTTGCGGGGTATATTCTTTGCTTTGTGAAAATTGTTCCGACAGCTTTTGAGTCTTGAAACACTGCATCATATTTCCGTACTCAGTGCATCAATGTGCCCACATTTGTGCCAACCATTTTGGACTCCAAGTAATTTTATTGCTGCACACGATGAAATGTAAACGGACGTAGTTCTAATACCACGTTGCTTGAGAGGAACAGGATAGCTATGGAAAATATTTTACGACGAATGGGAAGATGTTACCGAAGAGCACATGCTCTGTATCCTTTACTTAATTTTAAGTCGATTTTGTGCTTGTTGTTGATTTTTTCGTTGACTAAGAGCGTTGAATCGGTACTGTTTTTCAGGCTGCGGTATCTTTCACTGTAGTATTAGATACTCCCATTATATTATGTATCCGTTAGTATACATTTACCACAATGGTTTGCACTCTATTTGGTTTTTTGAATGATTATCAAAATACGCTATTGCCCTCAAACTGCCGACTATTGAATTTTGACCTTCTAATATTCGGAATTGTATTTCGCTCTATTTTGGATTTAATATGTGATATTTTTATCGTATAAGGAGACCATTTTTTCATTGTTTTACTCATGAGACTCGTATATACTAATGAAATTGAGTGATGACCATCAAATTTTTTCAATTGTTCTCTTGGAATTTTAAATCTAAACCACGGAAGTTTACTGACTGAAGGTGCCTCTATTCTGCATTTAATTTTTAGCAAAGTAGAAGAACGTTAGTTCATTGTGTTACTCATATTATTTCCTTTGTGACTTTGGGATTGAAAATTGTCTATTGTTTCTTGTAAATTGTTCAATTCATTCATGAATCAACCACGGCAAGGCTATGAATTGATACTGTGGCTTTTATTTTAATGGTTGGTCCTTCTTATGCCTTATTTGATTTCGGTTTGCGTTGAATTCACATTGGGACAGTATAAACTTAGAGAATGAATTAGCCGATACTTCATTTGAGAATTTCATTCTCAACTGAAGGACGGATAACCTCCACATAAAAGCCTTTCATTACAAATACATTGGAACCCAATACTGTAGCTGTTGAGGGACGAACGTAATAAAAGTAAAAAAAATGTTCAGGAATGGGAAGAGACTAATTCAAAACTTGAAGTCTCTCAATTCATTGGTGGAAAATTACGTTGCGGAAATGAAAATGAGTACGAATTATTATGTAGGCCTTTAGGACTCACATCATCACAAAAGCTTCAGAATTGCTTTGGAGAATTTTAGTCTTCCAATACGTGGATTTATGGGAAGAGGGTATTTCTTTAGGAGTTTTGCGAAAGGTGTATGGAAACCTGACGTTAAGATCTGCATATTCTCATCAAAAAGTTGTCCGGACTTCATAAGAAAAATTCCCACCCAACTAGCGGCTTATTTTCGACGATATTTCTTCATATCGCTGATTAGGTATTAGAGGAGAATGAGTAAGACTGGAACAACTGAGTTAGTCTTGAATTTGGAAATATCTTCGAGACGTTATTCATCGTCAATTGAGGCTTTCCTACAAACACGAGTGATTAAGTACCATTAAACTTTCATTATATATTTATCGTCCATTATATTTTCCATTGGTGTCTTTGGAGATTACACATCCTGTATATACTCGGGTCATTCGGGTGTCGGGAATTGCGTTACTTTTGTAGAGTTGTGATATTAATATGTTAATAATGGTATTAGTATGTTACCTTTACTCCTGATTAGCCTATAAACATACTCTTTGCTGCTATAAAATTGCACTCGTATCATTTCTATGACGTTTTTCTCTTTGTAATTTCTAAGCATTTTCGAGAGTCCGTTCTTCCATTGTATCAGATCTCATGTTAATGCATGGAGAATTTCTGGAAAAAATAGCGTTGGAAGTGGAGCTGCATTTTTCCGATCGTCGAAACTGATACTCTTCTTCGTTCAAAGCCGAATAAAAACGTTTATAATGTAAGGATGATTGTCAGATAATATTGAAGAAACATATATTTAATTATCAGTTCATTTGCAGTTTATTTCATTACAACCTGTCAAGTAATAACCGAGATGCCACTCTTAAAACTAAGGTATCCCTACTTTCATACAAGGGCAGTAGTCGCTTCATTTCAGCTGGGGATCGTATGGATAAGAAGCTCTGGATCCAGCGTAGAAAATCCTTGGTTATTTCTTTGAGCAACATTTTTACGTCACCTGTGAATATCTGCAGGATTATCCGGAAAAGCGGGGTTTTATTGAGGAATCACGCTGTCTCTCTCAGCACTCACCTTAGCTGGGGGTCACAGCGGGAGAATGGAGGAGGGTTTCCCCCAGCCCGGTGCCGGCACATTGACGCCGAGGGCTCATCCGGCGACACGCGCTGAAGAGGAGGGGGTACGGAAGCGGAGTCCGCCTTTGAGGCTCACCAGAGGTGGCCCGCTCAACGATAATCCAATTAAGGGCGGCATGGGTCGGCCCCCATGCACAATGAGGGCGCCGCCCCGGGTTGAAGCGGGCGGAAGGAAATCGGGGGCGGGGGACAAGTGGGGTGAAATGCGAAGGCGGGTGAGGTGGGAGTTGGGGCGGGGAGCAGTTTGTGCATTCCACGACGCGTCGAGGCACCCATCGCGTCCTGATATGCAGCCAATACGCCGAGTGATGGATCTTGAGCGAAATTTAAGAATGGAGAAATTGCTCACCGTGCTAGTGTAAGGTGCTAAACATTCTGAAAGTTCAGGAAATATCTGGGTGTTTTAATTTCGCGAGAAATATGGGAGAAATGTGGAATTGACCGCAATTTCCTTCTGTATTAATATGCAGAAAAATATACATTTGATGTATAAAGTAGTAAAAGAAACTACGTGCTTTTTTACCAGTTGCCACGTCAAGTTGCCCTTGTGTCGTTTTCCTGTTACCTCCGAATGTTGTTATGCCTTCTTTATGAGCATATTGTGTTCTTATTTGTAATACCGTGTAAATCATTTGCCTAAATAATTTGCCTTTTTCGGCAAGTTGCGTAGTCCAATCTCTTTTGCGTTTCCGCATTTGCAAGCCTTTCTTCTGTTACCGGAAGCAAAATGATTTTAAATTTATGGAATATTATTTCTCTTCTTTTTTCCACCTGTGACAATTGCCCTGAAATGTTGTTTTCTTCAGGTTTTCAAGTTTCTCATCCTTTTATATCAAAACTATTAATTTTCAAGTGTGAATAATGCATTGTTCATGAGCGCAAGCATGAAAATATGTAAATCTAAGAAAGGGCGGTGATTTTCTCTGTCTATTTTAAAGTTATATATTCAGGCAATTTAGTGAATTTCCCTCATTATGTGCAACTACTTTTTATAAACCACGTAGCGGTGATACAATTGATACCCAGCTGTGGGTAAGCAAAATGATGGGGGGTGAGACATGTCTGTGCTCTTTCTCTCGTACTTTACATAGTTTACATCGAAAAAGCAGTTAATGAAATAAAATAAAAGGATTTAGGAATTAATACCCTTAGGAAGAAATACCTGGCTGCGATTTAACGATGGCATAGCCGTCATAGTAAAGTCAGAGAGTGATTTAAAGGATACTATCGTAGGGGTGGGATAACTGGCACGTATTGGCTGAATATCAGTACGAATATCGCTAAAACATGACAGTAGAGAAGTAGTCAATACAAACATTACAGTATAGGGAAAAACTGGAGAAGGTGAATGCATTCATTTATTTGGGGTGCAGAATATTGAGTATTTGTGAGCAAGGCTGTATGCACCCTCTCAAGAGTTTCCGCGCTACGCAGTTAAGACTTGAAATGCCAAAAGGCACTGGTCTTTTAAAGAAGTCCATGAAGAGGAATGCTAACCCGGGATTATAATGCTAGACCTAGGCTCAGGCCTTTTTACGTAAAGTGAGGTTCTGCCGCGTGTTTGCGTGGTCGAAGGGGGTTGGGCGGTTCACTTTGAGGTGCCTGAGGGAGGAGATCCCACTGGGGGCGCTGTGCACTTTGTGGTCTCGGTTGCGTGATCGAATTGGTTGGCCAGGTTGTACTCGTATCACGCCGCCGGCTCGGCTTGCTTAGGTACTTCGACCTTTGATCGGAATTCTCTCCTTGCCAACGGCCTGCGTAATGGTAATGGTTTTAGGTAGTCGGTAAAAATCACCCCTCGCCTTCCGTTTTTTGTTTCTCCCCTGATGCTCAGGTCTAGTGGTAGAATGAGGTTTCCCATGGAACCCATCGTTTGGGGATTGCTTTTGGGGGAATCTGTGGTTGAAGCATTTGATATCTACCCTCGTTTTTTTTATAGTAAAGAGACGGTATGCGTATGGTATATAATTTAGGAAATAAGTTTGGACATAAGTATTAATTTTCGTTCATTTGTTGCTTTGCTACTCAATCGGATAGTTGTTTCTCAACGGGCCATGTAGCCTATAGTTTTAGTCTTAAGGATTTTGGGAAAATTCAAAAATTCGATGCCTTCTCTTTCGTGGTATTTTTTGGCGTAGTTGTTTCCCACGTAAAGATACCTTTGAAACAGAAGTAGTTAGTTAAATTTGTGTCGCACCAATGCAATCTTGTAAAAGTAAAGACTAAGCAACTAAGTGGAGAAAGAAGTGCGAACAATTAGTAAATTTTGTTGGAATGAGTGTTTGTTACGTAATAGCATCGATGAAATCCTGGTTACGCTCCAATAAAAAAAAAACGGGAATGTACTCTCGACGTTAAGATTTACCTCGCTAGTAAAGGTATTAGTTTAATCTTATGAAATCAGGTTAATTTGAGAAAGATCAGGCTTGTTGATAGGAGAATGGCGTTTCTTATTTGTACCTTTGCAATATTTTAGTTATTGTATCTCAAAGAAACTATGTTGGAATATTAAGAAAGCAACATGGAGCTAGCATTATTAGATTACAGACTTATTTAAGGAAGAGAACTGTGTACTTTTATGAATTGTAATTGATAATACTGTTCCACCACTTACGGCCAGACACAGTTGAACTTGCGGTCAGGTTTCTCAGACGCATACATAACTTATCCATTGGTATAATAAAAAATGGGTACACTAACTGTCTAGCGTGTGTGCATCTTTATTGTGCCTTGATCAGTTTTTGTAAGTAATGATGTAGTAAGCTATTTTACTGCGCATAGGTAATCTGCAGTCTCTACCAATCATCACACCTCATTGTGAGTGACGATTGAGCATATAGAGGAATGTTATTTTTCTCTTTAAATTCTTTATTTGAATTTGCCCAGCAGGTATATCAGACGGTAAAAGTAACACTGGAACATTTGGTTTCATGGACGAATCCTGTTCTGCAGAAGACACTTTCTTCTCTCAACAGTGTCCATTGTAATTCGCTGCATCGCCATAGCGACAAATCGCATGCGTCTGCCATTATTTCCGATGCAAGTCAACTCTCTTATTACTGGGTAATAGTACTGCTGGACGCTTACCAGGAGTAATTCCGAAGTTCCGATTGCGACTTGTGGCTTGCTGCACGTGTGATAGCGATGATAGTACTTCCTTGATTGCGCCGTTTCTTGGTAACGCGGATGTGACGTAACGGATTCATGGTAAAGATTTGCATATCGCAAATTGAATGCTCATAAGATTGTGAAAACTTTTTCCTGCTCATGTTGCCTATGTGGGACATTTAATTGACATCGTGGGGTTTCCCTAGCACTTACGTCGGTGATTTACTTTACCGCGTCGTTCGGAAGTGCTGATAGAACGGTCCAGTGCTGTCCTTGAGGCGGGGAAATCTTTGGATAGGAGATATTTTCGCAAATCATGTAATATTCTTTGTGCATTGGAGCTCGGAATGGTTTGTTGAATCGGCAAAGTGAGAGTGGTGGGTATGGGAGTTTTTTTCTGTTCCTTGCATTCTTTCTGGTGCCTTCATACGGAGTCTCATTGTTCTTCAGTATACTGTGCGCTGAAGCTTTGTCGATCGAGAGGCGTTTTTATTAATTTTGATGTACATTATCTCTGGAAGAATGTTCAAGAAAACATTCGCCTGCCTTCAAAGTAGTGCTAATATACTGCAAAACCACTCATTGGAACAGGACATGCATTGATCGCAGTCAACTGTTCTAAAAATAGACATATAATTGGAACGTATTGTGCTGTTTGATATTCAGTAATATTTTTTAATATCCAACCATTTAGTGGTATACATCCTGGGTAGTTTCTCTCCCGAGCTAGCCTCCCAAGAAATGTACCTGATTTCTTAAAAAGTTAGAACATAACAGCATCTTGTATTGTGGATAATAATGTCACCATCTGCCAAACATAATTTAGATGGCGTTCAACCAGTGATCTATTGTGACTTCATCTTCTCCCAGCTTCTTTTTAATTCCATTATTTTTGTAATTATAAAGACTTTGTTCTCGCCTTTACCTCTCTCTCAAGTGTCGGCGATTTTCCCATCATCAGTCAAGAATTGCCTCCTTATGTCGGAGATCATTTTGTCGTAAGTATTTTGCCTCTTCCCGGGTGAAATGCATCTTTGTTTAAGCAAGCTTGTTTGTTGTTCGTATTTTTTATGTCTCTTAGGTAGGAGGTAAAACTTCCCTAGTGCCTATCTTTATTTCTTTTGCGCTTGACTGCGGACGTGGGAGGAAGCTTGAAAAATACCTATTTTAGAGAAAAATTTGGTCAGATAGCTTTGGCTTTAAAAATATCATATTCCAACGCTGCTTATGATGAAGTAACTTATCGTGATGACGCGTGTTATTTTACTAGCTTTGTTTTCAACGGCTTTTTCTTCGACTGTACTGGGCTATCGATGAATGACATTCTTGGCTGTTGTCGAAAGAATTCGTGGCATTTTGAGGGCTCAATCCGAGTGCGTGCATTTTGGTGGTACTAATGTGGACGTGGAGTCCCGTTGTCTTTCTTTTGGTTGCGTGATGCGATGTTCGTGTGTCCGCTCGGACTATATAGCCCGAAGACCTCTCCCGGGCATAGTGTTAGATTGTTGGTAAAAGAGCCATCGTATTCACTAAAAAATAAGAAAAGCATTTTTTCGGTGACTTGAGAGACTATTTTACTTCGACAGTGCTTTCTGTTGTTTTTCCTCTGACTCGATTTAAATTTGACTTCGACGTGAAAAAATTAAGGATTTAACTCCTTACCTCTGTAAAAGATATGTTCTCACACAAAGCAGACACTATGATTACCAATTTTGTAGTTAGTTTGTTATTAAAATGCAATGTTTCGGAGATTCAAATATGCTGAGAATACCTTTGCTTAGTCATAAATGAGTAAAATTGTCGGCATTATTTTTTCCATCCGTAGGTGAAAATATCAACCGGGTACCTTCAAAGGTAGTGATTCTATTAAGCGAAATCGCTGACATCTAAACGAATTAAATGATTTCCCCATAATAATTAATGTTATTTAAAGTGAAGTTCATGGTACTTCGAGATAAAATATATCCGTCAACCATCTATTGTGTCTCAAAAACTTGGGTAACAATTTGATTGGGGCTGATTGTTCTGAAAACTAACGTCAGTAATTTAATGGTTGATGCGCGGTCTGCGAACTGTGATTGGTGGAATATTACTCACTCCGTGATTCAATCCGAAGGTTGGCTTGGATAAGATATGCTAGAGCTAACCTAAGGCTAAGCCACAGGCGTGTGATGATCGCCCATTCACAGTAGTGGGGCCAGTTACTTTTTCTAAGACACCTTTCACTTCGAGGATTTGATGAGAGGGGTTTCCGAAGGTTTCGCGAATCTTTTATTATTTCCATTCATCCCCCAAATTGAAGCAATGACTTTGGAACTTTGGTTTTTGTGTGCGAGTCAGGGGGTTAATGGCACTGACGGCAGGAATTCATTAATTGGGTATTTATTGAAAGCGTTAATATAGCTTGTATGTGTGTGGTAAATGCTCAGAAAAATATTTTTGTATGTTCTAATAAAGATGAATGAAAATATTTTGTCTTATAAACGTGTTCTTGTAAATCGCATGCCATTTGAACTAATCAGCTGATAGTATTTTGGCTGTAAGTTTCACCCGGTGTTTGAGCCCGGGACCTGTCGATCTAAGGCCAAGTACTCTACCACGCTCCACCTTGTAGAATAAATATTTTCCATATTGCTCTGGGTCGTAACTAGGCAAGTCTCGCCGAGTTCATCTATCGTGGACGAGGGTGAAGGTTTCCCCAGCCCTTTCTTCCTTACGGTCATCAACGTTGGCGAATCCGAGTGCGGCCGGTGGACACTATACTTTTCGATGTATTGGGCCGAGGGATTTCACGGATGTTGCGGCGCACATGTTGGCCGCGAGGAGGCCCTCTGGAGATCCGTCTCGGTCCGTTCTCCCGTGACCCCGTGCGCCCTCATCCCACTGTCCTCGCCGCTGCACGAACGGGCCCAGCCAGTGAACTCATTCCTCTTTCTCTCGGACCTTCCCGGCCGCCCGCGAATGCTGCGCCTCCGGGATGTGCGCCGTGAGAAATATATATAGAGCTATATACCGGACAGTTAATAAAATATGATGATTTGGCGATAAGCGCGTTGGAACTCGGGTCTGATGGGATCGTATAACTATTAAAAATGATCCAAAAATTGCTAGATAAAAGCTACTTGAGCTTGCAAAAATAAACGCATGTTGTTTGAAATTATCAGCAGTATATTATGTCGGCAGATAAGTAGGTACGTATGTTTAGTTTAATAACTGTATTTTAAATATAAAAATGCAAAAAAGTCATTTCATTCAACGTTGCTTGGTTGTAAGGTCCTACGGACCAGGAAAATGGTTTGAACTTTCAAATTTTTACTTTCTTGTTAACGACTATTCAGCCGATATGTTATTCGTGTTTTCTGATGATCTCACGATTTTAATGTATCTCTTTGGCTTCTTCATGGTACCTATTTACCATCTATCTTCCTGCTACTTCTATTTTGTTTTACAAATACTAGAGTTCTTTGAGTTCGCCTGAAATAATAATAGATTTTCCGTCGCTGAGGAACCTCTCACCTCTGCAAAATTTGAATTGCTCGTCATATTGTGACAATTGAATCCCTTATTTTGAATAGTATATTTTAAATGTAATTCCACACATACCATAGTTTCAATGTAGTTCCTTCAAGAACGTCCTTTTGGGCAATTTCTTGGTGCTGTAGTATATAATTCTCAGTGTTCAGGGTATATACTGGTCCATCAATATGCGTTGGTTGTCTGTAAATCAAGCTCCTTTTAGGGCTTAAAAAATACGTACTCATCCTATGGCAATGGTTTACTTTCTAAACGCTTGCTGAAGTTCTTAGTTATTTCCATTCATCCCCCAACGTGAAACAATAGCCTGGAACGTTTGTTTAGCGTGCGAGGCAGGGGGTCAAAAGGCACTGGTGGCAGAAATTCATTAATTGGATATTAATTCAAAGTGTTATTACATCAAAAATATTTTGGCATGAAGGATTTGGTGATTTCACGGCCAATATTGCTGATGAATGCTTCTCGGAAAATCAGCCGGGTCAAGATGGCCATAGCTGCCATCGTCCTCAGGGTGAATGATGGACGTGCTTGGTGCCGGGTTTGTATACATTCGTTGAGGTGGTCAAGTCTCCTAAAATCGGACCAATCAAAGGAGATGTGACCGCCTCAACGGATGTATATAAACCCGGCACCAACAAGGTCCATCATTCGCCCTGAAAACGATGGCAGCGAATGCCATCAAAACGTTAGTAGTAATGACCATGTTGACCCGGCTAATTTCCCGAGAAGACTTCATCGGCGATATTTTTTCATGTTTTAAGAAATTTGGATGAAAATTTTTTGTCTTGCAATCGTGTTATTTTTAATTACCGACCGGGTTGTTGCACACGGTCTTTTGTAGACGATCCTCGTAATCGTGGTTCTCCCATCCGCGGACCGTCTTGCGCCGACCGGGAACGGAGAATGATTCCTCCGTGAACATTCCCACTTCGCTGAGATCGAGATCTTCCGCAAGGCCCCGCCCCCTCCCCCTTCTCCATCCCCTCACCCTCCTAGTCTGCCCCCTCCTCCCTCTCTGCATTCCTCCCTGTAACCTCAGCTCACCCCGAATTTCAGCTCATTCCGATACCTCCGTGGCCTCTCATGGATCACGATCGCCGGCACCGCTTTCGGGTTAACGAGAACCACCGCATCAATTCAGCTCCTCATGCCTTGTTCCTAATTTGGCGCCAGAGTAACTACTATGCTTATTAAAAAAATATTTGGGTTGTATTTTCACTTCTTTCTGGTAATAATACCTAATGCTTCCTGAAATTCTGGTGGATTTGTCAGAGCATATTTGGATAATTTCATTATTTTCACCAAAAAAGATGCGGTGAGCATCCCGTGAAACGTTTTAAAAGCCCATTAATGCCGTGAAAGAGCTTCAAGCGACAGCTGAATGTTTTCAATAAATATAATTCTTAACCGACTTGTTACACACGGTGTGAGTGACTCGAATTGAATGCGCACTTCTCCGAACGGATTTAGAGAAGGTTCTTTTACTTGTTATTTTATCAACTCCGCGAGGATTTTCGCGGAATAACTTTCTCAGAGGAATTATATAAAGCATAATTATTTACGCATGAAAATTACGTTAATACTAAATTAAAGCTGTTGCTTTGTGCCATGGGTTTCTAGGAAGAATAGCCTGATATTAATTTAAATGAATATAATTTAAATTATTTGGTTTGGATTATGATCTTAATTTATTTTTCTAACGTATGAATCATTTAAACTTTATATCCTGAAATTATCGTGGTTTCATAAAAGCTTATTTAAAAAACTTTTCTTTCACAAAAAAGGATGCTGAGGTTAATTCCAAAAGCGTATAAAATAATGATTATATGGAATATTTTATCGACCGGTTAAATGCGCCTTTCTTTATGCCTGATGGTTACATGCCTAGTTTCTATAGAAATTTATCACGGTATACCTCTTGTCTATAGGATTTATTGTGCGGTTTACGACCGAAACAGCACGTAAGGCAAAGTGAATGACGACGCGAAAAGGAGCGTATACTACGTTCAACTTTTTAAGTTGCGCCTGCATTTACTGTTGAGGTTCGTCATTACTGCTTGTTTCTTTACGGATGCCCTTGTTTTTTTCGTAGCAATTGAAAAGGCTAATGTTGAGGGTGGTTGCCTCGCATTCATAATTACTTTGAATTGCATTTTTTCGGTTCGTATTAACGTTCGCCTCTTCCGCATACAACTTCGCCTCGCACGAAGTTAACATACCGCGGATTATTGGAGTTTCAGTTTTCCTGATCAAGTCGCTGGGACTAAAAATAAATGCAGCGGGACTAAGAATCGCTCGAAAGATTGTATTTCCGGGCTGTGAATCACTTTCGAAATTCAGTTGGTTGTATCTTTTGACCCTGGAACACTCGGTATCTTTCTATTGCCTGTCCTCCGTTGCATCATCTTCGTGATGTGATTCCGTCCAATTACTATAGTATGTTTCAAGTGAACCGTAACACTAGGCTGGTAGAAAAAATATTAAAAACTTTCTCTTGAAGGATGGAAAAATGGAAGTTTCTTCGGCTGAAATATCTTCTCCAGTTATTTCTCCGTAGAATGACTTTATATCGTCAACTAAATGTTTTTGTTGTTTGTACGAAAACTTGTTTGCAGTTTTTCAACTACGACAAAATTCCAGGTTATACGAACACATCACCATCGCTTGACCGGACATTTTTCGTGACTTATTAATCGTTTAAAAGTTATCCTATGATCTAGAAATGTTTAAGAGTTTAAATAGTAGACTGTAGTGTACATTTGCCCGTATCTCAATTTTGAAGAAGTCGATAGTATGCACTAGGACTTAAAATTTTTATATTTGAGTGGCAAAATAATGCTATATTTAAACTGAAAATTTCAAGATGAGTACAAGTTTTAAACAAGTAATGAGTAAACACTTCAGGTATCTTGTGATCTGGGATTCTACCATGGTGACATTTATATTTACTGTTAATAACTCAATGAGCAACATGGCTAACTTTATTTATATTTTTATCACGAATCTTATGATGTAACGAACGTAATATTTTTTGTCAATATTACGTTTATATTTTACATTAATCAACATTTTCCCTATGATTAGACAAGCACTTCTGTATGCGCCTGTGTAAAAATACGAATTTTCAAAATTTTATCTCAGAAAACATATTCTGGTGACGGTCAGTCGACGAAGTACAGTCAGAAGAATATATTTTGAAATTTTCATAGAAATGAAATGGATATTATTTCTCGCTCCTGCTTCCTTAAAATTTATGAAACATCTCGTTAGTTATCGTTGAATCGTCGGTAATATAATCCCGAATTTTTTTTACCCTTAGCGTTGGAAATCAGGGATTGAATGACATGGCCCAGGAAATGAATTTCATAATCTGAATTTTGTGTACAACCTGAATAGCTTCTTAAGTTGATGTCAACCTCCTTGGGCGGCACCATTCCTTTCTTCTGTCCAATCGCTAGCTCTGCCCCTCCGTGACCCCTCACAACTGGAGCGTCAGCCAGGAAGCGCCGTATAATGACATTTACTGGGGGCCACGAGGCGGGATTTTATAACCGTCGTGATCGAAGTGATTCGATATCTTCTCGGTCAGTTGTAAGATCCGGTCTATGACATTCCGTGGGAGAAATATGGGCAAGTGTGTTCCAAGTGTGTTGAACTGTGCTGTTGATGGGTCCTCTTCGTGCGTCATCGGCGATAATGTCTCGGTAATAATGTCTTCCGTTGTGGTGGGACAATTATAATAATTAATAATTCATGCTGTGCGAATTGATTCGAGCCCATATGAGGCAGGATCGTCGATTTTTAATCCCTGTTTGATTATTAATGGTACTATTTTTCTGCCGAATTGCTCTGAAGTAAGAATTGAGGCGGTATTATTTGGGCTTTGGTTATAATATCATACCCATTGGTCTTGAGTAAGAGTTGTGGTATTGACAAAAGTTTATTTTTAGTGGTAAAGATATTTTTGCCGCTATTGTTGGCATCTGCTTGTTTGGCCTGCTTCGGAAAACTTGTGTGATGTCGCGTTGATTAATGGTATATATTTATCGAATGCTGTCAGCGGAAGATTTAGTTCCTTTTTTTAATTTTCAATGATTTTTAGAGTATCAACGCTTTGATTTCTTCCAATTCCCATTGAATGTATGATTCCGTGGTATAGTGGAAATTTGTTTTTCGGTGCACATCCGAACTGTCATTGGGTTATTTAGTTTAAAATTTCCATGTTTTCGTAATAATACATTTATTAGAACTTACCACTCAACGGATAAACCTCCTGAGCTATTTTCACACTTTTGTAAATTATGTTGAAAATAGGGTTTTTATCATCCAGATTCAAGCCCAAATTAATAGAAATTTCACCCATACGTACTAAGTATCCTGTTGCTGCCTGGCTAGGGTCGGTGTGACTGAAGTATCCAGTGAAATCCAAAGGTCAGTGTTGCGGTGTAACGTACCGTTGTATGGAAGGTTAAAGAACAAATGGCCTATTGTACGACTTTCAACGCCTCTCATCATCAAGTTGTTGTATTTTCTAAATAATGTCTGCGATGACAATAGCTGTCAGTACTGTAATTGTAAACTTAAACCCTTGTGGATAAACGTACCTGCATATTGCATTCTCTATTTTGGGAATTGCTCAAGTATATCATCCCATATTGGTTGTTTCGTAAAATAAACGTCTGAACTCTGGTGTTAACATTCATTAAATCCAAATTTATACTCCCGTTTGTGATATCTTCACCCCATTTTAGTGTCGCCATTATTCGCCGTGGATCGTTTTCTGTCTATCTTAGCAGCTTTTGTATACTTCTGATTTTTCCTGGTACGAGGCAGTGTCCCAGACTCTCACGTGATTGAATTGGAAATTTCCTCAGGCCTTAACCGTCGCCGCCTAATTTATGGTTATCAAATTTCGTTGCGTCTAGTTTTAAGCTAAACCAAGGACATGAAAAAATATTTGGTGTCTGGAAAGTAGCCTATGGGAAAATAGATTTGAGCTGTTTAGTTTTTCATCGTGATACTGTTGTAGATCAATTTTTACTTATACAGTACGCTACTTTAGGCGTTTAATTTTATGGAATCATGGCGGGTAGTAGGTATTGAAATTAGCAGTGGAATCACAGTAGGTAGGCGTAATCTCATAATACATTTTGTGCGAAACCTTTTGAAGTGTCACTTATGGTGTTGCGTAGCATTTAATACTATCGCGTGATTGCCTGTATAGTTGAATTTTTAATCGTCAAATATCGATTGCCGCAGTAAGGAGATTGTATATGAACATTCATTTTATTTCCATATGGTTAATTGGTACATAAAATCACCAATTCGGTCATTCCTCGGGCTCTTGAGCAATCCCCTACATTCGTCGTTGAAGAACGAGAAAGGATGGTCTAATTCGTCCCCTTTGAAGAACGGGAAATGATGGCCTAAAGGCCGTTTTACACGGGGCACGGAATTGCGCAGGTTAGAGCTGCATTAATTTCTAAAATGACGTGGAATTGCGCGTATGCGTGAACGAAATTAGAGCAGGGGCTATTTTGCCGTCTCGCATCCACGCATTCTCGCATGTGTTCTAGCAATTCACCGCTTTACACGACGCAATTTTGATTGCGCCCTCGCACATACGTCAGATTGCGCAATTCCGTGTACCGTGTAAAACGGCCTGAAGATATTTGTATGAATGAAAAATGTATCGATACTGTTCGTTCATCGATGAGTTCGAAGTAATTTTTATACCGTAGAAGACGCTGTAGTGCTAAAGGAATAAAGTTCATTCGGCATAGTGTTACAAGAGCACAGAATCGGAGAATAATGTCCGAGCGATAATCATAGCACCTGGAAGGAAGAGGGTGAAGGTTGGCATAGCGATATAAAGGGAGGAATTGAAGAAAACCTTAACCATTCAATTACATGAGAAATAGCTTGGCTTGGGTCGAATGAAGCTCAGCATACACTAAGCCAAGAGTTTTATTTTGAGCTTTAAAGCATTTGTGATAATATGTCACATTGTACCGTTAAAGAAAAAAGAAGAAACTATTAGAAAGAAGGGGATAAAAAATTGTGTTGCTAGTGGCTATATGTGTGATTATTATATGTAGCAATGTTTCGATAATTTTGTTATTTCCTTCATTTGATTTGTAGTTCGCGGCGGGTGCCTCTGTCTCTGT
This sequence comes from Ischnura elegans, assembly GCF_921293095.1. Taxonomy (NCBI): domain Eukaryota; kingdom Metazoa; phylum Arthropoda; class Insecta; order Odonata; family Coenagrionidae; genus Ischnura; species Ischnura elegans. The sequence goes on along the minus strand of NC_060254.1, from coordinate 33,824,136 downwards.
TACGGGATTCGAGGTTAAGTGCTCTCGATTATGTCAATTACTAAGCTAATTAATCTCTTGGGCACATAATTATGTTAAGGCATGTGGTGGTCGAAGGTTATTGCTTGCATAAGCCAGCGGCTGCGTCTGAAGTGTTGTGTTTATTGTTTGGTCATCGCTCTACCGGCTAGTATGCCAGTGGTTTATTTGCATACCGAGCGTTTCAGTTGAAACGAAAATGACCGCTTAAATGACGTTTTGTGTCTACGCATAGTGATTAGTTACTACTTTCCTCTCGTCACGTCTTTTTTAGTCGAGGTTTCTGAAAACATGGACTACATTATTTCGTTTTAGGACGATCTTATCAAATTGGGAGCTATTCCTCAATTCTTATTCTTTTTATTCCTCTTCGACTGCTCTATAAGAGTGACTGAGCTGGTGTGTCATAGCACTCAACAAAGTAACTTATTTCTAGTCGTGTGGTGTAAGTGACTAGTGGAGATGACTGTTGATTTCTTCGGTTTGTTTACAGTAGACAATTTACTCTTTTCCCCCTAACCCGTTTTTTAGGGAATCCATCTGGATGTCAACTAGCCGTCATGAGGGGTTTTATGATGAAATCATAGTCCAATACTAATTTTTGGGAATTTTAAATTTGATGAATTCTCTTTGCTAAATAAACGTCTAGATTACGCTTTTGGCTTGTTACTTCTTTGTTTACATCACATCCTACAGCTAGTGACAGCATAAACCACCTGGAACTCTGGTGATGGCGTACTTCGTAAATTCCAGCCGAAATTAATTTTAATGGTATAAGTAGAAAGCAAATATTCACCATTTTTATCCAGGCATCCTCTAGCTGCGTAATACTTTGTAGTGTGCTCCCTAAAAATTCTGCACGCACAGCATATTTATGCGGCAATTTTGTTTTGTTGCCAATTTTACGAAAGTGTGTGAGAGGAACTAGCATTTTACGGACGCTATTGTATCTCATTTCGAATGTTTTGGATGAATAACCGATACTATTCATTTAGTATAGTATTCATTTTGTATTGATTTGAATTTCACTATCTTTGATGTTTACTTGAAATATTCCATATTTACAACAATAATCTATTATTGATAACAGAAAGGCCTACTCCACTTCATTCTATCCTTAAATTCTGTTATCTTCCTTCCATTTCCCAGCTAACCTAGCATTATTCCCTCTAACGCGGTTTTAGTATCCCACATAGTTTAGTACGCCACCCATCCAATCACAAAAAAATCGGTCGAGCGTGTATGATGCGTTGACTTGAGGAGGTAGGTTTGCGATTGCGCTCTCCAAAACAAATACTTTTCCCGCTAAAAGTTTTTGCTATCATAGGTGTATAAGAACTAGTATGGTAGCGTGCCTCGATTTTATATTTACAATGGTCCTTAATGAATGTAAAAAATTATCCCCATATTTGGTAAAACTAACATTATAATCTATTCTGCATCAACATTTTACGAGCATTGGCATAAGAAAGTGTGTTAAGGTTCGGGTTTTCTAATTTTATTTCCAGATTTATAGCGCGGAAATTATGGTTTTTGTGGTCGTAGTCAATGAAATTCAACTGAAAATTAATGTTTTGAAAATTTCGCGAAAATGACGTTCACTTCGTTTGCCGCTCCATCCTCTTAAGGTAACTAAGTGTAAGCTAGCTGGCGTGGATAACCAGGTTCCACTTTCGAGCGATTACGCCAGAGAGCTTGAGCGGATTAATTTGGTCGAGTTTGGATGAACCTCCCAGGCCGTCAAGAGCACGTGGCTTATGGCGTCACCACCCTTTCGTCCGGCCCTGATTGTGGAAAGGGACAGGCGTCGCCCACACCTGAGTGGCATTCTAGACCCCACCTCCCACCCAACGTTTTCCCCACCCCCGCATACCTCCCCGGCCTTCATCAGTGTGCTAATTGCGTTCCACTTAATTGCACGACGACTTGACGTGGCTCATTTGGGTCCGCCTGGATGGCTACCCTCTCCGGTCACAATTCCTGTCCATAGGTGTCGCGGCCGAAACCAGTTTGCCCGCACATTTGTCAGTTTAATCATCCGCTTGTTTAATTACACCTCGTGCGTATCGCTTAGGGTGTGAATGCAAATATCCCGTTTGTGTTTCTTTCAACCGTTCAGGTGGACGCCTTTGTCGAGTTAAAATTCTCCCGTGCCCCTCACTGTAATGCCTGCATGTTGTGCATTGATCAGCACCTGCTGACTCGGAAAGTGTCGGCATTGCTAATGAGCGTTACTCAGTATGCGTGTCAGCTACTTTTTTCCGCTAATTTCCCCGAATATCTTGCTCTAATGTGGGTCTAATGCATGCAAAAGTTAATTCGATCTTATTTTTTTGCATTAATTAGGCTATGAAACTGTCTTGTGTATAATCATAAAGAGGATAAAGCTTAGTTACTATCATCCAGGGACGCAGGTAGGAATTAAGGCTAGGGGAAGGGGATTTAGGCGCAACCAATACTGGGAGATCTGGAGGGTATGGAATACCCGCTAGGGTAAGGGGGAGGTGCGGGGGCCCTACCTCAGAATTTTTTTTAAGGTAAATGGTTCAAAATGGCGAGTTTTACGGCTTTCGGAGGGGTATTTTATTAACCTTCACACTATTTTGTAAGTAATATTTAGTTCAATTAAGTAAAATGGATTAAACTTAAAAAATTCTCTGAGCTCTGGGGGGTTTTATCCCCCAAACCCTCCACCCTCGCTGCGCCACTGCTACTCTTACTTGTAGAGATCCCCGATTCTGGGTTTTGTCAGTTTCGATTACGAGTAAATATACATTGGGTATTTTTCCTTAACTTTTTTACCATAGTGTTAGCGTTCCTTTTGTAGAAATAATATTGGCCGCAGCAAATAATTTACCTCAACTAGGTTTGAACCGTGCGGAAGTCTGAAAATTTCTCTCTCTTTCAAAAAATTTGCACGTACTTGGATTTTTTAATTGCAATTTCTATGAGCCTTTTTGAAACGTGTTAAAAAATAATGTTTACTTACTTATTTCCATTACCCCATAAACAGCACATTTATGGCCTTTACAATGGGGAATTAAGAATTAACAATGAAGGACATTTATACACGCCCATGCCCTGGATAAGGGTAACTTACCCAGGCGGGACTCGAACCCGCGACCTTCGGTTTGGCATGCGAGACCTTTACCCCCACCGCCACCGAGGCCGGCATTTGATTGTGGAATTTGTAGCTTTGGTGTACTCTCTAAAGCTTATGCCAATAATATGAATGGCTTTGATGGAACTGAAAATCTGTGGCTACAAGGTGGGTCAATTACGGGGCTACGAATGATAGGATTTCAGGTAGCCATAGCTTTTTTGTACGTGATCTTGTCCGTAACTCCAATTATGGGATTGTACTATTCATTCTTCCTGAAATATTTGAGGCGATAGTAGATCGACGCACCGGCTTATCGCCGTTCAACTAATCCAAGTTCGACCTCTGAGGTATTCTGTGGCTCAACTAATCGAAGTTTGACGTATTGATTTTTGTGTTAACAAATTAGGGTAGGTTTATTGTTTACCAGAAATAGCCGCCGGCTATTAACTAATACTACGATCAAGCCGTGCGTGTGGACAGTGTCTACGAAGCGGTGCGAAAGGAGAATGAATAGATTTAAGGATGTGGTCGATATTGATTCGATCTAATGTTGAAGTTGAAGCAGTTCGAATCTATGATAATGGACATATCGTTAGAGGCTTTGTGGACTAAACTTCGCCGGAAAGGATGTGACTACAGTTTGTTATTTTCAATTGATTACTCTTTAGAGAGCAATCTAAAGTCTTTTTTGCTTACAAACTAGAGGACATAACAAATATTTTCTTTTAAGCCGCCGTCATTTCTTCTGTTTTCCACCCATGGAATCACCAACGTTTTGGGCACAATATCAACAATTCTGTGTTGATAATTGCAGAGAGATAGAGAGACCTAAGGTTAATTAGATCGGAAATTTCTAAGCACGACACTCCCTGAGTATGACAACAAAGTTCGTCGAGGAAGCGTTGGAAGATATGGATCATCTGATCCGAGAAGTTAGCCGAGAAACCCTCATCTGCGCAATCCAGTGGAAAACCTGAAACACTTCAGTAATGGGAGATAATTTTTTGGCTACTATCATACAGATCAACTTCGACTTGTAAACCCAGCTTGAAGCTTATTGAGTACAGAATTAGTGATGTTCGTCCTGGAGGCGTTAGACTTACATTGATGTTTATTTTTTGTTAGTGTTGCTTCAGTGTATGCATGAATGAAGAGAGTCTACAGCACACACTTAAAATGATTTCTAGCCAGAAACAAACGCGCAAAAAAAAAAGGAAAATGAAAATTTTAGCTAGAAACAAGAGCTGTCCGAATACTATTTTGCACTCACTGTATCATAGCTCTGGTTATCAAAGTCCGGCCCTGGTTCCTATACATCGGAGAAGAATTAAGGGCTAATTTTTTTCCAGTCGGGAAATTGTGATGCAGACCTCACATGGGTCTTCTAGGAGGGTGACAACAGGTGTCTCCACGTGGCCATTTCATACCTTCCTCCCGTCCTTCTCTCCCTCGTGTATCCCAACCCTCGCCCACGGAGTGTGGGTGGCACTTTGCCCTCCTGATATAACTCACTCTGGCCTTTCTCCCTCGCCTCCCCATCCCCGCGACCCACCCAACCCCTCCTGGCGCCACCTTCCTGACCTCTGCCCATTAATCCTCCCCCTCCACGTTTTCAGTGCATATCCTCGTCCACGGCCTGCTGTATAGTCAATCTACTCCAACCCCCCTCTTATCCTCGTAATCTGGCCCCTTTATGCAGTATCCCTGAATACGAGCTTGTTGGGATTTGTACAGTTTGGACCTGTATTAAGACCAACACTTCGATGTTCGATTCCAAAATCAGTGCAAACAAGAGCGATTTCAACCTCTTCGCCTTTACCAAGATGGAAGAGGACAAAACCGAGATTACGTAAGAGATCTAAAGGGTCTCATCGGCTGAGTGAAACGATAGCATTTGTTTTCGTGTAGTTTACTTCGATTAATAATGTTATTCCGATATAATTCAATATTCACGGAGAAAGATAAATTTCAAGACTTAAAACTGATTTACTTCTGGCTCAAATTTGTGAAACCTTTCCACTATGAAAAGTAAAAGGATAAAACTGTTAGATTCAGTGGTATATTTAAAAAGGCTCGACCGGGGTTTTATAACTTCACCAGAAGATGTAACTATGCTATTAAACCCTAGGTCGTACCATCTTCAATATACTAGAGATTTAAACAAGATTCATTCTTTTTATTTCCATTTCTAGACTCAAATAAAATCTACAGTACTTTATTTGCTGAATTTTTCCTTTTCCCACGTTAATGCTTGAGTCGAAGTTTTAAACTTGGCCTCTGATTTTCGTAACTTCCCGGTAGCCTTGTGCGCTATTGTATACATATATTCACGCTTTGGTATTAATTTGGCTTGTACTGTTTTAAGCCACTATCTATTCACCCAAGTACTCCTTTTTTCGGGCTCACACATCTTCCGCGTTGTTATTGCCTTTATTTACAAGAATTGGTGGTATTACCCCGATGCGTACGGAAGTACGGATCCCTCATCTGTTTCCAGCCTCGGAAAGGTCTTTTTGAGCTCATGCCGGAAAAGAACCAGATCGTGGAGATTAAATTGTCCACACCCGGCCTGCGATCCTTCCCCAGCCGCCTTCTCAATGCCACTTCCTTATTCCGCGTTTTGGTTTTTCCTTCTACGCCCACTCTGACTCTTCCACTTTTCCTTCTTCACTATATCCTGGTTGGTCATCGAGTAACCTGCATTCTTTGCCTTTGAAAAGTGCGATTTAAAAGTGCTAGGTCGCGCTGCTAATTGTTGTTCGTTTCTTCCCCACCTTTCGTCACACAATCAAACTCCCCGAAATGCGTGAGAAATATTTTTGAGTGCTTCATCCTTTAATTTATCCTCTCGCAATTTTATTTTTCCACATCTCTTCGATGAGGTACTGGCTTATTTTATTGGTGCATGAATGCATTTGATATAGATTGTTGAGAATCCGTTTTTTCAATTATATTTCATGGTATTTATCAATCGGTATCACATTCGCTTTATCAACCCAAAAAATGGACGAAGGCTGCCCGTCCTCATGAGAAGTGTATGACGTCATGTGAGTTCCCCTTTCGCGCTGTGAATCGTCATTCACGATTCATAGAACATTAATTAAAATTAATTAAATTAAGGGGTAACATTTATTTATTTAGGTCTCTTTGTGATGGAATTTATAAAAAAAACTTAGATATCTCTCCGCCGTAAATTCGAAAATATTGCATTGGATCAAAAGTATGGGAAAAACTTTTTATTTTTCACTTTTTTAGTAAAATCAAAATTGGCAGTTAAAAAAAGTTAGCGAGCGAGTCCAGTATATTGGGAAGAGATCACTCAAGCCTCTTATGGGCTTGACTGATTATAGCATTCCGTAGATTTCACCTTGAAGGATCGCTTATCAGTGGATAAAACGATATGGTCAGTTTTCTATGTCGTAATTTTGGGTTATTTGTGTAGTAGTGCTTGCCTTTATCTTCGTTGGAGTTATTGTTTGGTAAAAATTAAAATATTGTCTAATTCGATGTTCCCGCGGTTTTAATACAGGAGAACGATTATAGTTGAGTTTCATCGAGGGTTATTCGCATCGAGAATCGATTCGGGGAACACAGTTGAAACGAGTTGAATTCAATGAATTGAAATTAATGAGTTGAAATGTAGGGTAACGTATTAGTAAACGGGAAATATTTGTTCGCCTGTGTACTAATCACTCAAATCAGCCATATTAATTATATTTCTTTCCTTTAAATATTCTTTGCTGTTATTTTATCGTTTTTATTCACGCCGGTGTTCATAATTGTTTCTCGAGCGTCAAAAAATTGTAGTTTTTTTCATTGTGTTTCATAGTTAGCCGTTGCCTTTCCACGAAAAGTAATTCCTTCGCTGAAATTAGGCTCTGAAGAGGAAAATTTCGATTGGCATGAAATCCTAATCCTTTAATTACTCCCATCTGCGCATTTTTGCTCATTTTCTTATTTGAATTATACTCGTCTTTTCAGGTTATCCAAGATCTGCGGGTAAATATTCGAAATATGTGTGTGGAAATGATGGTGTTAGACGCATTTGTTGGTATAGGTCTGCAGAGTGTATGAGTATGAACTCGTCTGAGAGATGGACTCATGGTTAACGTTGTCTGTTGTTTTTTTAGCTCGTTTTGAATTAGAAGTGGGTGCAATCCGAATCCTACGAAGTTTTAGCAGTAACCTAAGATCATTATAATGACCGCGAATGGTTAAGTATGTTTTCGAATCGGGGGTTGGACCCAAAATTTTACTCGTGATTGTTTCGTATTCGGTGTGGATATAATTGCTTGAATCCATCTGACTTATTTTTTTGTTTCTTGCAGATCGGACGATGAGGACGCCAGTGGCAGTAAATACCCTCGGCTGGAAGATGACAGCATTCAGGATAAGGAGCGGTTTGCCAGGTAAGCACCAAAGCTGTCATCCTCTCCTGCTTGCTGCTCCCTTGCGTGTATTCGGCATTTTTCAACAGGATATTGAGTTTGTCTTTTGGTTGTTAGAACCGTTAGCTATTCGGGCGAATTAACTTGAAACTGATCTACCGTATTTACCTGGAGATACGGAACATGTTATAATATTTATTTAGGATTTTATGTAACGTTTGCCGATATCTTACCCTTGGAAATTCAGCCATTTGTGAATGGAATATTGAATTGCGTTACGAAAATGGGGGTACTCGGGGAGCTCGTTTTTTTACATACAGATATGTTTTTTTAGCTGTCTGTAAATGCTTGATAAATCCTTGCTGAGCTTCATAGATCTCTTAGACCAGGTACCTGCCATGGGTATTTGTCGTTGATCTTTTTCAACTAGATTTTCTTTTCATTCAGTATGGTTCATTATCTTTGTATTATAATTTTAAGAAATGTATTCTTTAGTTTTCTTCGAGGCATGGCTATAGCCAGGAAGAGCGGTTTACTCGATACAATACGTTGATATTTGTGAATCAAACTGTTGCCCATTAATTACGATATGGACTTCATTAAGAAATATGGAATAATAAGTAAGAGAGATACCGATATGTTTGGAGGATAAGCTTTTTCCCCTTATTTTTGCTGTTCAGGAGAAAAATTATGTTCGAGTTTTGAAGTGTTGAATACAGAACGTAGATTACTCTAATTTTTTTATCGGTTTAATTTCATCTTTCAATTTTTTCTGAAACAAAGAATTACTTCTGCTACTTAGTGTAGCAGGGCTGAGAGTCCAATGTTTCTAATGAGTTATTTATCTATATTCAAGCGATTATGAGGTAGCTTATTGGTCTTTTAGTCCATCTTTGTTTTGTAAATTCCCACCATTTTTTCCTCTCACATGGACATAAAAATGTTAGCTCCTTTGTGTGCACTTCAGAAACCGTAGACAGACGATTTCCGCGTACAAAGGAGGCTTTGTTTTTTTTCGATGAATTTTTTTCCGAGTTGATACCTCTTCTGTTTTTGTCCATGATTTAAGTTGGAGTGAGACTTTCGCAGAATATCTTTTCCACAATTTTGAATTTTTTGTCACCTCAGAATTTGTTTTTAATTTTGTATCTTAGCGAAGTTTGTCTTTGTGAAATAAGTCTATTGACATTAAAATTCCATTCATCAATTCGTGGGGAAATGTCCTGAGCCTGGTCATGCGGGTTTGTTATGCTCTGTTCTTTTTCAAAGGTTGTCATCAAATTAATTCTCGCCGCGTCTCATTATACGCTAATGTCACTTGATCGCTTTAGGATATTAGGATATTAGATAATTTTAATTAGCTTATAACCGTCTGGGTAGGTTGCCCCTAACCAGGGCATGGTTGTGTGTGATAGTTGTTGTTTCATGTTATACCCTCCGATGTAAAAGGCCTTGTGAGCTGTTTTCGGGGCGATGGGGAAAAAAAAATAGAATAAATATTAGATGGAATGAGACTCGTTTTTCAAATTTGTATTTTTAAGGTCGACCGGGGTAGCATTTTTCATTTATGTCTATTATCACGTATTTTTCTCCTGTTCACGTCTATTTACTCGTTTGAATGTCACCTAAGTGCTTACGATGTGTGGCCAGTCACTAGATTTATTGCAATTTTTTCAATTCGATGTATTTTATTGGAATTCGCTCTGCTATACATCAATTTAATTATCATGATACCACTTTCTCGACCTTCTGTTTAATTGATTAATTTGCAATCCGTAACGGGGCAGAAAGCATTCGATTGCCCGTTTGATTTGTGGTGAATTATGGCTGAATTCCCTTGCTAGCGGAGTTAACGGTCTACGTCGAAAATTTTAATTCCGAATGGATTTTCGTGAGTTGATATCGTTTACGATACACCTATTAAGCACCAAGGGCGTATCTTGGATGTAAACGCATACATTACAGAGTCTGTCTGTCTCCATGTCTTACTGGTCGCCAAAGCTCCTTCCACGAACTGGTTCGTTGCCATTATTCCGCTTAGGTACTTACCCGCACAACTTCAACCTATGCCGCAATTGACGATAAATCATTTCAGGTTAAGCCACACCCTATCACAAAGCGGTAATTATTGAGACCCTTCCAATTAACCCTCAGAAGTTGGCTTACTAAGTTCCTCTCGATAACTTAATTCTATTCATTGTCGATTTTATAACTCCTAATAAAATCTTGAATTCATGGAATGACAGGGAAAATATATAATAAATCATCGTTGCTGTTAAGGTGAAGTGGTAATTTTCCCTATTGCTCTGGCGCTTAGGCTTAATTTCAACAGTTAAACATAACATTCCCAACGGGCCACGCGGTTATTTCTCCATATCTTTTAACATTCATTTTGTACCCTACTTATGGTTCTGGTTTAATCTTTGGAGTACTTTGCTCTTGGGTTAATCTGCTACAGTCCAATATAACCGGTGTGTTGGGGTCGATCATAATAAAAGTTTTGACCGGACGGCTCAAAGTCTTTCCCCACACTTCGTGGTCGCAACTTGGTCTAAATTTTAGCATGGAGCTCCGAGGTGACTTCACAAAAAACCAAAAGCTGAGGCCAACATTGCATCTCGCAACCTCAATTATATTTTTGGAAAAGGAGAAGCTTAAAATTATAATTAATATTAATTAATAGTAGCGGGCGTAACTTTGTGGAAATCCTTTATCGTAGGAATAGGAAAAATGAAAACTTGGCTATTTCTACATGGTAATTAATTGTGACCGACGATGGTTTCGTTACTGCGTAACATTATGCAGTTGAAAATGATGATAATGTTACGCAGTAACGACACCATGGTGGACCACAATAAATTACCATGTGAAAATAGCCAAGTTTTTATTTCTTCTATTCCTACGAGTTTAAATTTACTTCACCCGCCCAGTGATTTAACCCAAAAATTGGTTTTGATAGGTGACGGTAGAGTTCACCCCGGACTAAGCCACAGGCGTGTGAAATTCACACCTTCAGGGGGGGGGGGGGATGAGAGAGGGGCAGTTCCTTTCCCTGAGCCACTTCGCACTTCGAGGATTTATGCTTGGGATGTCCGAAAACTTCATTAGGGTTTGGAACCCAGAACCCTACGGTCAGCAGCTAAGCACTCTACCTACCAGGCTACCACCATAATCGTTTTAAGATATTAAAAATCCTGATTCCTGACATGCCTCGTTCGTGCTAAATTAATTGTAAATAAAATTTCCAATTGAAATAAACAACATGTGAACTAACGCTATCACTGGAATCAGCCAATCATACCGGTCGGGGGTCACTTGATCTGAGATTTCTCCTTTTCAGTCTTGGCGCAGAAGTGTTTAATCTTTGGAGTACTTTGCTCTTGGGTTAATCTGCTACAGTCCAACATAACCGGTGTGTCGGGGTCCATCATAATAAAAGTTTTGACCGGACGGCTCAAAGTCGCAACTTGAATAGTCGTGTTAAATAGTTTTTATACACACTCATTCAGAAAGTCGCAACATCTACATTTACATTGTACCCTTCGAGACACCTTTAGGGTGTATCATGTATTCCACTACCTACGACAGTTAATATTGCTTAAATGACATACTTAGGGCTTGAAAAAAGTGCGTAACGATCATTTAGTACTATTAGCCTTGTTATTTGGTAATAATGTGCAAAAAATACTGTTTAAGAGAAAACCATTTGGTCATTAATAACAATAAACCGCAACAGATTACATCGCAATGTACTCTTTTCCGGTTTCTTCTCAGGAAGAACGGATTTTTGAACCTTTATGTTCTTGAATCTATTTCGTGGATTGTGTTCATCGTCCAATATAGATTAGGTTTTCCATTTCATCCTGAAACCCAGTAAGACGTAATGAGGAGATAAAGGTGCGTTGGGCTTTTATAGTACATTGGCTTTTACGACACGGGCGATTAGTGCCACGAGAAGATACATCGGCTCGAGCGTTGACCGGATTTATAATAATCAAATACGTTAATACATTTTTAAAATCCTTAATTCGCTGTTTTAAAATATAATAACAAAGCAATTTTAGCAAAATAAAAAAAGATTACATTGATATCTAAAATAGTAACTTCATATGTATTGAATTTTCATCAAGTGCTAAGCAAATCTTAAATTTTGCTTTGGCACTTATCGCTAGTACCTCCAAATTTCGGTGGCAGTAAGAGCGGGGATAAAGCAGGGTTCTGCCGTATATCTCTAGTGCAGGTGCGTTTCTAAAACCAATCCCGGTTCCCCTCCGAGCACATCCCGGGCCCTGCTCCTGATCTCCCCGACCGCCTCCATCTCTCCCACGGACCGCCCCGCTCTGCATCGCCTCTCCTCCTCGCCCGCTTTTCTCGTGGGAATCGCCGCTCCCTCCACTCCCCGACCTTATCTTCCTCATCACCCCTTCCGCCATCCCCCCCCCACCACCACCTCCTCTACCTCTATCGCTCCCCCCCTCCTTCTCCGCGCATTTCGCTTTTCCGACCTCCCCCCACCTTGTGTTTCTCATCGAAAGTTCGTGCCACGGCCGCGCCGACACTCCCCCACCATCTGCCAAAGCCGCACCGCCATTTTCCACTCCGGAGGATGTGTGGGTCGTAGCCCGCGGGTGAAGCAGGTTCACGGTGCCGGGCATGAATGTAGACATTGGGTCTTCGACGCCTGCGGCCCGTACCCGATTACAAAAATTCCAGTTCGAATGTATAAATAGTTTCAGGCCTTCATCGTCATTAGTCAGCTATCCTAAGATTGATTTAACGCAACTCTCTTATAAGCTAGCCTTATCATAAATAAATCTCTTCTCTTTGTGATTTCTAACGTGCCCTATCCAAACCAATCTTCCGATTGAAGTGATTGAGTGATTGAATTATCTTTCCATGTGGGGCTGTTTGATACTGAAAACACCATGACCTCGGACTATTCACCAGCAGAGAATTGTAGAGACCATTTCTTAAGTCAAAATAGGCGTCATTTTTGGGAGTTTCTTATTTTCATTATAATTGCTGGGACTGTTCCCCAAAAAAATATTTTAATATTGTTACCATTTACTTAAAGAAGCTTCAAAGCGGCGAAAATACTTGTACATTTTACTTTAGTGCTTGTGATAAAGTGCTAGTTTTTGTCTTGGACTGTGGATACGGATTGTTTATTGTGCAACGGTTGGCAAATCAAGAGTTTTGTTTTTAAGAAAATAGCTGAAGAAACATCTTTGGATCAGCAGTGTTGTGGATACAGCTTTTTTGTGAATGTCATCGCTCGTTGAACCGCAGGCGTGCATCAAAGTCCATATTTGGCGTGGTAACGTGGTGCTGCCTCTCGTCGCTAATAAAATACGTACGATATGATATGTAGTTCGTCATGGTAGCCTTGAACCTTGAAACAGCCGGGCAATATCAAGTGCGTAATTATTAACTTCATTTTTGAAGGCTTCATGAAAATTTTAGTGTAATGATGTGAGGAGAGAGCCCTACTCCTCATTGCGTGTTAGCCGTCGTTTCTTTTAATTTTTTTGAGGAACTTGCATGCGTTCTGTCCTCTCATTCGTCTGTCGTAGTACTCTCTGTCCTCGTAAGACTTCTAAATTTACATCTACTTCTACATCTACCCTGCAAGCCACCTCTAGGGGGCTTGGCAGGGGGTGATCAACCACCAACATGCAGCATGCAAGAGGACCTCCATATGTACACCGCACGGTCATAGAAATATTGCGCATACTAGCAAAATACACATGCGCATTTATAAGAAAAAAAACTTGCCAATGGTTAGTAATTCCTATAGCAAATACATGCAAGGTTAGAACTATGGAGAAAAAAAACATGAAATGAGTCATCCTAGAGAGTGACGCCCGTAATCCTATTAATCGAGACAACGTTGTTATCATTAATAGTACGAGGGAAGAATGACATTTTAAATATCTCTGTTTTGCTCTCTATTTCTTTTATTTTCATCACGTCTACCATAGTGCGACGGTAAACGAAGGATATGATTCACGTCGTCTGAGAAAGTATTCTTAAATAAGGAGACTTCAGGAGGTAGCTCTGGTCGTGAGCTTTAATTTTCCTCCAGTCCGGTGACGGTCCCAAAAAACCGTGACGATTTGTGTGCGAAAACCTCCCTTAGCCCCGTATCGTCTTTTTTGTCGCTCCCACATCGTCACGCGGAAGTGGTGTCCCGGAAGTTTGTGGGACCGCATCGGCCGAGCAGCGACCTTTAACTTGGTGGCTGCTTGCGATGCCCGTACGTGCGTAATCGTAGTTTCCTGTAAACTTTGCAGTGATAAAGGTTTTGACAAAGATTAATATTTTGTGCTCCCTTCACACCTCACCCTCATGATTTGCAACCCGTATTTCTACTTCATCTTTTCATGGTTAATTATTATTTTATAATATCTTAGCCTCTGAGATTTGGGACTAAGATTTTCGTTATTAGAGAAAGTATTGGAAGCACGAATGTACAAATTAGCGTAAATGATGGTAGGGCCTGTCTGCTGAATTACAGTTAGTTCGTGCTAAGTTATTTGAGAGGAAACTCCCTCATCACAGCCTAATAAATTCAAGACCCGCCTCCCGGCCGCAGAGATATTCGTTTTTCTCTTGGACTTTGAGAAGTAAATGTTAGGTGGGACTCAGTACGCGCCTTTCCCTTTCATTTCTCAAATTTTTAACTGCTGGTGTCCTAACTACTCCCCCTGCCCCACGTCTTTTGAGTCTTTGTCGTCATGTATCACCTCTTTCAGTATTGTAAGTCATGCTACGCTGGCGTTGCATCTATCCATTATGCATCTATCCTAATGAATGCTCGGGTTCACATCGAAAACCATGTCGAGTACGTGTAAATAAAATTCATTTTAGCAGTCTTTTTTCACTCTCTAATGATATTATACCACCGAGTTAACCTAGCTGCAGTGGTTGGCCATCAGTTGGATGAATGTTCGGGTATTTTGTCTTCTATGTTGAAACTATGACCTGATATTTAATATTAACTTCGTTCTTTAACCCTTCATCAAGTTCAAGAACCTCTTTTCGGCCGCACTTCGTTTTTTATTTTTGAGAGAATATATGCTTCACTACCTACGAACTGAATGAATCGTCATCGTTTTAATTCGTTTAGAACGTAAACCTTTTCCTTCTCCCGTGTTTTCGTAGAGTTTTTATATTCTTTTGATTGTTGGAGGTAGGCAGTACATTCCTTGTAAGCTTAGCATTTTGGATTTCCACATGAGAATGTCTCTACGTGATATTTTGGTATCGAACCCCTTTTTTGGAGAACTGAAGGAAGATTTATCGTCTCTCTCCTTCGTAGTTTCTGCGTAATCATTCGCTTACCGCACAGAAAATGATGTGAGAAGCTTGTTACGTGCGTTTAATGTCAAATTCATCGGGATAGTCAGTCTCAGTTATTGCCTTGTGGAGACAGCCCTACTGTGTTGATAGCGTTTTTTTTTAAATAAATACAACTGTGAGAAATTTAGTATTACTTGAATTATTGCTGGCATAACCTTATTGTTTTAAGTATGTGGGTAAATAAAGTTTGAGTAAGCAAGTTCGTAAAAGAGTGATTGTGTTTTGTGAATAGTTGTTTTCATTTTGGTTTACTTATCAATTCAATATAAATAGATGCGGAAGACGGAAACCTTTAACCCTGTCACCCATTCATCACCGCAATGATAAAAAAGTTTACGACGAACTCGTAAAAATTATTGCCCAACTATCATCGGTCCAGGGGTATAAAGCTCTTTAGGTAATTTGGCTTGCTAGGTGGTGCAGCTATTTGTAATACTCTAGAAGCCGCCGTAAAGGATGTGGGAAAGAGGTTAAAGGACACAGGCTGTCTATTTTGGAAGGAAATGAGGTTTAAGTAATGCTAGTCTTGAGATATTATAATTAAGGAGTTTTTTGTAGCATAGCCTGTATGAATTTCAATTTAATTTGATTTAAAATGTTTCGGGTGCTGAGGATTTTAGAATTTACTGACGTTGAGTAAGATTAGACTCAAGGCACACGAAAATTCGTTAACTCACGGAAATTCGATTTCTTTGGGAAATAGTTGATTGCAGTATCGATTAATTCCATTAGACGGATGAAACTCTTACAAAATCGAACATGGCGTGTACAATTTCACTAGAATTAAATCCTTGAAAAACACCACAGGAAAAATGAATTATATCATGTATTATTAATCTCAATCATCCTCGAAGTAGAGCCAGTCATGGTGAGTTATTTCTTTTATTTTCATCCGTTTTGATCTGAAAATGAGTAATATTATATAGACACCATGCAGAACCAGGAAAACTGAGGAACTAAAAATGGTTGTGGAAATTTGATGAATCATTGAAATAATTCTTGACACCTGGAATTCTTCTGTAAGAATTCAACTTCTTTGCGTCTTTATTTAAATATTCTGATTTCCACCATAAGAATGAGACGTGTGCAATAGGGTGGTTTGCTATTATTTTTTATTGCCTAAATCGAAAGATTATTACTCCTGGAGTACGTATTTCACGCTTTCAGATTTTTAAATGACGATACCTATTTTTCGCGATTAAATGAAAAGTGAAAAATTTCAAGCGCGCGAAAACGCGACGCGTAAGTAGGAATGATGGGAAAAAGTCCGTGCGACGCATTTCTGGTTCCCCCTCACGCCTTGTGAGGTGACCTTGATCGAGGCTCTGAGCGCTGATAGGACGCAGGATGCTAGCGGGTAGCTGAGTACCTTGCTGGCTGGTAGCGCTTGGCTTAAAAAAGTTTTATTAATACCTTATCAAACGAAGAAAACTTTCCGACCTTAGCCAGTTTTGATAGGTGATAATTAAGACATGTTTCCCTGAGCTCTGCGCCTCATGCATGCATTGGTAACCTCAGACGATGTAAAACTCCTATCTTCTCGTATAGAAACTAGGTCCCTGTGACGTCACGTGGAGTGGCATCGCATGGGCGCCAATCTGGCCCTTTTCAAATGAGGATAAAAATGGACCATTGCCATTCGTCTAAACCGGTATTTCTAAAACGAAATAATTTGTATATTATGAATACAGTAATGGTGGGTAACGAATCGCAATCAATGACTTTCGTTTTCTTTGATGAAGGAAACTACCCTATTGCAGATATATGAAAGAAGGTAGTGTGTAATGCATATAACAGATATTACTCTCGCGATATTAAACTAGTAATTAATTTATTTTTGGTGAGGAAATTGGCTATCCTTTGGATTGGATTATTTATGGATAATTTTAGTTTGCTTACGTCGATGTAATTTAAAAGTCAGAGCAAAAATTTCTTGGAACCACTGGACAATCTGAGGAAATTTTAAATTCCAGGTTCTGTACGGGTTCCAAGAATGAATCCTTCTGAAAGGTTAAAACAAACAATTGAAAGAACTCTTTCCTCTTCGATTAGGATCCTTCCTTGTGTTTATTTTTAAGAGAGGCCGGTCTTATTTGGTCTGTTTGGGAAACTTTCCATATTTCGGGACTCTCTCACGCGGAAACATTATTTTTGGGCGAGGAGACGAGAAAGCTGAAAAATTCATGCCGCTGCCACCGGCGAGCTGTTTGGCCGAGCCCCCATTGTCAGAGGCCTTCTGAGCTGCCACCATCTTCCGTCGTGATCCATGTATATGGGTCGCTGTGGCCCATTGAATCGATGGCATTTATCAGTCCAGACGCTTGTATTGCCGGTATTTCGAGGAATTCAGTTGATGCGTGGAAGGGGTGCCGTCCGTTAAGCTGTAATCGGTACCGTCAAACAAACGTTGAAAAGCACGATTCTCTTACCCCGATTTACACTAAAATTATCGAGTGCACTAATGAAGTATCCTATCATATTTGCCTTTGCCGGTATGTCTGAAAATTAAATGGAAGGTTCTTTAGCCGTATTCTTCGTGGAGTTCCGTACATTTATTTTTAATGCAACGCTTGATTGTTAAAATCGCTGTTTAAATTTTTGGAGCGAAAAATTCCGCGATTTTTTTTAATTTTACCAAATGAAAATACTAGATTCCGGGAATGGCGTATATTTATTTATGACAACATTGTCGTAAAGAATGGAAATGCTTTGCGAAAACTAACTGCGGTACGATTTTCGTATTCTAAAAAGGGATTTTTCCCGTGAATACTGATAATGACTGCTATGTCTGGGCGTATCTCGTGAGTTAATAAAATACTTTTTCATCGTTGAAGTTAATGCTTCTGTCCATGCATGGTGTTAGGAAGGGCCTTTTTAGGTGCTCAACATTTTATTCCTTTAATGCAGTGAATAAGAACCGAATGCGTGTCCATTCTTACATCACCTCGGTTAGTAAAATTCATCAATTTAATGACTTACTCGTGACAATATTTGTCCACTCTCTCTTATGCGTAATGAGTTCCAGCGCTTGCTCATTAGGTTGGTTCTGGCAACCATGGAAGTGGTGACTATCATTTGTGTGTGCCGTACGTTAAATTTAAATTATCCTGCTAACATTTATTGGCTAACTTTTACATATTTTACGGGATAGTAATATTACTTGGTCGAAAAAATTACTCACAGTGTAACGAGCATTGATGTCACCCACTAAGCTCTCGGGAAGCGGGTGTAAGTACGAATTTATGTACCTGATAGTAAAATTATTTATATTTTTGTTATCAATTCTGTTTAAATGGCCTCTCTGATTTCTCGGTTGGTTTCTATTTAAAATATTTGAACTAAATATTCCGTATCACAATCCATAATAATTTTCCCTTATATCCTTCCCTTTTCCCCATAGCCCTTCCTTTTTCGGAAGGAACTGCATTGAAAAAGAACTTGAGATTGCTTTGTAAGGGGAGTTTTAAGCACTGAGGAATTTTAATAACCGAAGATACGCCATGTCGCCTGGCAGGCATTGAAGTTTCCCTGAATCTGGAACCTTCTACTGACGTCTACTTTTTTATAATCTGGTTATTACCGTCTTCATTTTTTCATATCGTTATGTAGTCGGTAGTCATGTGATGTCTGCTTGTTTGGGAAGCTTGAACACCGAATACTTTGTCATTACCGCTCACCCGATTGTGGGTACACTTCATTCCTGTACGCCTCCCTTACGATTGTCTCGTCATTAAAAACAAGAGAGGGGGCGGAGGAGGCTGCTTTCTGCATTGTCCGTCATGTCGGGGAATGCTGTCACTTTCCTTTCCACGAAGGGTCCAGCTCTTCGTGTCCGGATGAGCAAGTAAGAGGGGAAAATGTCCGTGTCGACTGCTTGGGGTGGCTTCGCCCTGAGGACAGGTAGGAATGCGTCCTCTGGTTTTGAGGGATGGCAGGCATACTCGCGGCGGACAAGAGGAATGGATGGAGGGACACTTTTTTCCTCTTTCAGGGGATGAAAGAGGCGATGCCTGCGAACCCCAGGGTAGATTTCGTCCCAGTTGTGTCCCTGTACCGCGTTTCTCTCTCGCCCTGCGGGTCGCACAGCATTTTGACGAAAAGCTTGCAGTTCCAACCACCGCTAGAGGACGAATCACTCCAGCTCGTATTTTGTGTGAAAAGCTCTCGGGGCTTCCACCGGGTCAGGAGCTGGAATGATGCCAACGTTTTGATCTGAGCGTACATGCTGCGTAGTGCATATTCGTGGGAGTAAATTTTAATCCTCCGGTACATTTTGGAGGTGGTTCAATCTCTGCCCAACACCTCTTTAGGTGGCATGCAGGATAATATATAGATGTAGATCTCCGACTCGGCCAACGAAACGGAGGCAGCGATCCAGCGCCTCACCCGTTGGCAGTCCCGGGTGCTTTTAACATAGTTTGTTCACCAGGTCAGCACCTATTATTTCTTTCCTATTTTGTATTTAGGTACTTGTCAAAAAATTGTACTCTTATTTGGAAATATTCACGGTATATGAAGTAGACTCACTTAAAAATTCCCTATATCACAGTTCTAAAAGAATTACATCTGTGAAAATACCGAAGCAGGAAAAAGTTGATGAGGGTTTCTTCTGCCTCAAAAATTTCAACTCACTATCTAAAATGTTGAAGATTGTGGCTTAGGTTTCGAATGCAACACGAAAAAATACCGGTCGAACAGGAATGATTCATCCTATGGACACACCATAACATTGCGTGAATATGGTTTCGTGTTATCCAGCGTAAAATCTTGTTCATGGCTGTGTCAGCTTGTGGTGGTATACGGTAGAATTACGGGATGAAGGTATGAGTAGCGGGTCACGATAATCAACAGTAAGGAAAGTTAGTAACGGTGGAATTGTAATAAATTATATTGTAGTGACGTCGTATTTTTAAAACCTTGGGCTGTATTCCCTTGATACCGCAGTCGATAGTATTATGGGCACATTAATTAATTACGATAGATTGAGAGTTCTGGAGCCTTAGGTGCGAGTGTCTTTACTAGAAATTTTGACCTTTAAATCGGATAGCGATGCGTAAAAAATTATATATGATCTATAATTTGAACAAGGTGGTAGTTTTAGTAAGTGTTTTGGTCCCGTCAGCGAGTTCTGGATATTTATTATTTCAAGGGAAACGAGCAGGAAAATAATTGAAACATTTTCCTTTATCGTATCTTATGTTTTACTCGCTAAAACTTGATAATCCTGGGTTAAAGGAAAATGGTGCTGTGGATCGCACAGCCAGGATTTTACGATTGAGATGTCTTTATTTTTTAATTCAATATCCTCCTTTCCAATACTCTATTTTCCGTACTCGTGGATAAGATCACTCCTTTTTTTATTTCATTTCCAATTTTTTAGTGTATTGGATGGTGCATTACCATTTACTTATTGCTGTGCTGGCATTAGTATCGTAAATTTTAACTAACCTACCCTCCAACAGTTGTCATTTGGAGTACTCATGATTCCTTGAGTTGAGACGTGGCGTGAATATTGAAATTAGAGGATTAATGCTGTTTGACTATGGATTCATTACACAGTATTGATTTCGTCTCAATTTTATGAAACAAGCATGTTTTATTTACGTACGTGACGACTGTCACAAATGGAATACGCTTCCGTGATAGAAATGTGCCTAAAGAGCATGGCGGCTTTATTTGCCCGAGGTGGACGCCTCTTCTGGGAAACTAGGCTTAGAAGGAAGAGGACGGAGACAACACCACCCTTTGTTGGATGTAGCCCTAGTATATACCGTGCTGAAGAATCTGGCCTGCATCGGTAGGGGGTCACCTTAATCGTGATACACTCTGGCTGAAAATGCCCCGTGGGAAGTTTCTTTCGGACGCAAACATGACCAGAAGGAATTCTGCCGCTGGCTTGTTTTATGGCTAAAGGAAAGGGGACCTCAGAGATCCCGGGAAATGGTTGCGGGTGCCTTTAAAGCACAGGTAGAGCGTCGTAAATAGATTTCAGCGGAAATTTATGACGTAGCGGTATTTTCTGTCCGAGGGAAATGCATTTAAATGTGATTTCATTAGTTTGATTTCCGCTATTGTTATTATTGAAGGGATGATACTGGTAAAGGTAGGTTGGCGTGGAGAAGTTTTGATTCGCTGGGACTGTTCCTCATCCCAAAATCGAACTTAACTCTTCAATTCCCTGTCCAACCTATTCCCATTCATTGTATCCTATTATCTTCCTCCTCCTTCCCCAGAATTATTTTTTCTAACGCGGATGTTAACATATTCGTTAGAAGGCGATAATTTTCTCTCAAATTTCGTTATGAACTGATTGAATTAGCATTTTAGGGAGCGCAAAATTGTTTTTATGGCTCACGCAGTTCAATAAATTTAACGACTACCACCGCTCAACGTATGCATAGGCCTATAATAATAAATGAGGCAGCGTATTAAATTATTGATACTATTTCTTGGTGATGCAATTGATTCTGAAATTAATTCCATAACCATCTGGCCGACGCTCATGAGTCATTTTGGGATTATGCTTCGCATAGATTTCCATATTGGTGAAATTTTATTTTTTGGATTATGCTATGGCCGTCGTCCTGCTCCTGCTGGGGCAAAACCCTCAGTATTAACCAAGATATTATCTTTGAGAAAAATGGACTAGAATTATGGGATAGAGTTTAGACTTTATGAATGGTTTCATTATATATCGTATTATTTTCAGGTAAATCATTTGTAGAAAATTGCCAGTTACTAGATATGTTGTCGTTCACCGCTCATTTTTTTGAGTTTACAAAAGTTGTTAGTCGCGTAGTTGACGGCTGAGGGATCCGAATTTCACGAGAAAAAACTGTGGTTAGGCCTCTTAACCGAAATAAGTAGCCGTGATCATATGATCTAGTGAAATCATAAATCTGCAATACTATTCCTCACGAATGCAAATACTCTGTTGCAAATTCGGGGAATAAATTGATCGCCCTACACTTATTGCCGCGCATTGGACGTTTTTGAAAAAGGAATCAAAGGTGATAAAAGTAGCTGAAGCTACTACGCTATAAAATTCATCATTTTTCATTGCTATTCCTCCCAATGACAAACATTATACTGCAAACTATTGGAAAAAAGTGGCTCATGCTCATAACCGCGTCGCGTACATTTTAGAGAAGCGATTAAAATGCGACAGAAGTGGCAATAGAAATCAGCTATCTATGGGATGGAATTGGGACTCCTCTCTGCAGTCCCCTTGCTCCTACGGAACTGACTAGGGCTTCCTCTATGTTGCCTCCATAGTCAAAACGAGTATAATTTCATTAGGTTCACTCTAGGGACTAATTCCGAGGAACTGAACCCAGCGTCGGAACCAGGGGGACTTCATAGAGGAGGCTCAATTCCATCCCGTAGAAGGGTGATTTCTTTTTCCACTTCGGTCGCATTTTAATCGGTTTTCATAAATGTCCGCGGCGCGGTTATGAGTGCAAGATCCACTTTTTTCCAATATTTTGCCGTGTGGTCTTTGCACATGCGAGGACTTACATGGAAGAGTAATGAATTTGATAGATCACGTCATAGAGGAGGCTCAATTCCATCCCATAGAAGGGTGATTTCTGTTTCCACTTCGGTCGCATTTTAATCGGTTTTCGTAAATGTCCGCGGCGCGGTTATGAGTGCAAGATCCACTTTTTCCAATATTTTGCCGTGTGGTCTTTGCAAATGCGAGGAATTACATGGAAGAGTAATGAATTTGATAGATCACGTCAAAAGGTGTATAAATTAGGGTCAACATCCCCAATTATTTATTATTTCCCCGTGAAACTCGGATCAATTTGTCCATCAGCGACACGAGTGGCACCTTTTTGTAAACCCATTTAAATGCGCGGTGGGTGACAACATAGGCGGATCCAGGGGGGGGGGGGCACGGGGGCACGTGCCCCCCCCAGACCCTAAAAAATATGCAAGATTTTTAATACGGTCCCATTATGATTGCGTTCGTTTTGTATTGCGAGGAATCGTTGTGCCCCACCCAGAACAAAATCCTGGATACGGCCTTGCTTGTGCCCCTCCCAGAAAAAAATCCTGGATCCGCCCCTGGGTGACAACACAATAAGAGGACAACCTGAGGATCCTCTTTTTTAATATTCGTGCTCGGAACTAAATTCTGCATCACACGATCATTTTTTCCATCTGGGAGCTGTTACTCAGAGGGATGGAAAAAATAATCGTGTGATTCAGGGTTAAGCTTCTCAGTGAATATAATCTCGTGCCGGGAGGAAAAACATTCATTTCGCTTCTGATCCAAGCGAGACATTTTAGTATTATTCCCTTTTGTATCCTTGCTCCACGCCGATCTGATCCCCTTTGACCAGTTACCGAACAGAGCGACACGTTTCTTGATTGTCAAAAGTTAAGACACTTTTCCGAACATTATGTAGTTGCACCCTTGTGGGTGTTTGGTCTGGGGCTTGAATTCTTGGAAAGAAGATAATTGCTTTAACAACACCTCATGCATAGCCCTCACGAGATAGGAACTCATTTGAAACACACGCGAATGTGGTGAGCCGCGGTGTTTACCGGCGTGAAGGGTGGTTGATGGGCTGAATTTGGTCGGGAAATCACGCGACGACTCGCGTCTTCATTTGGCGCGGCTGCGGCACCCATCCCTCCAGTCTATTTCTAGAATAGTAGGCCAATTTCATTCTCATAGAGGTAATCTCAGATCAGGTATCTTTTCCATTAGATTCTATGAGTGACATGAACTGTAGACCGAAGTTTTGACACGAATAATATTAATTATCCATCTCGGATGTTGAATACAGTGTTAGAGTGTAGAATGTTAGGTAAATAAGGGAGAGGAAAGAAGAGAATAGGAGTTTTAGGTGGAATTAAAAAGGGAGTAGGTCGCACAGTGTATTGAAGAGGAAAGTACATGAAGGAAGGGGAAGTTCCCAGAATGCTCCTTAAGCACTCTATGGAAACCTTACTTCATCGGTAGAATACTTTGATTGAAATGATCTCCACAACATTTCAATTCTTCAGTGTCACAACCTGAAGTTGGTTTGATGGGGTATAGCCCATCACGTGATCATTCAAAAAATGTAAATTTCACACATGTATTGCAAGTATTTCTGTTCTTTTCACTTGGTCAGTTTCGATTCCCGACGTATTCTGATTTCAGTTCGTCATGGATAGAGTGATAAAATTTGTAAATCATATAGAGACATTCTTGAAATCGAATTTACTATAGTATGAAAAAAATACTTGACTGATTTTATTTTCGAGATCCCAAATACGCCTCTACCCATGGGCGTACCCAGCTGGGTAGGAGGAAGGAGCTGCCCCCCTTGGCAGAAAAAGTAAATTTAGTTCGAAATTTAGTAGAAATTTTTGAACAAATTTTCTTTGGATCAAAGGAAAGTGATTTCAGTGTAAAACGTGTGATTAAAAAAAGTATTTTTTTCCGAGCAAATAATTTAAAAAATAATAAAGCGCTGTTTTGGTTTTATAATCTTTTCTATGTTGGAATTTGAACGACCACGACTTGCCCAACTCCAGTTTTGATCCTGGGCACGCCATTGCCTCTACCAGTAATATAAATTAGTTCATCAATCCGATTATTGGTTTATTTTTAAAAATGTTCCTTTGATTCATCGTAAGAAAATCGACAGTGACTATTTAAGTTTTCTTTACAAACCATGACTAATCTATGTTGGAAGACTTGTGAATCTGGTGTGGAAAGTGATGTGGAGAAAGAGAAACGGCGATAAAGCAGCGTTGCAACATCGGGAGGGAAAGTGATGGCTAGCACTGGTGTACATCTGGTTCGGGATATGGTAAGAGAGGGAAAAATGGGGAATAGAGGTAAAAATATTGTCCTGCGGAAAGGGGGTAGTGGTGCCGATGAACGGATGCCGTAGGGTTGATGGCGGTCCATTTAAGGTGAAAGGGGGGGGGGGTGTTGAATCTACAGTAGAGCCGGATGAATATGGTTCAAATTATAGATATAATTTGAAGGAAAAGTGTGAATGTATCTTGCGAAGCAACTATATTTGAAGTTTTTAAATCGGTGTGTTTTTCTGTTAATATAGGAAGCACTGGAATTTACTGTCACATTCCGTTCACAAAATATGTATTTCCAACTGAAAAATAGTAAAATGAGCAGGTGGCGAAAGGTTGCTGGTCTTGGTCGAAAGTTGAAAAGGTGAGGCAGTCGACGTCTGTGTATTGTCTGCGTTAGAACTGTTTATAAATCGTCCTCGTTACATCAGTAGAATAAAAATCTGAGTTGGACTAAAAAATCCTCGGGAGTGCGAGGTGGTTCTTGGAAAGGATCTGGATCTCCCTTCCCTGGCTGTGTGCATTTCACATGGTTGTAACTTAGGCCGGGGTGAAACCCCCTACCTACCCAAGCATACGTTAAGGATGAATCACTAAGTGAGTGTTATTGTTTAGAGTCCATCTGTTTTGGAAAGCAGCACGAACCACGAAGAGGAGGAGACGGTGGTAAAAGCAGCGTTGCTAAGTCGGGGGGAAAGTGCCTGCCAATGTTTGTGTACCTATGTATCCACTATATGTAGAATGAGAGAGAAAAAATGGTGAAAGAGGGTAAAATAGTGGCTAGAAGAAGGGGGTAGGGAAGTCGTGGAGCCGTTGGGTGGGTGGTGAAGGGTTAATGGGGGTGCCGGAAAGGTAATGAGGCGGGGTTGGGAAGGCAGAGTTGAAGAAAACTTGAGAAGGAATCATGTCAAACAATTGGAACTGGAGGTTGCCATCGGTTACTTAGCTGCCATTGTAGAGAACTCAGAATTAGGATATACCACCTATAGTCGTGGCTCTATTTAATCCCACAATTTAATTGGAAACGCATTCATTAATATAAATTTCTCTAAAAATGTTTACGTAATAAATTATACTTTTTAAATTGTAGTTACGGCTCACTCGTTAATTGAAAGTCATCGTACTAATAAATATATACGTT
Source organism: Ischnura elegans (assembly GCF_921293095.1). Taxonomy (NCBI): domain Eukaryota; kingdom Metazoa; phylum Arthropoda; class Insecta; order Odonata; family Coenagrionidae; genus Ischnura; species Ischnura elegans. The sequence goes on along the minus strand of NC_060254.1, from coordinate 33,798,308 downwards.
TTGTCAAATGTTAAACTAATTGTTTGAAAGAAAATAATGCATTTATTCCATTATTATTTGTGGTTAGGCAGGAAAACTTCCTGTTGCTGGAAGAAAAGACCGTGTGGTGAATGTTTAGGGGAAAGGAGACGGCGGTAAAAGCAGCGTTGCAACGTCGGAGGGGGAAAGTGGCGGCGAACGTTAGTTTAGGTATACGTCTGCTCTGAGATATGGAAAGAGAGGGAAAAATGGGGGAAAAGAGGGAAAAATAGTGTCCAGCGGGGGAGGGAGAGTCGTGCAGCCGATGAGCGGGTGGTGGCGAAGGGTTGGCCGGACGAGGCGGGAGGGGTCAGCCGCGAGGGGAAGCCGCCGCCGCCGCCGCTTCGTGACTGGCTTTCCCCAGTGGAGTCCGCCGATGCGTTTCCCACGCCGTGATGCTGCCCGGGCCGCGAGGCGTGCGTGAGCGCCGGGGATAGTCGTGAGGAGGGGGCGGAGAGGGGCCCGCCTTTGCTCTACCCTCCTCCTCACCCCCATCCGCCCCTCACCCCTCACATATCCATCCTCTTCTTCTTCGTCCCCCGCGCAAGCCGCTGCCCTTTTCGCGTAAGTCGTGCCTCCCCCACCCCTCCCTCCATCCTCTCGTCCAGTTCGCGTACCTACGACTTAACTTGGGAGTTTCATCGGAGTGTTTTGGTGGAGAATGAGAGCGGTCGTATTGCCTTTAAGATAGCTTGGTAAGTAGAATATTTCTCTACGGGAAGTGATTGGCACGGTGAATTACAGAACTATATTGGGAATATTATTGTCCCAAAGAACTGGTCAATTTATGTTTTTCCTAATTGGTCGGACGCTGTGTATGCTTTGTTATTTCGCCAATGGACGTTCGTAATTCCCAATTTAGTTTGAAAATCCAAGACTTTTTGAGTAAGAATTTTTTGTACTCGTAATTCAACTTTTCCCATATTATGGTTATTACGTAAATCGCAATTACTTGACTAGAAAGTGCAAACCTTATTTATATGAGACTTCAATTAACTGGACAAAAATCTTTTTTAGTTAAATATTCTGAAAATCCTCGTTCTCTAGGTTGAAGACGTGAGCACCGACCTTTCTTTGACCTTATTTGCATTGCTTTCGACCCATCGATTTGTAATCATGAATCTTGACGACTATCAGCAAAAAAGCAACACCATCCGAATTCGAGGAGCGCTATCGAATAAACTAAGCTAACAATCTCTAGGAAACTAAAAGAATAACAGAGACCGTTTACTTCTTCGTTGGGTCGTATACTTTTCAAAATCCTCGCTCCGGTGGTAAATGTTGCGCTTAATTTTTTCTCACACAAGTACCCGTTTTTGCGCATAAAATCACGTTTCCGAACTTGTAGTGCTTGGTATTCCCATAGTTTTCGTTTATGCAACTTGCAATGTTGATGTAAGGAAGCTAGATCTATTCTAGATATATCGATTTAAATTATATCTACATATATTTATTAGGTAATGAGGATTTCTTGCGTGAGTTAAAAATGTTACGTTTTTTCCTCCGAAAGTAAATTTAGAAACCTTCGAGTGCCCTCTAAGGTAAAATCACTAATGTACTCAATCACTCTGTTGAGATCATGCTATCACCGAGCATCACGGAAACACATTTCGATGCTGTGCCACACTTCGTATCCCAAAGCAGTATCTTGACTCGGTTGTGAGCATGAATGATTCCTGTTAGGGAGAGATTAGGTAGCCGTGAGATTTCAGGTAGTCGACGGTGACTCCGACTCGTAATTGTGTGGGTGGGCTGTGAGAGATATGAAGGGTGGGGTCTTCCTGGTTGCTAAGAGGACGCGTCACACCCTCTCGACCTTATATTTTGTCTGGCCTTTTTTCGCGACGAATTACTCGATTATAACCTGCGTTATTATCTTTAAATTTTCGGGGTGCATTAAGTATAATTTTTATCAATATTTGAAGTCAACTCTTCCGAAGAGATATCGTGGAACAGCACATCAAATGATAAGCAAAGATATTGTGTTGCCCACTTAATTAAAATTTAATATTATTTCACAGCTCTTCTACAGGTGTTTAGATTGGCTTTCTGTCATCAGTATCTGACGATGCTTGCAAGCCAATCAAAAGTACCGGATGATTATTGCAAGCCAATCCAAACACGCGTAGTAGAGCTGTGAAATAATAAAAATAATGAAATGGGCGGTACGGTATCTTTATTTATCATTTGTCAACATTTGCCTGTATGGAAAATATAGGAATTTTTTAATGAGAAAATACTGAGGTAAAATTTTCCAATTCCCAAAATTCCTAATGGGATTGATGCTTTCTCTTGCTTGATACCTGCTGTCCCGTCTCCACCCCGAGCTTCGGAACTGCACTTTACTGCCATGTATTTTCCGATTGGCATTTTCTTTATTATTGAATGTCGGTGACTGAATTTAATAGATTTAATGCGAAACCCATGTCGAAAACGATTGTCCAAACAGAATTTTGAAACGATGGTCATCGATTGCATTTTGTTGTCGATGTTTGTGGAACATCAATCGTGGATGATTGATCAAGTCCATTTTTGTTCTCTGTGATTATTGTAATTTACTGGTTAACCTCTTAATGCAGAGGACCTTCAAATTTGTATCGTAATTCAGTCGATGCTCACTATCGACAACGAAAGTAGAAATCTCGTTTATGGACTTACTTGGCTATGGACTTGCTTGGCTAATAAAAGGACTTTCTTGACTATGTTTGCAAACAATAGAAACATCGAATAGCCGGGGTTTACTCCCTTGGCCTTCGCTTGGTATTGCGGGTCACTAATGTGTTATTGACGTCCAAAATATTACAAAATATCAAATTAAATACTAAATTTCGATAAATTTGAAATGCTATGACTAATCCCAAGATCTAATATTACAGTCCTCGGAGTTAATTTGCTCTTGCACCCCATCGCTTTAGCAATTGCTTGTTCATCCGTTGACGACGATGGGATGCATAATTTTTTTCTATTGATATATTTTCCATCTCTCTCCTTTTTACCTTGGAATTGTTTTCCTTCTCCCTCATCATTTGTTCCCTTGTTGTTGGAAGACTACAGATTTATTTTCACCTCGAAAGATTTCAGTCCTGTTTTTATTCTTCGTTGAAGTGTCGTCTATTAGAACAGTCGAGTGTCCAATCCATCTAGATTATTTCGATCTCAATCCCCTGCACTGTCCACTTTTTCCTCTCTCACCCCCTGCCATCTCCTCCCCCAACCCCTTTCGCCTCAACCTCCCGAAGGAACGGGTTTTACCTGTTGCAGATATCACGGACGCCTTCCCTCCGCCCGCAACCTCCCCCACCGTTTCCATCTTCCTCTTGTCTGCACCTCTTCCTCTCTGCTCTCCATCTCATCCTATTCTATTTTCCGCTTACCACTCCATTATTCTCCCGTGTAAAATTCTCGAGCGGTGGGGATGACGTAAGGCTTGGCCACACGCCATGGGGGTCGTGGGAGGTTTTTTCACGGGGTTACGAGGAGGATTATCGCCGCATGCCTGGGCAGAGCTGTCGGAAATTGACCTTAGGGGATCATAATGGGGTCATTCACTCATGTCCGATGTCACAATACAATAAAAGAATTCGGTCAAAAAATGGAAGGGAAATATAAATAACGAAGGAAAAAAATCTTATTAATTCTGCCATTTTCTCATAAGTTTTGGATAAGAAAACGATATAATTGCTCCCCAATTTACATGCGTTGGTGATTTTATTAGACTTCTGGGTCAATATCTCGTTCAGGGAAAAACATGCTCTCAAGAGAAGGAATTTGCCTTCGATTGAGGAACCGAGTAATGTTTTGCATGACATGAGGATGTATTTGTAACTCATGCTACAGTGTTCACTGCCCTTACCTTAACCCATTGATTACTTTTTATTAGCACACAATTACCTATCTTGGTAATGGTATATCATCAAATAGGGTCACGTCATTGTGTTTTTTTTTCGGTGTATGCTAATTTGCTTTTCTTTCTGCGGCTTTGCCGGAAAATTCTCAAATTTTGGAATAAGAGAGGCATCCGGCTGGTGCATCTCAATGTGAAACCAAATGAAATATTTCACTGAATCTACTTTTAAAATCTTGATTAATTTATACCATGATCCGTTAATGTTAGCGGAATAGGCAATTGTTTTTCAGTGGTATGCTGCTTGTTAATTATCAATATACTGTTTCAAATATACCACCTGTAACTTGTAAATTAAATTATAAAAATGATGAATGAGTGGAATTAAAGGCCTGGTATTGCTCTCTTTAAAAAATCGCAAAACTTACATTTTCTAGAATATAGTTGAACTAAAAAAAGAACGTATTTCAAACGCATATGCCCATTAATGATTATAGCTTCTACGAAGAGTGCTCATGTGTATTCGGAGTCGTTATGAAGTTGTTGCAGTCGTATTTCCTTGAAGTACCCCCTCTTTGGAGTGAGATAAGATTTAAAAGACTCCTTGCCTTGGTCATATCTTACTCATCTCAGATCGTAAACCTTCTCACCCTTTCTCTAAGAGTTCAACTCGAATCCAATATTTTTTTCTCGTGCAGGTATATAAACTTTCACTTCACAATTCCGAGCGATGCTAGATTCTTCATTGGATATGTTCTGCTTTGTTGTTTTTCAACCCGACTTATCTCTTGAGAATCGATGGCTCGCCGTCTAAAACAGTTGGATACATAAAGTGTTAGCCAATTAAAAATAGAATGTATCTAATTTTCAGATAAATTTCAGTTTTTGCTGTGAAGCAAGTAATCGGTATAAACGCATAAGTTTTGAATGATGCAAAAATGTTTTTCATCCATTCTATGGAGTATAGTAATTAACTCTGATATGCAATGTTAAAATCGTGGTTATTTCTCGGGTATGTTTATTATAATGAATACTCCTTAGCGAAGCTCCTGTGGCGTGTATTTTCGATCAGATTTGAAATAAGTGGTAAATGAGATTGCTGTTCTTATTTGATTTTTATTGGCACGCTTGACTTATTGATGAAATTGATCTTCTCTATATACCGTAACAGTTTCTAGATTATAGCCTTGAAAAGATCCATATCTCCCTCTCGACCTGACTATTCTTGTGACGGTTTTACTCGCGTCAAACGTTACATATCACGTTGAACATTTCAGGTTGAGCAGACTTGACCCTATTCAAAATTTGCTTGTATCTCAAATATTGATTAGTTACGCATATGAAAATAATTTAAAGGTAAAATTATCAAATCTGAGTTACCGGCAAATGTTGAATAACGCCTTCTTCGTATACCCTGAATATTTCAAGATGATAGCATAAGTTCTAAGCGAGTAAGGTGTAATGTTTGGTTCTTTCCCGGCGAACAATAGCAGTGAAGGCTTCTCGGGCTATGCACCGGGTCAGGTCCTCCATATCCCCTTCCAACGTTTACTCAAGCAGCTCGTCCATCGTCCTCAGGGTTTCAGGAATCCAGGACGACGATGGGCGAGTTGCTTGTCGAAACGTTGGAAGGAAATATGGAGGACCTGACCTGGTGTCATCATCATCATCACTGGTCAACAATCCTAGGATTGGTTTGACGCAGCTCTCCACTCAGTTCTCCTATCAGCTAATCTTTTCACACCTACGTATTTCTTCTCAGGCCATCTCATTTCACATCCTTCTTTACTTGTTCCACATATTTTGTTCTAGGTCTTCCTTTTCCGTTCTTGCCTTCCACTTGTCCTTCGACGATTATCTTCATCAGGTCATCATGTCTCAAGATGTGGCCTATAAGGTTGTTCCGTCTTCTTGTTAAGCGGCTACCTGGTGTATAACCCGAAAAATCTTCACTGCCTAAGTAAGGTGTAGGTATGCGTCCTCTGAAAGTACAAAACCTTCTGAAAAATGTTTTGCCCGAAAAGGAGTGGCGGTTTTTAGCGACGATTCTGTAAGGAACACGACCATAGGACTTTCCCTCTATTAATTATAGTGACGCGTAAGGATAATTATGGCGTTGGGCTGAAACTGAGCCTCAATTTTTCATTCGATAATCTTCCAACTCCTAAGGGCAACGTTAAAAAATATCCCCTCCGCGTCATGAGCTTCCCTTGTGTGGCAAGTCTTTTGTCTCAGCGCCTCTTCACAATCTCCATGTCCTTCTCCCCTTCCCCGCCATTATTCACCCTCCCCTCTCCGTCATCCTACCGTCGCATCATCCCAATCTCGCCTCACGCGTCCTATGAAAGGAATAACGGGAGCTCATCGGCGGGAGGGTGGGTCATCTCTTCGGTATTGCCTCGCAACTAGGTAATCCGGGCGAAAATTTCTGACTATTTTGTGCATTCCGTACTATTTTCATTTTTTGTTGTCAATTCCCTTTGATAATAATTCTTGAATACTAGCAACACGATATTTTTATTTATTCGTGATACACGTTATCTTTTAAGTTCCTTACACAAGATATCTCTTTTAGAGAACGTTTAATGTTCTTCATGCTTCTTAGATTTTATTTTCAATATTTTTACCTGCTTATGTTACGTTCTTTGGTTTATTTATGGATTTAACGGGTTTTAAACTTTTTTTTTTAAGTTTAGACTAAAAAGAAAGTGTGGAGCAGATATACCTCAAGCCAGTCATCAGCATGGAAATTCTAAACTTCAAGTTAATGGGTAAATAGTGCAATTTGAGATTGTATTTTTCGTCAGAAGCCGGTGACATAACGTTAAAAATGATATCTCATTTATCACTGTCGGTGCAATATTAACGGAGCATATAAGGAATGACAGAAAAAGACCTTTCTGTAATAATTTATGTGATTTATTTTTCCCATTTTCTATCATTTTAATGTAACTCAATTATTCTTCTTAATTATACACGATGTTGTTGTATCTTTTAACTTATTTATTCAACTGCACTGGTAACTAGTCAACAACTTTTTCTTACCCTTGGCAGCCCTTTGCTTATTTATAAACTTCAACAATCAATGTTGTTGATTTAAATTAACATTTTGTTAAAATAATTACTATTTAATTCAACACATTTCTTGCCCCGAATTATGAAGCGTAGGGATCGAGTTGGTGTGCAAGCTCTAGTGTTGGCTTCGTATCCCGTGGGTACAAGTTGAAGTCTTTGCGATTGCGGAGGTATTTCAGAGACTTCCCAATCCCTGCTCGAGTGACTATTGGGGTCATTTCGATTACAACGTTGGTTAGGATAGCTGAGAGAAGATCGTACCCTAGTGTTAGTTTTGGACGTTTAAATTTCGTGCAGTGAGGATCAGTGGGCTAGTCTCTTGGGGATATAAGTTGATCACACACTGCATTTCTGACATATTACAGTGAGACAGTAAAATGATAATGATGGATATAAGCTAGAAGTTTAAAACATAAGCAACAACAAAACGTAAAGAGACAAGATTACAAGTATAAAAATTATAAAAAATAACCAAAATATTAAAGGGAAAAGAGGGGGAGTTAAGCTTTTTTTACATATATTTGGGACATAACAAAGTTGATAACAGATTCAGGTGACTCCAGGAACTTCGTTCTTCAAGGATTTTGGTTTTGGGGTGTCCGAGGACTTTACTCGAGATTTGATTTCATTTGACCACATGCAGTATTTCTCCCAGTATAGGTACTGTAGAATAGTAACGAGATAAAATGAATAAAAGGCAGAAGGTTAAAATATAAACGACGTGAAAACATAATGATACAAGATTACAAAAATACAAATAAGGAAAATTCAACAAAAATATGAAAGGGGAGCTTAGTTTTTTTTTTACAGATATATGGGACCTAGCATGTTGATATAAGAGTCGGATGACACCAGGAAGGGATCGACTTTTAACTGGTGGAGAGTTGGAGAGGGGTGGAGAACGTTTGATATAAGGAAGTCTGGGTATAGTCCAGCGAAGAAAAGAATGAGAACGAGTTGAACGGAATATTCGAATTGAGAATGTTGTAAATTTATTTTTAATCAGTATGACGTAAGGAATTCATTGACGTATCTGGTGACGGTGCTGGAATCTCACGCTATGCTACGGATAATTTATTGATTATGCGTACTGGAATACGTATAATTTATTATTATTATTTTTTATGAAAGTATTGGCATGAAAATGGGCTTTGGCGTAGGGATACTGGAATCACACGCTATGCTCCGGATAAGTTATTGCTAATTTTTGACTTTTGATTTTTGAGAAGGTTTTGACGTGGGGGTACTGCAATCTCACACTTTTCTACGAACAATTTATTGCTAAATTTTTCCATTTATCCGCCATTACGTCATTCCCTTCCTCCTTTCCATCTATATATACTTCGTCCTCCCTCCTTCCTCTATCTCCTTCTCCGCTCTTGTTCGGGGCTTTTGTCTCATCGCCCTCTTTACAATTTCCATCTCCCCTCCCACCTCTAATCTCCCCCTTCTCTTTTTCGGCTCTCCCTCTCCGTCATCCCAATCTTTGCCGACCCTCCGCCTCACGCGCCCTCTCTGAAAGGAATAACGGGAGCCACGGCGTGGGTGGGGATCAGCGGCCTCTTCGATGCCTTTCGCTGTTCACCCTCTGCACGATGAGCACCTTTTCGAGTGCGTCTCACTTAATGCGGTGCACTCTCTTGAGCCGATGAAAGAGTCGATTGATGGGCTTGGGCTGGTTGGTTATTTTTGGCGGTCAGCGACCACGGAGGCCTTAGACTTAGGTGGAGCGATTTTTTGTTTATTCGCTAGTATCCAATATTGGTCATGTGTCTTCAGGCCAGGGAAAGCGCACTGTTACTATCAGTGTCGAGTGGTATATTAATTTAACAAGGGAAGGTACCCAAATGTCACCACCTGATGGCGTTAAACTTTATCAGATTGTTAGAAAATAAAATTTGAAGAGGTGTGTATTTTTGCTCAAGTTTCCAATGGACCTTAATTTTAAAGCTAAGGCGACAAGCCTAGATTAATGCAGCTCGCTTTATAAAAATATCGCTACACATTGGCTTTTTACCCCCTTCCGCGCTCTTGCTTAGAGCGCGGAAGTAGGGTAGAAGTTTCCGTAAATGTGAATGAATTTCCCAGAAATGTTTTGAGATTCTGTTGGGAAAAGTAGATAATGATTAATTCTAAGTTTCAGTTTCCATTTCCACCACCGCGGCCACCGTTTTCATGTTTACATTTATCCCACCATCGCGTAAGAAACACATGCGGCCTTTTACATCGGGTTATTAGACAAATAGCATGTACGAATCCAAACATTAGTGCCCTGGACAGGGTTATGCTACCGAGGCTAGACTCAAACTCGCGACCTTTTGTTCGGTAGGCGAGGATCTTATCCCGCCACCGCCGACGACGATCAAACAATAAGGATATGCTTAAAATTGTTCATGATCATTGAAAATACTTATCCCTTCCGCTGCGGTTTTGTCTCTCGTAAGTTTTCACCGGGTCCTGTCATAATCTTTCCGGCAGTTCCTCCTCTCCCTCCCCTTGTATCTGGCTCCGTCTCCCTTCTCACACTACTCTGCTCATTGCTTATTCTCTTTCATCTCGGCACAGCTTCCACTCCAGCTCTCGTACCTCTCAGCCTTGCCGGTTCCATCTCCTACCATCTCTTCTCCTGTTTACCACTTGTTTCTCCCCCGTACCCCTTTCAGCCCCTCCAGTACTGCCAACTTCAGAATTAGCATCTTTAATTCTACGTAGCGTAGGTTTGCGTTGGTCAGGATTATCGCCTTGATTTTTTTAATGTTGATTTATCATACTACACCGGTGTCAATTTTAAATTTGCGCGCACTTAATTTTGTCAAAACAATTTAAATTGTTACTTTTAGATCCGATTGCCATAACATACGAGTTATTTGAGATAGGAGCCGTCGATCGAGCGAAGTTTCGCTTTTGAAATACGAGAGAAATTTAAGATACGAGGAACGGCAGGCTGTGGCGCTGCACACGGCCCACCAGTTCTCTGCGCCAGTATTACAATGCCATTTACGTGAACGTATTTTATCTGCGCTTAAAAATGATTATACCCTCAATGAGTCTTGTTTGTCTGTACTCTTGATTTACGTCAGTCACAGCTCTGCTTGAATTATTTACTGTCGATTCATCATCCGTAAAAAAATCACATAATTGATTCATGCTGCTCAATTGATACAATCGGGACCCAGTTTTTACGCAACAAGCATGCAATTGGGCCATTAAGATTTTTTTCTGTCAAACATGAGGCTTTAAGGGTTGAACTCGTCGAGTCAGAAATGCGGAAGGAATTGAGTGAGAAAAGCACAATCTCTTCTCAGCCGAAATTCTGTGTCGGGAACAAAAACTTATGGAAGAGCGGAAGATAAATGATGTGCAGAGGTGACGGAAGAAGCTCGACAAGACAAATCACTTGGGACTACTTGAAAAAAGTGACTGGAAAACGGAACGAAAGAAGCCGCTATGAAGGCAAAGCTGAAAAACGCGCCGTTTTATTCAATAAGGCTTGGACTTCGCTTTCTCTCGTCATTATCGCTTACTTGCGTGCCAGCTTTAATCGTTAAGTATTTGCTAAAGGAGACAAGGGTCTTTAGAGACTCATGTCTTGAATTGAATGTTTTTAGTATTGAAAGTCGTTTGATATTCAAATCATCCAATTCGTCAATGCATTATAACATTACTTTGCGGTTCATGGGGAAATAAATCATTCATTCATGGGGAAATAAATATTTTAGGAAAATCAACGTCATTGTAGGGGATTGCGATTGTAGAAAATTGATTTCAGGAAGTCACGCTGATTATGAAACTTCGATACAGCTTTGCGTTTTATTGAGGGGACCTTAAATTCATCTTATAATTGCAGTACTTGTAATTATAGGGGGAATGTGTTATCTTAGGAGGTGGAGTTATAAGCGTTTCAAGGAAGGTTTCCGGGTTTAAACCCTGGGTGAAGTCTCGGGTCACACTCAATAATACTCTAATAAAAGAAGATGACTTATGGAAAGGAACTGGTCCTCCAACCCTGAGTGTATGAGTTTCACACACCAGTGGCTTAGCCCGGGGCGAGTTCTACCCAAAACTATCTAAAAACCAACCTATGTATTTCATAACTGAGTGAGTTAGAGTTAGTAAAGGTTCAAAAAGTCAACTTTTTGAGGAGAGTTATCGAGTAACAGCATACCAATGATTAACAAAGGTATTATGCTGCCCTCCTAATTTTATTTTACAGCTCTACTACACGTGTTTAGATTGTCTTGCACGAGTATCGGTATTTGATGGTGATTCCTAGCCAATCGAAACACGTGAAATAAAATTTAGTGGGCAGTCTTTGTTTATCAAAGGTTCGAAGGATGTTTCGGGTGATGGTTGCTTATATTTTCCCTTGCTTCTAAGTAGAGAGCATTGTAGTTGGTTGGCAACGCCGTTCTTCCCCATCCCCCGCCACAGCGCCTCCCCACCCCGCCCCACTCCTCAACCTCCCCCGCCATTCTCCGTGCTCCTCCCCCCCTGCCACCTTCCCCTCCCTCCTTCTCCAGTATCCATCCTCCCCACCCTTCCCTCTCATCTTTCCCTCCCCCCCCATCAAACCGCACCAGCCCTGTAATTGCATCTCCTCCGCGGCCAAATTCACCTCAAAACACAGCTTACGAGAAAGGAAACCTATTTTCGTTCCGTTTTTGTTTCTCCAAAATCCTCCCTGTCCCTCCCTCCCCCGTGTAGTCTTCTTCCTTTTTTCCCCATCGCCTCGTCATTAGGTCCATCCCGTCCATATTCATTTCCTGCCGATCAAAAAGTTATCCATGTCGTTCTTGCCTCGCGGGAACCTCTCATTTTCTCATTTTGCCTCTCTTCTTTCCCACCTCCCCTAACTCCTCCCCTCCCCGTCTCGGGCGTTTGTATTCGCAAATAATTGGGATTAAGGCATTGTTTTTTTTGTTTGTGATCCTGGAGGACGCGAGTAGGTAATATTTTGGGAAATTTTGGGCATAATGAGTCGGGCTTCTGGTGTCTGCATCTTGTTTACCCTATTGTGGCCGTCGGCATAAGTGGATTAAATTGGTCTCTCAAAACGAAACATTGCCTGAAGCTCGATTCCCGCAAAGGAATTTATTTTTGTGTGTTTATTTATACAATATTGGCCCCGTTTTTTTAAAATACGGGCTCCAGTAGCAATTCTATCAAATAAAATATTAACTCGTTTTTTGTATGAATAGTCATATTAATAAAAAAATTGTATTGGTAACACTAACTGAAACTCAAACGTAAGGATAACGACTAGGCGTAAAACTTAAATATAGGGCCATAGAGCGGGGATTAAACAAGAAACTTCGGACTTGATCCAGAGTGGTGGTATGTGATCCGTGTCTTTCGAAAAAGTATTAAAAATCTTGTGGAAAATGCTTTCACGAAATAAACGAGTTTGGTACTTGTTATTGTGTGCACATCTAACGCCTGAGAACCTTGAAGGGTATGGTGTACTGTTGGGCGATATTTCAATAGGCTTCAGAATGCATATTTTCTGTGTGGTTGAAAGGAATAAAGTTTCTGTTCATACGCTGTGATAGTCCCAGGATGTTCCTCAGGGTATATATAAGGCTATGCTATGACCAACGGTTGTCATGTAACATGCCTTAGGGTATTATAATGCAACTGAGTTAAAGAAATTTAGTCTGAAGAAGCAGGCTTGAATGCTTCCGGAATGGTCGTCTTTTAACGTACCTTACTCCGAACATGGATCCTAAAAGAAGGATACATAAAGAACGTTTCGTGTAAGCTCCTTTCCCTTCATGAATTTACTGCTCGTCTACGATGTAAGCGAGAATTATCTATTCAAGAATGTTTTTTCGATGTTTACAAGAAAAACATTTCTTCCATTTTTTGTGGATACCTTTGTAGCGATATAAATAGATACAAATTTTGCAAAGATACAAATGCATTTCTTTGTTAAAAAATTGCGCAGACATTTTTGCAATGCCCCTTAAAAATGTTTTAATTTATTTGAATATATCTCATAGCAGTGGCCGAATGATATTTTTTCCCATTTTATCCCTTGATATAAGTAAATGAAGTACGTTAGAGAAGCTTCTTACTAGAACACTGGAAGTGGGAAGTGTACTTCTCGCTTCTTATGTTCCAGCCGTCTAGGCGGTCACTGCTTGCATCAGGCCTGGGATTTATCGATATTATATTAATGTCGCTATATTAAAAAAAATCGCCTAAAATTTTAAAATATCGCGTTGACGGTGTTGAGTTTTATAAATCGACGATATATCGTGATCTGATCATCGCATTTATTGCGATGTATCTTGGTGTATCGTCATCCGATTGTCGCGACGATCGGTATATCGCCACTATTATATATCGATTATCACCAGCGCGATATCGTAACTATTACTGCCTTTGCCAAAATGAAACCTTAAACCATGTTCAAATTATCATGTTCCAATTTGAGATATTGCCCAGGAATTGGTTTCCCTCCCTCCCTTCAATTGTCGACTCCCTTGATACGTGAGCACATGTAGTTACCTGCCCGTCTCCGCCATTTTCTCCTACTGTAGGGAGAATCATTGCGAGATCGAGCGCCGGCGCAGAAACAAGATGACCGCGTACATCACGGAGCTGTCGGACATGGTGCCCACGTGCAGCGCCCTCGCCCGCAAGCCCGACAAGCTCACCATCCTGCGCATGGCCGTGGCCCACATGAAAGCCCTCCGAGGTGAGTACAACAATCTTCTCTTGATTTTAGAGGTAACAGCTGACTTGCATTTAGTGTGAATGATGAATGCCTTCAGCAGCACTTTGATCACGGATAACTTGATCATGACGCCATGATAATTTTGGTGCCTCAGTCATATACGTAAACAGATATGCTTCATCATGCACTTAACCATTTAGGCATTTGCTTCCTAGTTTTAAAGTATACCGGGACTAGCCGCGGTGATAACTTTTACGGGAGTCACCCGCAATGCACAATCGTGCGAAAGATCCACAGAGAAAAAAATCATTCGCCTTGACCAGGATTCGAACCCGAATCCCCCGATTTCCGGTCGAGTGCTTTATCCAGTTAAGCTACCGAGTCGAGGCATCATATGCCCCGCAGTCCAGCAACACCTTGTCCGGTAGTGTCCGCAAATATCCACTGGGAAGAATGACGCCTCGGTAGCTTAACTGGCCAAAGCACTCGACCGGAAATCGGGGGATCCGGGTTCGAATCCCGGTCAAGGCGAATGATTTTTTCTCTGTGGATCTTTCGCACGATTTGCTCCCTACATCAGCCTGGACTACTGATGTCATACTGTTTTGATTTCACTTTAGAAACCCATTCATGACATGGTTTTCAGTTATAAAACTTGTATTTGTTTCAAAGTGCGTATACTCAGCGTAATGCAGGAGACGTGACACTAGTGGTCTAAAGCAGCCTCCTCATGAAAAGGTTTTGGTGTTGAGACCAATATCTTTCCTCGGCCACGCATTTGCTGTATGCGTGATCGAAGATTGGTGAGAGCACGCCAAATTCAATGGTATGCACCATTACTTTCTCTTATTATCCTCCATTCCTATTTTTTTTATTCTGCGAAGCGTATCATGTTTTCTAAAGCCAAAGGTACAACCTGTAATGTTCATAATAAAAATTCGTTAAATACAAAGAATGCTGAACTTGCTTTTGTATTTATTTCGGAGATTTATTTCTGATTTTCAAGTATTTGTGCATTATTACGCGGTCCTCATTCCTCATGTCGCCAGTTATTTACGTTCACGCTCACGTTGAAAAATCATAGGTGGCTCCTTGATTTCTCCGTTATGTGTCATAGCTATCGTTTGTCTTAAGTATTGCTTGGTAGTAGGTTTTTGGTTCTTCGATTGATTTAATATGCGGGGGTAGTGAATTTGGAACGATTAGAGAAGGAATTTGGAGTATACCAAGTTGTGGAAGATGATTAAAATTTTCAGCCACACCCGTTTTTAGTATGAAATTTCTCAGTCGAAATTCCCTGGCTAAAGGTTTGTTTGAACTTTCAATCCAACTGTACCCGAGGCATTTGTGAATCTTGATTATTTATTCTACTTATCGGGTTCTGTAACTACTGCTCAACAGAATGTAGTGTTGCGTGACATAATTCTCAAAAACGTGACTCTAAGGCTGTTTTTCGGGAAACGCTGTTGGAAAAATATTCCAGCTGGCAATGCCTTCTCTTGACGCAAGTTTTGGACGCAGGATAACTGTGGGGTGCGCGGTTGTTGCGGTTTCTTTGACTCCCGTGGCGTGCCACGGAAGCCCTCATCGTCGAGTCACCGCAGCGGACGGCTCAGGCAAGACTATTTTGTTATACTCAGGCCACTTTGAGGATTTACTGGGTGAATTTTTTTTGGCGCTTTTGGGCCGGTCTCTCTTCCCCTGGCAATCGCGTGTCCTTATGTAGTAGCTACTCAACTCCCGACCGCAAACCACATTATGCCCAAGCTGAAGGCAGGTACAAGGTTTTTTTGAGGTACAGGAAGTGATTATCTTGCCACTTAATACTTCAGAATCTGAATGGATAATTAGCAACGTGTTATTCCCAGACCTGTCATTATAGTCAAATTATCTACCGATACTTAAAGCTTATGAAATTAAGCGAAAGTTGCCCTCCCGTTATCTCACCCCTGCCTTAGCGTGTAAACTGAGAGCGTGGAGTAAGTCTCTTTCTTGGAAGTCTCCTGATGCGTGACTCGAGCTAAAATACCCTCTTAAGTGTTTCTCTATATGCTATTGTGGCGCATGCTGCGGGATAGTTTAGTGTATTAGGGGGATTTATTTCAAATTATAGTGTATCCAGGTTTTATCCAGTAATTCTGCTTGTCGTGTGGGTCCTACGTCGATGATGAAAATAGCGCGGAATCGTGAGGTAGTACCGCCTATGTATCCTAATTGCGGTATTTTCCGTCCCTTAGGAATATTCGAAAGGTGTTTCGAAAGATATTTCACAATTATACATTTAGAAGATTCGAAAGAAGTCATAATTTTTAGCGTCTTTGCCTAAATGCTTGCATAAAATTCTCGACAGTATTTAATACCCCTCAACTTTCCGTATTGATAAAGTGGACGAATCAGGGAAGTTTTAAGGAGGTACAAGGAGAGAGGGGGATCGGGTTGGTGTGGTGGATAGTGTTGGCTTCCCACCCCGTGGGCTCAGGTTCAAATCCCGGCGTAGGCAGAGAATTTTCAGAGACTGCGCGATTCCTGATTGAATCTTATGTGGAGGGCATTTCAAGCACAACATTCCGTCCGTCGGATGGGACGTTAAGCTGCGGTCCCCTTGGCGCCTTTCGTTGAGACTTGGCTAATGCCGACGCCGGGTTTCTCTCCACCCTTTCTTACCTATCCTTCCCTCATGGCGCAAATGACCTCAGCTGTCGGTCGCCTCCTCCAAATATCATATACCATATGAGGAGAGAGCAGTTCGCGCTTTCATCAGGGTGTTAATATACTGATACGGAGGCAATATAATAGAAATGCTGTCCT
Organism: Ischnura elegans; assembly: GCF_921293095.1. Taxonomy (NCBI): domain Eukaryota; kingdom Metazoa; phylum Arthropoda; class Insecta; order Odonata; family Coenagrionidae; genus Ischnura; species Ischnura elegans. The sequence continues at coordinate 33,781,884 of NC_060254.1, read as the reverse complement.
TATTGGGCGTATATTGGAGTTCACTCTTACAATAATCTGAAGTCACTTCCCGAGTCTTCGTACCACGAGGACGAAATTCTCCCTTTGCGGGATTAGAACCCGTGAACATCAGTTTGGCTGGTGGGGGCATTCAAACACTTATAAATTACATTGAAAAAAGCACTTTTAAGTATAATTTTTGCTACAATATTTAAGAAATCAGGAATAAATCATAAAAATACCTGTTCATGATACCTTATCGCCTCACCCCCAAATAATTATTGTTTCTTTATCCTTCGTGCTTGTGGTGACTCTCTTGGGGAGGACGGTATACAACAAGTTTCATGAAAGATATGTATTGTAATTCAGTTTTTCGGAAGTCACCATTGCAGCGGAAGTACATGTAATCGCTTCGGTTGATTGTTGCCACTAAAATTAATTGGTGCGAGGAAATATAGTATGGACGTTGAGTCTGAAAAAATACGTTCTTTCCCTTAGTAAGACTTCATTATTTATAAGAATCATTATATTTAATCCTCCGTGCGTTTGGCTGTCTTGCATGGGAAGGATGGCAATTATAGAGTTTCTGTAAAGATTTTTCGTGACATTTCGATTTTTAAGACGCCTATGCCGCAGTAGAGGTGGACATGGCCTGTTATGCCTTAAGCGCTCCTTTTATTTCTTAGAATGGCAACTGCCACAACAATTCATAACATCTTATAGACTTAAAAAAAACACTATCATTCCGGTGATGTAGTAAGATTGAATATGATGTAGTTACATTGAAGCCTTGGTCGTTATAAATTTTTAATTGTGGAAAATTGCAAGTATTTATTTCAATATGGAAAAATTCCGCTACATCACGCTTGAATCCTCGGATTTTCTTCGTCAGTTAGGATGTCTCACTTGGGAAGTAGGATAGTTCTTGATTTTCTGAAAAGGTCGTTTGTTACTGTTCAATTTTTGGGAAATCTCTTCCGCGGCGGAGGTAGAGATAGCCACGTTTTGGGGTTGAGGGCGAAGGCTTAAATTATCTGGTGCCTGACAGAGTGGGGGTTAGGAATTCTGCGGCGGGTGGGTAGGAGATGTGGCCAGATACGGGGTTCGAAGATGCGCTACTACTGCCTGCCTGTTACTCCCTTTTTAGTTCACTCTCGCCATGTCTCTATATCTCTGCTCGCCGCCGCCGCGACGGCCTTTAATGAAACTCCAGTTATCCCCTTGAGAGGGGGCAAAAGCCTTGAGAAGGAAGAAAAATTGCTCGGGGCGCACTAAATCACGCATTCAAATGAGCCGCATGAGCATATGATAGCGGGTGGAAATTGGATCACGTAGCTAATGACCCTATCTGCCGCTTCCCCCGCCCCATGCCCTCCTCCCCCACGCCCCCAAACCCCCTTGTTTCTCACCTCTCATGCTCGTGTGAGAAACTCTTTCCTTTTGCGTCTCTCCTTCATCCGCAGTCTCCTCCGCTACGTGTGCCCGATACGGCCCTAATGACTGATAGTGCCGAATATGGATGTGCGGTATGCGTCGATGTTTTGATGGAAAAATGTCGGTCGAAATCGATTTTCCGAGTAATCGATTTTTAATCGAAATGAAAAGCTCCATTTTCTACAAAAATCGAAATTTGAACCAAAAGATCGATTAATCGAAAATCGAAATTTGAACCGAAAGATCGATTAATCGTAAACGTCGACGTGTGAGAACCTTTCCTTCGCGTCTCTCCCTCTTCCGCAGTCTCCTCCGCTACGTGTGCCCGATACGGCCCTAATGACTGATAGTGCCGAGTATGGATGTTAGGTATGCGTCGATATAGTGATGGAAAAATGTCGGTCGAAATCGATTTTACGAGCAATCGATTTTTTAATTGAAATGTAAAGCTCGACTTTTCAACCAAAATACGAAATTTGAACCAAAATATCGATAAATCGAAAAAAATCGGTGGTTATTTAAAAATAAACGAAAGCATGTTTATTATTCATTCGAAAAACACTAAAAATACACATTTGAGTAGCACAAAAATCTACTCAGAATATATGCATGCGTTGTTGGAAGTAAAAATTTTACAAATGCGCGCACATTATATTTTTGGGATCTCCGCGGTCATCATCATGGTCATGGTGTAATTACGTTTGCACTCTAAATTATCCCTCTATCTAAAACCAATTGAATTAAAAATCAATCAGGGTCACTATCCTCCAAAACCAGCCATTGGTAGGTACGCAACAGACACCGCCGGAGTCGCCAGTATGTGGAAAAATTTCTCAAGTGTATCGATATACAGGAAGTTCTAGTAGCTGTGTGCTCCGCGATTGCCTAATGTATTATCAGGGCTGGGCAATATTTCAAATGAAAGTATTTTAAAATACGTATTTGAAATAAATTTTTAATTTGTATTTGGAATTTCAAATAGACAACCTGAATGTATCTTATATTTTGTATTTCAAATACAGTTTTTGGTATTTTCCCATTCTTTTAACACATGTTTTAACAATATTTTCACATAATTTATTGTATACATTTTTAAATTACTTTAGAAGTAGCTCTGATAACACGTCTGTAACATTATGCTTCAGAGATGACTTCGTTTTCGTTAGAAGCGACTTCTTCATGTTTCCAACTATCCATTAAGTGTCTAGGCAGGTTATATATTTTTTAAGGATCTCTTAGTTTCCATAAAAATGTATTTGGTATTTTAAAAGGCATTTAAAATACTCTTTTGTAGTTTTTTATTCAGATACCCAAGTAAAAGATATTTTGTATTTCAAATACTCCTCGGCTTATATTTTGCCCATCCCTGCGTATTAGGAACCTCGCTTTGCGTCTTCCGCGTCTCTCGCCTATACCGCCTCGCCTACGTGTGACCGATACGGCCTTAATGACTGATAGCGCAGAAGCGCGCTCTACCGCTCGTGCCCCCCCTCCCCTTTATCTGAACCTCGGGATCGTCTTCTTCATACTCTTCCACCCCTAGCTTACTGCGACCCCCTGCCGTGGCACGCGGAACAATATCCACCCCCTCCCATAAGTATCGATTGCCGGTGTGATAATTCGTGGCTTCGCCCTTAGCAGGAAATGAGATGGCAATTATGTGACTTCGGAGTGGATTATTTTTTCTCTCTCGGGAGAGACGTGGTGCAAAATCCCATTTGAGAATTTTTTTTGGTGTCCGACCTGCTAAATGTTCGCGTTTAGTAAGGTGTCAGGTAGTTTCTCAGCAGCGTTTTTTTTACCTTTTTTAAAAATGTTTTTATATATTTTTTTAACTTCAGGCGCATTTTTCAGGGGTGTTTAATGTTGCCAGGGGACAGAGTTGCGGTTAATTCTATGTCTTAAGTAATTGCCTCCCCTTGTTGCAAAAGTTCGTCTTGATGACCGATTATCTTCCGTCGCTGGTATAACTTGTGTTTTTTTTTAGTTTTGGATAGTAGCCAAGCCCTTGCAAGCCCTTGAATTTCATTCGGGATTATACTCGACCGTTAAGGACGAGGTTAATTTTTGCTTCCCAACTGGAGCAGAATCCCGCGGGATACAATACATGATAATGGTGCTGATGGAATGGATTTTGTGCGCATAGATATTGTGGTGGTGTCATTCGCTTGACTTGGATGTATTGCTGTGTTTTTTTATTAATTTTGTTTTCTTCTCTCCAAGAGATTTTTATTCCAAAGGAAAGTTGTTTATTCCATCCATGTATTACTGAATGCATGTCAGCGTTATTTTTGCGTCCCAAGATATTAACTTCCCGTCGAGTGGCTGTGAGCTCCTCTTTCTTGCTGAATCGCTTTATCGCGTGGAAGAAGTTATTTCATTTAGGTACATATACAGAATTTTGTTTGCATTTTGTCTAGTTGGAAAAGGGTCTATTCGATAACTGCGATCTCACCAGCACATGGCAATCTATGCTATCACTGTTGATACTTCTGAGCCATTCTGTGTAGCTTGAGGCGAAATTATGTTATTATTATCATTAAATTATGATTACTGTACTAGCGCAATTAATTATTTAAAAATACTTCCGGAACAGTCTATGAAAATGAACTGAGTCTTAGCTTTAGCGTGATAAATTTAATGTAGGAAGCATGGCAATGGTTTTAGAGGGATTGAAGGAAAATTATAAGTTTATCTGACGGTATTTTGATCAAAGGATAGTGCGTAATTGATTCTTTCCAGCCTTTCACTTGCCTGAATTCATCCGGTATAGCAGTTGCAAGTATTGCTGCTGTGGTGTCTGAATTCATGCTGGTACTGTGACCTCCGCGTTAGACTTACCAATACATTATTTACTGCCCCACTTGGGCGCAGAGGGAGCTGACGTCGTCGAGGTTGTTTTCAGTCGGAAAAATGCTCGCATCGTTTAAAAGCATCCTCGGCGTGCTACAAGCAGACGTTTCTTCACGTGCCGTTCTCCTGACCTTGCCGCACAGCTCTGAATTCTGTGAATTCGCTGGATGCAGTTTTCTAAACACCCTTCATCTCTAGCTCTCATGTCTCTTTCTAAAGTATTTCAGCAAGTCTAAGACGAAACCGACTCTTGAGGCGACCCCGTAACGGAACGCCGTTCGGAGGAAACACAATTGTAATGACACACAATTAAAAATAGTATTTTCATTTATTCAATGCTAATGGATTCAATTTAAAAACGTTTTTCTTTGAGCGAAGAAAAGGTAAAAGTAGTGAATGCAAATATGTTGAGTGAAGTTCTCAATCCTTAATGTAGGTACCACGTATCTTGGTGGTGCTAGTGAGTTCCATTCTTATTCCAATACGATCCCATTTTTCTTCACAAGTTCCTAGCGGAAGAAGACATCATATCAAGCTCTTGTGAATACGGAACTATTTTTTTAGCTGAACCTATACTCTTATTGGTTTTAACATCTCCTCTCTAGTGCTCGGTCGTGATTATCATTTTTGATTTGTTGGTTCTCATTTCTTGGATTATTTGGATTTTTAATGATTCATCTTAGCTTAGGAATGGGATTAAGAACAAATAATCACCCATCAATTGTGGGAAATGCATGTGCGAGAAGAAAAATCAGAAATCATGCAGTAATGCATTATAAACTGTAAAACTGCGTAATAGAAAACCTTAGGTCGTGTATCAATCTATGATATAAAAAAATATTTACGGCAGAAAATGCGTAAGTACACGTATTGCACATGCTCGGTCAATTGTCCTTTTAAGATTATACTGTACCAAATATCCTTTTAAGATATTTTCTGGGTTCGAGTCTCAGTCAGGCCATATTTTTACCCTCTGATGTTTGGCTTTTGTCATCTTCCACTTCATCGCAGGCCTTGCCATTTTATTTTATCTTTTTCTTTCCATCTATCTCCTCTTTTGTAAAGTTATTTTGCGATAGTGTTTGGAATAGCGTGAATATACAGGTTGCATAAATATCAGTAGTGGCTTACATCCCTCAACCCTGACTTTGAGATCTAAGGTAGTAGTAAAACAGGACTCAAGTCGGGTTAGCCAGTGATCTCGTGCGGTCAAATGTTCGTGGGAAAGAAAGTTTTAGACATTCGCGGCGTTTATCCTTGAGAAAAGGTAGTGGCCTTTCGGTTTTCCTCAGGGTTAGGGACTCCTAATGATACCAAAACGGGGAGGAAGACCAAAAAGATTCTTAGCAGTAAATCATTGGGAAGCCTGGGATGGAGCTGCTTCCCCCAATCCTTATACGTGGATTTACCATTGGTTCACAAGCGGGTGGGCTCTATACACGCCTTATAACCATAAACATCCTTTTAGTTATGTATTATTTGACACTTTCCTGGCGAATACTATTGATGAACTTCTCTCTTGTTTTCAAGCTCGGACAGAAATTTTAATTTTTCAGACCTTTTAGTTGAGCACTGGATCGATTAACATATTTCGTTTTAGTTGATGGCTACTAGGCTTTATTCACCCCTAAATTCGTGGAAGTATCCATTATTTTTTTCTATATGCTAAAAGCGTATACGGTGTATCCCAAAGTGATGTGAGTGCTGTATTCACCTTCTTTTGATATTCACCTCACGAAAACGTTAGTATTTTGAATTTGAGGGAGAGCCCGCACTTTTGGAATGTCTTTGTATCTATCTCGTAGTGTGGGAGTAGTTATATCGTTGGGGAAGATCGTCCTTAAGAGTGTATCTTGATGGGAAAATCTATAATCATTGTCTCGCGTCGCGTCTGAAATTCAAGCGGAATAGATATAGGGGTTTAATCATGAAATCTCTGCAATATTCGTGCGTCACGTTCTAAGAGTGGGTGTCTTATTTAGTCACTTGCTTCCCCATAGTCGATTGTTCCTTATGCTATTATCCGTGCCATTGTGGATTGGTTTGAATGGTGAGAATTCTCGTTTCTTCCATTTGCCTGAAGAATCTTTTGCAAAAAGCTTCCGTTGCCCGATTTTCTTCTTACCTTACAATGATGCGTCATGAACCAGCCAAAAAAGCTGCCATCCCCGAAAGCCGAGGGTAAATTCATTGAAACTAATGTTTTTCATTTTGGTGTGGACATATGGGCTACATAATTCAGAGCAAAGCTGCCTAATATATCTGTTATTTTTTATTTTAGTAAATATCCCTGCCTTAATCAGCGGGCGACAATGATTAGAACGGTCTGTGTGTACGTGTAGTGGTGATATTCATGGGTCAAAATCAGAACATGGTAGTCACACCTTTTGTCGGTGCTCTTCGGTGTAAAAATAATAAACGATGTTCAAGGTTGGTGAGCAATATCTTGGTCTTTTTTCGAATCTTACTCGATAAGAATAGTACATTATTGGCTGATGAAGTGAAAACGGATGGCAATTTTTGGCAATCCGTTGTTAATAAAACTATGGATGGTTAAGAACATGTACCAAAATAATAAAATTAAAAAATAATATTCATGACGATTAAAACTGGGGTTGCTGAAACGCTTTTTGTGAAAGGAGCGTGTCAGCCAAATAAAGGCGAAAAAAGTTCACGACCCAGGTTTTAGTGGCGTTAACCCTTTCACGTTTTAATTTTGAATTTATGCGTTGTTTCAATATAGCGACGGTACTTTAGATGATATTCTTGACGAGTAAAACTGGTATTGAGGAAGTATGCTAAAAATTATAGTTGATAAAATCGTTATTTCAAAAATGAGTTTTCTCGGTAAAAGGGTTTTTTAAAACTCTTTTCATGAAATGAGCATGTTGGTCAAAACTTGCATCCAGTGATCCTCGTGGCATTTTTACGCTTGGGTATTAAAAAAGTAGTGAAAAACAAGAATTATTTTTTCTCCTTGAAAAATCGAACTTAGAAGTTTCTCCGCTTGTGATTCATATTTTTATTTCACGTACTTTTCTGGAAAGAAGGGTGAGCTCTGGCCTCTTCCGAGGCAAACATATTATTGCTTATTAAATGCAATTTATGATTATTTAAAATCCGTCATATAGTTTATAATTGATTGGTAATGCTTTCAGTGAAAATGTATCGGATACTATCGAGTATCGTTAGATCTACCTCATAATTTTCATTTTTTGGGGAAAGTATGTGAAACTTGAGCGGTCATGTTTCTGATTCACCACTCGTGACTGATGTTTCATGTATAATAACCATTATTTTCATGTTAAAATATAACATGGTTTTAGCGAAGTACCAGGAAGCATAAATTAACCCTATTAAATAATTTTATAGTAGATAGAATACTTGCAGTTAAACGACTTCAAACGTTGACATTCGGTTGAACATTTGATCTTACTCGAGTTCTTCATCGATTTGTGCCTACGGACATTCCGGAGTAGAATTCTATTTTATTCTCTTTCGTCGTCGTTTTGACTCAAACGCCGAAGTCCCCTTCCGTCGCCTCTGAAATACTCGAGAAGGCAGACTGTGTGCGTTATCATTGTGGCGTGAGCTATTGTCTCCAAGTCTCCCCGTATTTCCTCTTAACCGGGACACGTTTCGATTGTTGTTGTGCCTTAACGGTGCTCTTTTGAGTCAAACCGATTGTTTGTAAATTTTATCAATCGAATTTGGTGACTAACGTTGAATTTCGACGCATCGAATTCCGGGTGGCGTTTATGGGTGCGGGGAAGTATTGAGTTCAGCTCACCGCATTCGATGTTTTCTCAGCATTTGTACATATTTTGCTCATTACTCAGCGATTCAACCTGTTGATTGGTTTTGGTAGGTGGGGGTAGAGATCGCCTCGGACTAAGCAACTGGCGTGTGGAGCTATTTTTGTCATGACCAGTTTCTTTATATTTTTTACTATGTATATTTTTGTGTTGCTTAGTGTTTTCTCTCAACACCTATCCGCGTACCGAACGCGTGACTGCGTGGCAACTAGTCATATCGCTCTGGAACGATTCCGTTGTCGTTTCCGCAAGGTTTTGACGTAGCACCGAGCGATTTCCATCTGTTTATTCTACGCCACGAATTCCTAGCTACAGAAGCTCGGGAGTTGTGATGAAACATACCAGTGATTTCAGAATTGGTTCTACTTCCTGGGCGTGATTTTCAGTGAATGAAGTATCCCCAGCTTCAATATGTCATGTCTAATAGTGTCATGTCTAATATTATCCTTCTTACCTACCTATCATCATCTTTGGCACTGAGGCCCATGCAGCGTATACGTCTCTGTCGTTTTCATTCAATACTTTCTCATGCAATCATACCTACAGATATTATGGCGCAAGCAGTCTACGGTCACCTGTCGTCTTCTCAAATAAAAATCCCATTTGAATGGCATTTCGAGAGATTTATGGATATTTCTTTTATCATAATATAAAATATAGAGGATATTCCGAAATTCAATCTCTCTTCCTTCGAGCTATGGTATTATTTTTCTTGTGTGCCGCATTGTGTGTATATATTTTCGGTAGTGTTACGGGAAACTCAAGGACGTGCAAAACGAAGTAAATATAGATTCCGCGAACTTTTCTTCCTCTAATTACATCTAAACAACTGTTGTGTAGCGCGATAAGCCTTCCGCGCTTGATTTTTAAGTAGCATCTATATGGAGTTCCAAAGGCATCATGAAATCTGTACGTTGGGATACTCGCCTGTATGGGGGAGAAATGAATAATATAATCAAAATTAAGATATCAGTTTAACGGAAAACTGAATTAAGACGTGCCAACATCAGAGGCATGGAAAATGTAAAATTCAGGCTCGTATTATTATTTATCGTGTTATTGACAATTTATTTGAAGTTAAATATGTTGTTTAAATGAAATTGGCCGTATTAATGACACAAACAACTGGTCAAAGAGCTGATGTATTATCTTTATTTCCCACATCCTTGTTACCTACGGAAATGTTGCTTTCAGACTACGAAAAAAGTTATCTATCAGGAGGTTTTCAATGATATGTCATACGAAAAGTTGGAATATTTTCTCTGTTTGAATGACGTTATCTCGCACAAGAATCGTCGTAAGCCAATTACTGTTCTTCGAAGGCGTTTGCTTCCTATGTCTTTGAAATCATTGCATGGAGATTCCCATGACCGCATACATCTCTTTCGCTGGCCACACGATCGGTGTCGTTATGATGCCTCGTCTTCATGGGGCTTTCCGTCTTTGGTACGTCTTGGTGAGCAAGAGCCGTTGGCCGCTGCCTTCGTGCCACGCGAACCTTCGGACTCGTGTTGCAGAAGCCGTCGGAATAATAAGCGCGTTCCGAAATTCTCTTGACTGTGCCGCCAGGAGTACTGTTGCCAAACGGAACGCGAGACAGGACTGCCACTGCCTCAGTAAGATACTGTTTCCTACGTTCGCAGGCAATGCACGGCCTCCAAGAAAATTCGTTTATCAAAATTCACATATTACCCCGAAAGTCGCGTAAATAGGCGTTTGGCGGGAGGTGTTAAGGCACCAACCGGTAACCTGCACGAGAAAACAAACGAGGTGCGCTTTGCGCTATATTCAATAGTTCTATGTAGCATTTTTTAAAAGTTCTTTACTGTACGGGGGAAAATGTGTGCCTTTTCGTTCGGCCAAATACCTCTCTTATTTTATCGTTTCTATCGCACCGATATTTTGATCACTTCGAGCGATGGAATAGCATTATTAATATCCATCAATGGCTTATTAATGCCATCTTAAATTATGAAAGTTTCCATTAAATTAATGTTAAATGTTTTGCTTTAATTTATTTTCTTGCAGATTTTCTAGCCCATAGTTTTTTTTTCATATCACGAAATATCTTCATTACTATTCTCATTGCTACACAATCGTTTTTAGCTGAGTGATTTTTTTTTCTTTGAGGAAGCAATCACTCGGTATTAATATTTTTCTTTTGTTTACAGCCGCCATTATCCCCTCTCGTGATTGTTTTTAACGATTTAGAATATTACTATGTGATCGAAACGGCAGATTCAGTGGTCCCTTGCGCTCTGTACTGGTCTGGTCAACTGTGTCGATTTTATTCATTCATAGTTCTGAAATCATAATATTGGTAATCTGCAGCCATCCCTTAGCTGTTTTTTTAGGTCCCTGATGTTCTTCGTATTTCTCGTTCTCCTGTATATCTTTCTTCATCTCCCCAGGTACTAGCGGATTTCTGGAAGCAAATAGCTATGAGATAGTGGACACGAATAACTGCTCTATTAGGACTAGAAACGCCATGATGTTCTTGGTGATCAGTAAAGATAGTGGACACGAATAACTGCTCTGCTAGGACTAGAAACGCCATGATGTTCTTGGTGATCAGTAAATTTGATTAAATGCGACTGTAATCCATCGAGTCACGCTTTTTCTCTCACAGTCGACCTGGTTCCCACTGGGGTTTGGTCTTGTGTTGGCTTCCAATGAAAATATTTAGTAAATGTTTTTTAAATGGAATCTTTGGTTATGTGATGCGTAAGCTGAGACTTCGTATTCCTAGTCTATTTTCACGAGTTGCAGATTTCATGACTATCTCCCAATAGTTTGTTAAGTTTCCTAGCCCCGTTTACGCTTTGCATACCCTTGTAGACATGGGTTTGTAACATTGGTTTTTATTAATTCATTCGTAAGTTTAAGTGCTCACTCAGTGAAATTAGTCTGGTTATAGTGTTATGGTAAATTCTATGCGTGGTATCACCTGTTATTAGGGGAAAACATAGTTTAATTATGATTCAATATGTTATTAGGGCGTCGTGCTAGTAGTTACCTGTTAGGATGGCTGTTACCTGATATGAATATTTGAAGTAAAAATTTTTACTTATTGTACCTCATTTATCACCCGACTGCACTTTCCTGCGAATCAATCACGAGTATTACAAAAGAGGATCCTCAGTTCGACCTCGATATGTCTTGTCACCCACCGTGCATTAAATGGGTTTACAAAAGTCGCCACTCACGTCGCTGACGGACAAATTGATCTGAGTTTCACGGGGAAATAAGGTATAATTAGGGGTTTTGACCGAAATTTATATACATGATGTTGTGATTTATCAAATTCATAAGTATTCAATACTATTCCTCGCAATTACAAACATTATACTGCAAAATATTGGGAAAAAGTAGATCGCCTTGCACCCATCACCGCGCCGCGGAAATGTTTGAAAATCGATTAAAATGCGACCGAAGTAGCAAGAGAAATCAGCCTTCTCTAGGATGAAATTGGGCCTCCTCTATACAGTCCCCTTGGAATCAATCATTAGGCTTCATTTTCAATCCTCTTGACAGTCCAGTAAGTTACTGAACCGGTTGTGGAACCACTGGAATGGTTTTACGCATTGAGAGGTAAACAGGGATACTTTTTCCCATGTTTACTTTTTTATCCCTTGTCGTCACTTAATCCAACTCTATTGCAGGGAGATGATTGTCAGGCATCAGGGAAGTTCGTGTCGAAATTCAGCGTTATATATTTTCAGTCACCGAAATGAGAACTTTTACCTCAAACTAAAGAAGAGTCGCTTATATAATCGCCTTTTTCTTTGTGGAATTTTGGAAGCTTCCCGCTTTAATCATGCCCTTTTTTGCTTTCCACGCTTTGCTGAGAACTGATAAAATGTCAAATTGTATAATGCACCAAATTATGGCGCTGACATTTAGCGGCGTTTTGCGGCCTATGATAATTTTTCATGGTTGGAGCAAGTCATGTTACCCGGAGAAGAAATGTAACATTTAAATGACTACAAATATGAATTAGGTACTTGTGAAGATTTAGAGCTTATTTGGCGTCAAAGAAATTCCCTTGCCTGCGTTGTTTGCACCGAAAAGTTGAAATTTTGGCAGGGTAAACAGTTTTCTTCATAATTTCAAAATGTGTCGGAACTTAAGTTGGCAACCGTCTGTCGTATGCCACTAGGGGAGTGTGAAATCGTTGCGCCATCGGTACGTTGAGGGATGGGAACGGATTGCGTTTATCGCGAGTTCTGTCGGTTTTCGTCTGCATTTTGTGCGTGAGGAATGCTTTTTTGAAATGTTTATTTCTTTTTACGTTCATTAAATTCGTAGATGGTGGCAGGGATGTGTTGGTTCTCCTTGTGAGTTCTTGGACGAAGTACTTCTCTTTTGGTGAAGGTGTACCGCTCAGTGTGCCATTTCGTTCGTTTTATATTTCAGGAATTTTGTAAATGTGTGAGTTTTTAACGTTCATCCAATTTTCGTGAAAGCAAGGTTTGTATTTGGTCCGTTGATCCAGATTTTGTAGTTATGAGACACGTTATAGGCTTTCGAAAAATTTTCTATTTAAATGAAAATGACCGAATGATGAATCCGATTAGTGCCCCGCGGTGTTGCCTTTATTATATATTACATGAGTTTATTTTAAGCATTGGTAAAAAAAATTATTTAACCAGTTGAATACCCAAAATCATGAATACCCAGAAATGTTTGACGCTCGTGAATGTCACAACCCATAGCGACTAGCCCCATAGCGGCGAAAGTGAAGCATTGCGGGTTGCGTGACGTTTGATGTTCTTGGCTGTGGGTTTCATTCATTGAAGACATTTTTATTGAAAAAGTTGGAAAAATACTTTCAAAGAATATATGTGGTGATCAAATTTTCATCGAAAGTAATAATGCTGCTCAGTGGTGTTGCTCATAAATCATATACTCTCATTTTAAGTATTAACTTGACCATTGATACCCATTGATAAATACCCTACATTCAGGATATTCACTTTGGTCAATAGCTCATCTAGATGCTTAGATAATATTTGAATGTTAAATGTGAGAAAAATTTGTATAAATGAAAGAATTTCCTTACTTCTGGAATTTCATCTCACGTTGGGATGGCAGGGATTGCCCTGCATTTTGAAACTGAATTTCACTTCTTATTGAATATCCCTCCCTGGACATTTGGGGTTATATACTTAGATACTTATTATTTAGATTTATGTCATGAGTAAATATATCTTTAAAACTTAAATGCAAGTGTTGCTGTGAATTATCTCATTCTTCGTTAATTTTTCTGTGATATTGAATGAGAGTTAGTTATTGAGATATGGTGGACGGCTTTTCAATATAAGTTTTATTTCAGGTACTGGGAATACAACATCAGATGGGACATACAAGCCATCATTTCTTACTGACCAAGAACTTAAGCACCTCATCCTTGAAGCTGCTGATGGGTTCCTGTTTGTAGTCACATGTGACACTGGTCGAGTTATATATGTTTCTGATTCTGTCAGCCCTGTCCTTAATCAGGCACAGGTAAAATACAGATTATTTTTTTGCATATTTTAATTTTAACTTTTGGATGGTTAATTTTCATAGATCCTTTGATGTAGCTGAAACGAAATTATTGTTTGGTGATTTAATTTTTTGATTTTTATTTGTTGTGATGAATGTTGAAAGTGAATTCCAGAAGAGTTGATTTAAATAACATTCCTCTGATATTAAGAATTAATTATCACTTATGATCACTTAAGAAGTTCAACTTGCATAAATTTTATACCAAGGAATTTTATTTTATTTGGTAAGCATTCCTAGTGGACATGCCGTAATGCTTACTAAGAAATGAAAGTAATTCTTTTATTTATTACTTTTTACTGAGGATTAAATATTTATGGTTACAAGATGGTGAAATGTGCCTTAATTGCCATGAGAAAAAACTCACAAGGGCTATTCTCAAGCCACATTATTTTGGATCACTCATGTGTTTTAGCATTTGACGAAATATAATTTTCCAAACAAATAAAATATCCAGAATATTCTTGTTGTGTTTGCAATTTTGTCAAAAGACTAAGGTCTTATTGTTAGGATCAAGCTTGGCTCTTGGCTTATTTTTCCTCACAGGATTTTCCTCAAATTGCTTATAAATTTATTAGCGTATGTTGCTTGTAAAAACTTTTGCAGAATTTCTTCACTTATTTCTCTATTTATCAATATTTTTTATTTACATAAAAAAGATGGTAAAACATGAATTTAAAAAATAATTCTAGCAATTATAGGTATTAAAAAAAAAAATCATAATGTAATCAAGGAAGTATGTAGTTGTTCTTGCCTCTATTCATATCTTCCTAAACCTAATACTCAATTGAATTCAAGTGCCATTAATTCGCTGTTGTTTGATTCTCCGTTTACCTAGGTATTTATCCATTTTGCACTAAATTTTGATTTTCAGAGTGACTGGTTTGGATCATGTATTTTTGATCATTTGCATCCTGAGGATGTTGAGAAAGTGAGGGAGCAATTGTCGACTCAAGACCCTCAAAATACTGGTAGAATTCTGGACCTCAAAACTGGGACTGTGAAGAAAGAAGGACACCAATGTGAGAGCTAATTTTAAATTCATTTCCCGTATTAATTCTTCAGAATTATTTTTATACTTTGGCTCACTTTTAACTCCTGTAAATGTCAGATTTTGTTCTCTACTGGCTATTGTTAATGGTAAAAGTTTCTTTTAATGTTTGAATTTGAGGAGCATGCAAAGTAGTTCCACATAAAAGCTGATGAATCCAATATTTAAATTTAAAATTTTCTGCATACTAATAATAAGTTGACTTTCCAGTCTGACAATAATTTGATAGTTGGTTGTTGATTTTGTGTTACTATTTGTCTAACTAAAGATTTTTTTAAAATTTAGCTTCAATGCGCCTGTGTATGGGTTCCCGGAGAGGATTCATATGCCGGATGAAAGTTGGGAATGTTCAGCCTGAAACTATGTCTGCTGGACACCTTAACCGCATGAAGCAGAGGAATAGTTTGGGCCCAACACGAGATGGCCAGAATTATGTTGTAGTACACTGCACTGGCTACATTAAAAATTGGCCTCCATCAGGTATGTTTTATATTTTGATTATGGAAATTGGCAATGAAAGTTTTGGTTTAAATGTGAAAAAAATCTTCAAAGGTACTTGTTAAGAAGTTTGGATGTGGTGGTGTTTGTGTTTTAGTTTAAAATTCTTGTCTCTATAGTGGAGCAAATTCACCAGACTATTATTAAATCAGGCTTTAACGTTCACTTTTAATTTAAAAAATCAAATGAGCCCTCTTTACAAACACACTTGTCCAAGAAAAGTACTCACGAGGGAAATTGGGAGTGATGGCACATACCTTACTTCACAAATCTAATTACACCCACATTATGAACGCAATAATTACTTAGGGTGAAACATTAGAAGTGACAACACATACAACTTAATGCCACTATTCTTATTACAATACTCTCTCTTTTTGTTTCGTGTCATCACCCATAATTGTTGTTCATTGTCATGTTACTCTCATTGTTTCCTCATGTTGTCAACAAGAATCGTAACAAGATGTTCAAATTTTCACTTGCTATGTGGATAAAATGGGAAATCTGATGAGTGGTGCTTTTTTTATAAGTGCCATTTACTGTTTTTTGGATTTGCTACGGTAATAACCTTAGATAAATCATCTGCGTGGCAAGGTCATTGCATAAGTTTAAATTTGCCTTTAGGTTCTGTTGTCAGCATAAATCACTTGATCACAATTGAGTGAGAGATAGTAACAAAACCCATTTTTTTGTTTAATATGTATCTACTCTACAGTTCATCAGTGTATCAGTGGTGTAGTTGCTCTTTTGAGTCCCATTTGTACTTCTTTCTTTTACCAATCTTTTTGGTTATAAATTCCAGTGTAAAATACAGTGTTCTCTTTTTTCCACTCTTTAGGTGTCCAGATAGACCGAGGAGGTGGTGATGAAGAAGGCCATGCCTCATCTCATTGTTGCCTTGTCGCAATTGGAAGGTTACAAGTTACATCTACACCAAACACCAGCGATCTCTCTGGCTCCAATTCATCATCAGGTTGGTTGTTTATCTCTTGCGTACAAATTTTCAGTGTCCATCTTTATAATTAATTAGGAAAAATCTTCTCTTTTTAGTGCTATTTTTTCTTCATTTCTCTTTATTTTTTACATTGTACTCATTGAAAAAGAATAATATTTAGTATATTTTAACAATTTATGAGATTTCACATAGTTTTTAAATTTTAGGTTAAAACTTTAATCAAGACTTTGGAGCCCTGTAGGTTTACTTTAATAATTTTTTGTTTCTTGAAGATGCTTGTTCATGATTATTTTTTATAATTCCACTGTTTGGTATATTGATAGCGAGGCAAATCTCAAATCAGAATAATCCTGCCAAGCATTCATGATTGTTTTTTTTATTCTTTTTGAAGGTTTGATCAACTATTTTACAATGATTTTTTTTTCAAGCCCAAACCTTCTAAATGAAAAAATACAGAAAATTACATATTGAGAGGCCTAGATATGAAATATCACCAAATAATTTTGTTTTTATCTTTCAGAATTCATATCTCGGCATTCAATGGAGGGCAAATTCACTTTTGTGGACCAGCGAGTCATTGGACTTCTGGGTTATACTCCCCCAGAACTGTTAGGGAAGTCATGCTATGATTTCTTTCATCCAGAGGATCAGTCACACATGAAGGAAAGCTTTGAGCAAGGTAATGTGATATCTGAATAGACTTAAGTTTTTCACCTTGAAGTGAACTTGTGTGCTAGTGATAAATATGCTATGGGTTACATATTAAATCTCTTGTAAGTTACATAATTTTTTTTCTGAAGTTGATTCAATACTTAAAGTCTTATTGATTAACTTCCAAAGAATAAATCATCACGCTATTTTCTGTGAAAGTTTTGGTCATATTAGTTCGATAAGTACATTTTTGGCCTTTCTCATGTGATATTGTCATTTTATAGCTTGAATTCTGCTACTATCTTCATAGAATACTAACATGTGGCCTTAAATTTCATGTGAAATATTAGAGATGATTTTATAAAATATTCATCTGGTTATTGTCATGTTACATAGTCACTCTACAAAGTGTTGATCAGCTGTTTCAATTTTTCAATTCTGCCTTTAATTTAGTGCTGAAAAGGCATTTTTGAGGCCTTTGACAGCACTTTTTGCTTGTTTATTTTGATTTACTTTGTTTCTGAAAGCTGTGTTTGTCTTGTGATCATCATTATATAATTCCTTCATTTGCAGTTTTGAAGCTTAAGGGGCAAGTCATGTCGGTGATGTACAGATTCCGTGCCAAGAATAGGGAGTGGGTGTGGTTGAGGACTTCTGCCTTTGCATTCCTCAACCCGTACACAGATGATGTGGAGTACATTGTGTGCACCAACACTTCAGCCAAGTGAGTAAATTTCATGTGAAGCAAGATTTTATGGCGAGTGGTGATTTAATGGTAGTAAGATTTAATTTAAATAATTATTTTTATCTGGAAAAATTATTCCACTTTACTTTATCATCTAAATTGAAGTAAATAAACCTTTTTGTAATGTTCGATGTATTTAAAGGGAAAAATTTGTTTGTTAAATTGCATTTCAAAGCACAATGTCATCATCAGACCAAATCAATACTTTCATAAAATGAATTGGTCTGATGACGGTGGTACATGCAGAATACATTGCAACTTACTAATTTTCAGCATTTAATAGGGTAGATAGTATGAAAACATTTCATTTAATTCATCGTGTTGTTCAACTCTTGTGTAATACAGTTGAAATTACCTTATCAGTCAGTAATGTGGTCTTTATATCACATTATAATTCATTGTGTTGGATATTGTTGGTAACATTTGACTTAATAAAGGACTTAATAAAAAGTCTTTCATTTAGGTTTCTGGATGTAAATGGCATTGTCATTGTGATACAGTTTTGATACTTGTTTTAGAAGCTACAGTAGATTCCGGTTAATTGGGACATATTGGGACTTGTAATTTTTGCCCCAATTAAGTGGCTGCCCCAATTAGGCGAACTCTCTTGTATATGGGCATAAACAAACGTTGAAATTATAGAAAGAAGACTAAAGAATGTTTATAATGCAACATAAGTTTATTAAAATATTAAATTGATTAATAAATCAGCGAGTTTAGTTAATTTATTATCATTTTAAAGAATTATAACATTTTTGTTAAAAATATTTTTCACAGCCTCGGGCGACGCTGAATGAGTGTCTTATACTAAGTCCTATTGAAGAAAAGTCTTATCCTCTTGCGGGTAGTATAACAACAAGAGCTTTCAAAATAGGGCAAGAATAGGAACATTTGTGAAAAGTAAAAGTAAATCAAAGGAGGAAAATATAAAAAAATAGTATGTATTCTGAAAACAAAAAAAATTAATTTCGTCGTGAGGATAGAGTCTATGTTGCCGACTCATGGCCCAATAAAGCGGCATGCTGTCCCAATTAAGCGGAGAATACTCTGGGATATACCTCTTGGGTTCTGTTCTTCAAGATCTGCCCCAAATAAGCGGCTGCCCCAAGTAACCGGTGGACCCATTAAATGGAATCTACTGTATTCATTAAATCTTTACATTAGTAATTTATTATTATTATTATTGAACAGTGAATGAAGTAAAATAATACTTATTAATGAAGCTATAATCGACAGTTATGTGTCTGAGTGTTTTAGTTTTGATGATATGGTTACTTGTCTGCTCTCTTATTGAAGGCGTTGCTTAATGTGGCTCTTTTTAATATGATAAGCAGGTCACTACACCCCCACCAGGATGCTGGAGCTGCAGATCCCAATGACCCAGTTGCCTATCAACAACCTGGATTGGATTATAGTCTACAGAGAAGAGATGTATATTCCCAAATGATAGGGTCGCATATTCAATGTAAGTGGATTTTATTTTCCTTATTAATGTGTTATTTTTAAAAATTCACCATTAATTTAGTACTTTCTCTTAGCGTTTACTCAAGAAAATATTCACTCCATCCGTCGGATGGGACGTTAAGCCGTGGTCCCCTTGGTGCCTTTCGTTAAGAGCAGGCTAATGCCTATGCCAGGTTTCTCTCCACCCTTCCTTCCATACCCTTCCCTCATGGCGTAAATGACCTCAGCCTCCTCCTCCAAATACCATACCATCTAGAAAATATTTTCTCATTGCTGAGGATATTGTTGTTTTGGTGCAAGAAAAGTCTCTTGCTCTTGATAAGATTTTCTTGCTGTTGATTTTATCAGTACAGTTATGTATGAAAAAATATCCATCTGTTTGCATTGAGTGTTTATATTTTTTGTATTATATAGATAGTGTTCTTGCACCTAATAAAATTATCGGAGACCCAATTTAAAGCTGATTTGTTGACAAGAAATTATGGTTGATTATGTGCTTCTTATCATACTCATGTATTCAACTGTAACTTTGTTTTTTAAATGGATATTGATCTCTCTTAAAGCTGTTGTTTTCAGCCAGGGTTCATTTTGATTTGTAATAAATTTTCAGTCTTACCTTTTCTGATGTATAGTAATGTTTACTCAATTCCCTTATCTGGATCTTATATCAGCTCGTCCTGGAAGCACGCAGAATGTGTACGGTGCTGGTGGTGGGAGTTATGATCCGACAGCAGCATCACCAGTGGCAGCGTATGGTTCTCCTGGTCCACAGCAGCAACCACCACCACTGTCACAGCCCCCACCTGGCCCACCACCTCCACAGCCCATTCTAAGTCGCATTGGAAAGACAACGACCAGTCCAACACCTGCTCAGGCAGCTTGGAGCCAACCTCATCTTCGGCAGGTTAGCATTGGGTGAAAGAAAAACAGATAGAAATTGTCATATACTACTTATCATCTTAGGGCCCCCGCACCCCCGTGCACTGGAAACTTTTATAAAGCAACTATTTAATTGCTTTGTAAAAGTTGCCAGTGAGTGGGGGCCCTAAGTGGTGAGGAAGATTTTGAAACTTTGGAGATTTCTACTTTTGCCCTTTCTGAAACTATTGATTGATGTTGCTTGAAAATGCTTCTTCAGGATGGTGATCACGAGCTTCTGATACAGTGATTAAATCAAAACTTGAAGCATTTACGTGGTGGAAGGGTTCCATATTAACAATGAAAACACTTTGTTACTTCCACAAAATACACAGTTTCTATTTATTACCGGTTTCGGCTATTACACCATTTTCAAATACATATTTTTAACATACATTTTCAAATTCATATTTGAAAATGGTATAATAGCCGAAACCGGTAATAAATAGAAACTGTGTATTTTGTGGAAGTAACAAAGTGTTTTCATTGTTAATTCTGATACAGTGATGTTATTTGTGCCCATATTCGGAGCTCTGGTGTTTTGAATGAAATTTTCTTGGACTCACCTCCGTGTATGACATTAGGTCAGATGATGTTTCGGGGTCTGACTAATCACTCAGTCTTAAGATAACTAATTGAAAACCTGAGGGATTAACTTTATGCATGGTGATAGTTTGATATGGCATCTGGAACATGGTTTTGGCCATCACACAGTGATTTTATGCTCTCACCAATCCCAGACCATCTCAGATCTGTGATCACTGCTCCACATTGAACAACACACAGCTGCAGATGCGTGGTTTTGTGGAAACAAGGCCATTAATTGTTTTGTGATATTTTATTTGCAAAATTATGTACAAATATGCAAATGAAGGAAAATGCAGGTATTATTCCTCTGTGAAATAGCACCAATACGAAAGTAAAGCTGAAAGTTTAGGTGAATATGGGAATTGTGGAGCTTCATCATCACCTTTGGATATTACGAGCCCCCGTTATAGCGAGCAATTTTCCAGGGATTTTGAGCTCTTGTTAAACTGAGCTTTCATTGTGTATTATTATTTAGGTCCCAATGTGCTAGAATAGCAACTTTGATTCTGTTAGCTTTTCCCCCGGTATGTATTGGGACTCTGGGACTTCCCTAGAAGTGATATCCACTTTATTCTTCTTCTTTGCAGCCTGTCACTGAAGGTTACCAGTATAGTCAGATGAGTCCATCACGCTCACCAGGTGGTCCAACCTACACTCAGTTAAGTGGTGGGGGCGGTGGGGCTCGAGGTGGTCCCCTTACTCCAACACAAGCTGCAAGTGCATACCATCATCCTGCCAATACTGCTCCTGCAACGTCCACAGGTATGGCAAGATTAAATACTCAATTGTGTGTGGAGCATGTGTTGTATATTTTCCCATCTGTTTTGTGCTCTGAATGTGTGCCTTGACCAAGTGCAGTCGAATTCATATTTGCGATTAGTATTCGTATTAAAAGTATTAGCGGCGCCACTTTTGCTGCAGTTCGGAAATGGAGTTTTGATATTTTCTGTGATACCATTAGGAGAGATATTTGAACAACATTCCCATC
Organism: Ischnura elegans; assembly: GCF_921293095.1. Taxonomy (NCBI): domain Eukaryota; kingdom Metazoa; phylum Arthropoda; class Insecta; order Odonata; family Coenagrionidae; genus Ischnura; species Ischnura elegans. The sequence continues at coordinate 33,760,398 of NC_060254.1, read as the reverse complement.
TCCTGCAATATTTTTATTACTACATTGTCTAACGGAACTGTATATGGGATATGTGAAATGTTTAATTCCACATGGATTGCGTAGCTCATGTTAGATAAGATATATCCACCTACAGAACTTGAATTTGTTTTCTCTCATGAGTTTGCTGAATTGTTGAATTACATTTTGTACAATGAACACTAGTCTTTTGAGGAGAGATATTGAATGTAAAAATGTATAAAAGATCTGCCACAATATCACATCAAAGAAATGCATGTTAACATTCAGTTTGATTTAGTGACACTAAAATACTGGTTTGTTTCAGTGCATGACTTTAGAAAATGCGTAATGCGACTCTGTAGTAGCAGTGATTGAGTTGGCATAGTGGTAAAGCAGTGGGCTCTCCTCTCTTATGATACGAGTATGGTGGTTCAAACCTGTCTGAGAGAATATTTTTTCAATGTCACAAAATGTTAATAAGATATTTTTCTTATTCACTTTAATGCATATTAACTACTGTTGTCGTTATAAGATTTGTGTGGCAAAAATTCATTCTGTTTTCTGCGGAAGTCATTATTTTTTTGTCTTGAAATCTCATTTCATGAAGAATACGGAAAAAATAATTAGCTTTCTGCATCAATTCCTCTGTTGTAGTACCAGAATTTACGTCTTCTGCAATGATTGCAACTGTCCTAAACACTGCCTGTTGCTGGAAACAATGGAAAACATGGAAATCGCTCTTGTTTATCACTATCTTTACCTTATTATTGTGCAGCTAAACATCAGTGGATTTATTTTCAACTGATAAATCGACTTTTTCTTTCTGTTGTTCTAAATGAAGGTAGTGTGTAAAGAAACACTTGTATTCTGAGTTTGCAATGTCCTAGCTGATCACGATATTGCGATAGAAACGGATGGCTGGATAAGTCTGTGCTGACTTACTTCACATGCTCTACAAGATCCTCTTCCATTTTCTCCTTGCTATTTTCTTGTTGCATGTGGGTTGGGTTGATTAGATGTGATTGCAAGTTAATGAATGAATGTGATTTGTGGATATGAAATGAATATGTACCCTAATTTGGGAGCTGTATCCTTCCTTTCAATTGGTTATTGATATAAGCTGTTGCTACATCTTGTCCCTATTTGATGGTATCTTGTTATGGTACTTCCCATCTCTTGTGTTACTAGAGATAGTTACAACTATTTCCTAGGGTAGGTTTATTCGTTGGCTGTAGCATTATTTTGCCAGTAGTAAATCATGTGTTTGAATCCTGAAAAAAAATTGCTAACATTTTTTAGGAAGATATTATAATCCTTACTTGATAGATTTTTGGAAATATCATAGTGTACTGCATTTTCTGTTTTTAAATTTTAATCCTTTCTATGGATCCTGTGCTGTTTCTTTTGTTTTTAATGGGTTTCTCCCCAACCTCTCACCATTCTTCAAGTAACCTTTCCTTGGATTCAAGCTACCAGGCATGGACAATGGGGAACTTGCATGATTTTTTTTAATTTCATAGGGGGTTAGAAAATTATTTTCTGAATACAGCAAAGAAAACCGCATGTAAATCTGAGTTTTCCTTCGCGAGTTATTTAATGATAAATATAACGAATTTTAAAGCGCGGGAAAAACTCCCTCACCCCCCAAGCCACTGCCGACGAAGCCTCGATGACGTCAAAGGTGCCTAAACATCACGCGAAGCTATTGTTGTGATTGTTTGTAATAGTTGCCAGCAGTTGTGAGAGCTTCGTTTGTTAGACGTGTTGATTATTTTATATTTAAAGATAAATATCCGACGATAGAGGCTTGGAAGCCCTCGTATTTTGCATTATTTATAATATTAATATCTGAGTAAGGGCATAAAATATAAAACTGGAGCAGTTAAACCAAAAATTTGATAATACCTAAATAACATCGTTGTAGGAGTCTGAGCCACGGCCATTGGAAGGGGGATACGTCAATTGTAAGTTGATGTTATCGACGGCATATCATTCATTTAAGTATGTAATTAGAACGATTTTGATGTTTACTAATGTCCGCTTAGCTTTTATATGCAATAACTTCATCCGTTTATTCGTAGGTACCGGAGAATTCGTCGTTTAGGACTCTCTGTGCTTGTATTATGGGGTGAATTCCAGTCAATGCAACTTTTGCTCGCTGATTGGAGACATCTAGGAACATTTTTGTGCCAAAATAGTGTTATTTTTAACGTGACATCTCCCGTTAAGCTACTGCTAATAATCACAGTGCCAGTGGTTGTAATGCACTAAGTTTGACAAGGTTGAAAAATATCGGCCACGAGTTATCAGTGTTCCATCGTGATTGAATTGTAAAAAGTGCTATTACGCTATCGATAAATGTCTAAAAGTGGTGTAAAAATTGTCAGTGGCGTGCTAATCTCCGTTGTTCACCGTAGATATGACATTTCACGATCACGCTATTGAAATAAAAACTGGGTGTGAAGTTTGTTATTCCATTATTTCAACGAATAGTAGTGAGAAATGTCACTTGTGTGGGCTAATTTAAGGGTTTAAATCAGTGAATAAATAGTTGTATTCATCATAACGAGTTCTGTTATTGTAAGTTGTACGTGATGAATATAAGAATGTGATAGTGACATCCAGTTTTTGATAAGAGTATTTGCCTATTTCCCATTATATTTTTATGGTATCTGCTAGTATATTGTTTATGGATTTACCTATATCATTGAAATAGGTTGTAGCTTGTGTGTGTTGGCAGCGGAACCGATTCGCGATCTCACATGTGGATTGTGTGCAGACTGTTTTGCTGTGAATTCGTACCGTAGGACGGATAGGACTACCTTCTCCGTTAATCCAGCGTTGCCAAATTCAACAGCACAGCTTACTCTAATGTCAACAGCACAGCTTACGATCGTTATCCTCCAGTATTACAAGTTTCTTTTACAACTCGATTTGCCGCCGACGTATAGCAATAATTTGTCTTAACAAATTCCATGAGGGTCGTAGCATCAATTTTTGGTGTCCTAAAAAAAGGCTGGTGTCCTAACACCCCATGCCACACGCCTTTTAGGCGGCTTGCGGGGTATTATGTAGACGTAGATGAATTTCAGGTGTACTATTCGAACGAGTGGCAATGTTATCATCCATTTTTCTGATAACCAAAACACACGAAGTGAAACGCTTGTACTTCATCATCCCGATGCCGCATTATTAATATCCCAAGTAATAATCTAGGCACAATAGCAATAGGAAAACTTGCCCAAGAATAACAGAACAAAATAAAGTGACGATGAGCGGCTAAATACTCCCTCAAAACAAATTTTACACCATGCGCTCAGCGTATTTCCCTACTCCCTACGGTTGTTTAGGCACCTATGTCGTCACGCCTGGCCTCGGCAACGCTCGGGTGTCTTCGCGCAGTGGTCGGCTCAGAGAAATTTTTCTCGATTTTAAATGCAATTTTTTTATTTCTTTTGATGTTGAATGGAGAAACTGAAGGTATTTTTGCGACCTAATGTATCCATTTGACTTATTCAAAATAGTTTTTAGAGCAATCTACGACCCATGCAAGTTCCTCATTTGCATGATGAATCATTTTTCTCTCCCTACCTCTCATATCCTGAAATCCCAGCTTATGAGCTGTTATCTGTTGTACATAATAACAAAGTTGACAATCTTAGAATCTGTGTACTGCATCCATCCATTCTCTCTATCTTATACCAGTTCCATAACTCTTCTATTGGGTCTATTGTGTCTTCAGAATTTTTTGGCCTTCTGTACTCAGTATCCTCATTTGATCCCCTATCACCAACATTGCATGTATTTGCATGGGATGCACCTTGTTTGTCGGTGGACGTTTTTTTTTCGTGACGTTTACAGTTTTGGTGCTCTTTGCGTAGGCATGTGGCAGTGGCAGGGGTCAGCTGGCCAGAGTTCGGACGTGGGGCCAGGGTCTAGTGGTGGTGCTGCTGGTGGTCACGCTGCACCTGGCGCTCCTGGTGCTGGCGGTGCTCATCCGAGTGCGGGGGGCCCGGGTGGGCCCCCCGGACAGCAACAGGAGCTGACGGACATGCTGCAGATGCTAGACCAAGGGGGCACCACTACCTTTGAGGATCTCAATATGTTCAACACCACATTTGAGTGAGATTCACGCTGGAGTCGATTCATTTAGTGCATCTCATTTTTGAAGATCTTTCCCTGCAGTTGCGGGATAGCACCCCTGCATCTCAATTTGTCGAACAGTTGGAATCCTGGTCAAAGCATTGATCATGTTCCGAGTGGTTTGAATCAACAAGTGAGGTCAAGTTTGAAATGCAGCTTATTTTCTATTCGGTGGAAATTACAGTATTCCTTGTGAACTTGCTGACAAGTTGTGTGGATAAGTGAATGGAGTTATATTGTAGATATCTCCTACGTCACTTTCATTTTTTTTGTGCTTATTAAGTTGTATAGTTTCATTGGTATTTATGGTATCATTGAAGACTATAGCAGAAGACACCTCATGCCATATGTGGATGTTTGAGACTTTAATTATTGTATAGTTCAACATTGACCTTCGTGTTTTTTAATGTTTGCAATATAGTTTGGGTCGTTTGAGGAATGATAACTTGTGAGGAAGGTATTCTTTTGCCCTTGATTCCTTCACTTTTCTCAACAAATTTCTACTCTCATGAGAGTATTTTAATTTTACATTAATGTGGTTAACTTTTGATAAAGTTAACTGGTTTATTACTTTTGCCTGAATAATGGAAATTATTCATATACGATGAAAGACAATCCCGTGAAAAATGATTGTCGAAGCATAGGTCACTGCAGTACACCTTTTATAGAAAAAACACACTTTGCATGGATAGCAAATAAGCCTTATTCAAAAGTATTTGTTTTTATTGATAAATTTTGACCAGATAGGTTACAAGCACCGATGCACAAGGATGTTTGTTCTGAACAAGAGGAACGTTTTGTTGAATCCTCAAGGAATTGCTTGTGGGTAGTAAGTATTGAGGCTCACCACATAAAAGCTGTAAGCAGCTTTCCACAAATTGGCTTGATTAGAGATAATTTTTGAAGTTTTACTTTAAAATAAGTTCAATGGCTGAGAGTTTGAAATTAATTCAAATGCATAATTTTTCAACCCTTTCAAAACTTTTCACTTGAATAATTTAAAATATTTCACTTCCATTGTAAATGGCTCCCAACACAATATAAGTACAGGATCAGGAAAAATAAATATTTTGATATTGACTTGTACTGTCTTGATGTAAGTCCATTATTTAAAGGCTTTGTCAGACTCATGAATTTAATGCAAATAATGGTTTGTTGCCTTTAGATTCAATTTTTTTGGAAAGTGAGCGAGTCATAATTTGTTTCAGTTCATTCCAAATCTTCAAATTTCTACATTTCACCTATCTGTGTTATATGATACCTATTCATGTTGATTGCTTATGAATGCATGTATGCATAGTAGCACAAAATTTTGGAAAACTTATTCCTTTCTCAGAATGAAGTATCTTCTTGCACATATCATGAAAGTAATTATTGCGTGAATGTATACATTTGAGTGTGAATGAGCTGCTGGCACTGAAGAGATTTAAGATCAATTATTGTTGGGGTATTAGATGTAGTATTTTGTGGTTATTTATGCAAACTTGGGAGTTTTCTATGTAAACCTCAATTTCATTTTGGAAATTGCTTATTTATACGTCCAAGTACAGCGAATGGCTGTTGCAGTACAATGTGCAGAACAGCAATCGAAGAGCCATTTGTAGTAACCATTTTATTTCAACTAATGTAATATCCATGTACAAACAAGAAAAAATGATATTGTGTAGAATTGTTTGTAGTGTTTTTATATCACTTGAAATATGGATGAGGAGCTGTTTGAAATTGCTGTCTTCTGATGAAATGATAATACCAAGCACTTTTAGAGTATAGTGCAACCCTCAGATGTGTGTCTCTGTTTGCCTTTTTGGGATTGATGGGCAACCATTGTTGGCATACACTTTAAAATCGGGCATTTTAATTGCCTGGTGGTATAATTATGCTTTTGATGAAATGAGTGCCGTTTCAAATATCTAATCCCACATGCTGTGGTGACTATAGTTTTTATAACTGCATTGCGTGCTGATGTATCCATAGGTTTCTATGTACAAATATTTGAGTCTTCGAGTGGCAAACAAATGTAAATTTCAGTGAATTTTTTAAATTAGTTTCAAAGAAAAGTAATATGCAGATCAGTGCTAAAGCAGTAATCTGCATAGAATGTGTTTAAGAGACTATAGAGAAGCATATATCTCAAATAAGCATTCTGGGTCACATGTTGTTGTGCTTGTATGGTATAGGAATAAATTCCTTCATTGATTAATCAAATGTCTTTGTCCTAGAAAGAAGTTAAATGGTTATGGGAACCACATATCTTGTAAGAATTGCCTGCATTACACAACAATGAGTGATTTCTTTATATTGATTGTTGTTTTATTGCTAATCATTATTTAAAAGTTTTGCCTGGTCTGGATATGGGGCTTGTTATACTATAGTTAAAACTGATCAGTGGCTCCCTGATTATGCCATGACAGTTTTAGAGCTATGCCTGAATTTATTTCATCAGAGAACCATGTTGCTTCTGAAGAACTGCAAGCTGGAGCCTATATTCTTACTGCCATCTTGGGTTTACTTGACTTGGGTTTAATCGAGCCTTACCTCTTATGCTCCGGAAAGCTACTCAAGCGGATACTACCAAAAGCACTACAAAGCTACCTGTGGATACTGGTGAAAAAGTGAAGGGCTTTGTATGTGGGACAATAAATTCTTATCACTTCCTTGAAAAAGATATATTTGTACACTTTTGATGAATTCTTCTTGGGTTCTCAGCCAGGTTAATTCGTTCGTATAAGCCGACGTTTTGAGATACGACTTATCTCCCATCTTCAAGGCTTTGTTACTCTTTGAAAGTCCAATTTCATACGGTCTTGAAGATGGGAGAGACTCGAAACGTCGGCTTTAATGAAAGAATTAACCTGACTGAGAACCCGAGGAGAATTCATCAATAGTATTCATCAGGAGAAAGTAAAATCGTTTATATGTATACTTAGCTAAAAAGAATGCGGAAAAAGTATGACCCACTAATGGCCTGGGGATGAGGTTTTCCTTCCGAAAAGGAGTGAGGACATGGGAAAGGGGAAGTTTGTCCTCAACACGCAACAGCCTACCGTGCGATGGTACCAGGTATGTTCACAGCAGCGGACGGGTTTATTGTAGAGTTTGCTGTGCAGCAACCACTAAGTTGTACTACCCCTCTTTACTATTGCCGTTGCTGTGGGTAATGTCCTTCTGCTGCTCATTTTTACATGACATTTCATTATTCATGTATTTGCATGGGCAATAAAATGAGTAGACATTTGGAAATTGTGTGCTGGCCTCTATGATTTGCAAATTCCATAGTGAAATATTTTATTTTTAGCTTTGGCGTACCAAATTTTTTGATGGGCTTAAGCCCAATAGCTGTAGACCTTAGGGGTGTGCCAGTAAATTTGAATGCAGACTGGCCTAGTCATTCAGTCTCAGTGTAGAGTACGTTTGAGTTCTTCAAGGGAGCTTCTTCAAGGCTGGAGTGTAATCAGTCTTACCTAACTCACCAGGGCAAGTAAGCCGAGATAATGTTTTGATCCTTTTTAAGGATCTAGTTGCTACCAATGCTCAGACGTTTCTTCTTTTGCATTTGTTTCTCATTTCTTGTTTTTTTTGGAAATGTAAGTCTACTATGTTGGATTTAAATGGAAATGATACACATAGCATGTTTTTACTGGAAAGGCTTAATGTAAGTAAAAGACAAAAACTAGGATTTTTTTAGTCACAAGGGTCTCTTTGAGAAGTGAAAGTATGGTCCAGATGAATGTGCTCACCCTTTGCATTGAAAATATTCCCTCTTATGTATGTAATACTGATGTATTGGGAATAACTGCTGGGCTAAGTACTAATTGCTGAGGTAGTTGGTGGGCTGGGACCTTTAATTCATGGCAACTGCATTGAATATGTTAACCACTTGAGTTAAGGGTTTTAAATTTTCATTAGCAGAAAATGCTGATTCACTCAAATCTATCATGACATTTATTAATGGGTTGGCATTGGGAATGGTTCAAGTATGTACCTTTTTGTTGATTCAAATGTCTAGCTTGTGTGCAGTTACTTTGAGTGATTAGGACCATGCCACGAAGGGCCTGAGTTCCTGAAAACAAACCATATATGTATAGGTACATATTCTAGTGTGTAACAAGAGGTATGCCCATTTGATACGCTTAAGTGGACACCCATAGTGTTTATTTCAACATCTCTACACATGTATCTCCCTCAAAGTTCATGTTTCTTCCATTTCAATATACTGACGAGAATTTGCTTATGTTCATGCTGTCTGATAATTTGGATTAACATGGACGATTTTGACTTTTTCCTTCAGTAATACAAACTCACATATGCCTAAACATCAATTTTTAATTCATTGGCAGAAGGATATTCTTTTGTATGAGGAGAAACATGTTTCTCTCTTGTAACAACCTGCTCTTGTGTATGGACTCTCCCCTTTTAGTTAGTGCCTATGTTGTTTATATCTGATGTACATGGTAGGCAATGATTTTCTGAACTACACATATCTAAAAACTTGGAAAGTATTTTCTCCAGTTGTAGATTTTATGAATTGGGAGGAGGCAATGAAAATTTAGAAACTACATAAGATAACACACCGAATGAAAAATGTATTAGGAAATGTTAACCTCAAGGTAGGCAGGCTGCATCAGTAGCTGCTGACTTCTGTGGCCACTTAGTGTGGTAAGAAGCATCTCAGCAGTTTGATCATGGTGAGGGTTTTTTTTATTCTTATGCATACTAAACCCAAGTACATATTTCTTTACAATCTTTTTACTGCTGCTGCCAAAGTGTTCAGTTTTTCTTGATCACTTTTATGAGTGACATAAGTGGAAGAATATCATTAGGACTTTTTCAGAGCATTTTTACAGAAAATGGTTTCATTAGTAGCCCTCTCAGCATTGAAAGTCACCATATTTTTTTGTAATAAGTTTTCAGGTTTGGCATTTTTGACAGTAAGATACTTTCTGCTGAGAATACTTGTTCCATAAAACCAATATGAAAAAAATGAAGTTTCCTTTAACTTAAGGACTCCCCTCACTTAGGGACATTTTTCTGAACTATAAGTGCCCAGAAATTAGTGGTTTTACTGCTTATGTTTTTGTGGAGCATAATAGTTGTGGTATGATGGTAGTTTGAACTTGCAACCTAAGCGGTGAGTCGTCTGTGCTCCCTGATTGTGAGGGGGCTCCAGGCTTGTAGCAACTCTCGAAACTATGTAAGATAACATACTTATGGAACGTGAATGAAAAATGAATAGGGTAATTTTGACCTCAAGGAAGACAGCCCAGTGAGAAATGGGTGGTGGAACCCACGTGGAATCCACGTTGAGTGGTGGATATTTGGTGGTGGTGGATATTGAGTGGTTGGACCCACGTGGAATCCACGTTGATTTCAAGTGGATTTGTGGTGATTAGCATTAAATGTTAAACAGAATTTCTAATTTGTGGAACTTAACTCTCTGGTGACATTGCGTCATTTATCATCCTGAAACCACGCTAGTTATGTGAAAATGTATCGCACATTCTATTTTTATATAATTCGTGGAAAGGCAGCCATGAGAGCACATGAAAATTCGTAGACACATATATAGAAGGTTTAGATATAGAGTGGTTGAGGTTTTAATGGTTTTAGGACAGCACCTACTGCTGTTTTAATTTTTCCACCAAATTTCCACGTGGGTTCCACGTTGATTCCACGACCAAAAACACGTGGTATCCACGTTACATCTCCACGTGGGTTCCACGTGGATTCCACCACCCATTTCTCACTGGGAGGCTGCATAAGTAGCGGCTGACTTTTGTAGCCACTGTGTGGTAAGATACATTTCAGCAGCTTCACCCAGGTGAGGGTCTACTCATACCCACCTGGTTCCACCCCCACCCTTCGGTTATGTGCTTAGATCAGGCTATCCTGAGTGGCTAGACCTGTGCTGAGAAGCAGCGTCGTTAGTGAAAAAAGAGGTGGATCTTCATTTTACGAATTTTTATTGACCTGGAAGCTTCTGATATCAATTATTTCAAGATTAAGTATTTCCTCTCCATGGGTCAAAATTGGTCAATAGTACGTGCATGCATACTCTCGTTTTACGTAAGTTAGAGCATCGTTCGCTGTAATTTTTATTTTTAAACCAATGGAAAGCCTTTCTTGTCCAAGCCATGCTTGAGAAAATGCTCCTAAATCGTTACCTGCTGTTGTGCATGCTGATATCAATTATTTCAAGATTAAATATTCCCTCAGGAAACTTCATTTCCTCTCCATGGGTCAAAATTGGTCAATAGTACATGCATACACACACTCGTTTTACGTAAGTTAGAGCATCATTCGCTGTAATTTTTATTTTTAAACCAATGGAAAGCCTTTCTTGTCCAAGCCATGCTTGAGAAAACGCTCCTAAATCGTTACATGCTGTCGGAGCTGCCGACTTAATTCAATAATATGCCTTATTTATCGATGGAAATATTTTTTTCGTTACAAAACTGCTTCAGTTACCAAGTGTATTACTCTTAGCTCGACGGGTGCGAATGTAAACCTCCAAATTCAGATATTTTTTACTTTAAACCCCATCGCTTAGCCTGATATTAGTGAGTAAAAAATTTCCCCGTTATTTGCATTAATAAAAAATTTCTAAGTTTAAGATAAATATCAATCTAAAGTCACTATAAATGATCATCCTTGTATATTATAATAATTTCATCCTCAATAACGACCACCGCGTCCACAAAGAACCTTAAATACTATTTTGGTTCACAATTAAAGGAATACATATTAAAAGTTTCATTTTTGTTCAATATGGAATAATTTTTGAGGTTTTCTTTCTCGTACAGCGAATGTGAAAACAAATGTCATTTGAAAATCTCCGGCAGTGCATGAAAACGCGAGAAATCACAAGAGGACTTAGTTTTACCTATATACCCATAGATGTCAGGCCAACCGCTGAAAAGGTGACGAGAAAGGAAAATGGCATCCTGAAGGAGGGAGTTCTAAAACTACGAACGAGGATGTTTTTACGGCAGTTAACGGCTTTACGTGAGTACTCGAAATTTGATATTGAAATTTATGATAATTGATTATAGAAAATGATTTCAAAGAAATTTAGTAGAAATATGAGCGTTTTGCGGAAAATTTGCCACCCAATTCCAATGTCCCTAGGAGTACCTATATCCCTGTCTTCTTTATTTGAAGTGAAAGGTTTCGGTCAACACAACGTAGATTGGTGAAAAGACACCAAAGAACAGATACTTTGCTCTAATATAGATATAAATTTGTATTAAGGAGAAAATCAATCTTAATGCATGCCGTAGAAGTGTATCTAGTACAGTGGCGGATACAGATGGGGGGCGCAGGGGGCGCGCGCCCCCCCCTTGCGGGTCCGGCTGTATTGCCGAACATTGCAATACCACAATTGTAGCTTTTTTATATCATAAGATGGCATTGTCTTTTACATGTTTATAATCACTTTAAATAAAATTTTCTCATACTTTGCCTCTGACTCGATCATCTCTTATTACGATAAAAGTGAAGACAACTCAAGATATGTTGCGCCCCCCCCCCCTTGAGTTTTTTCTGTATCCGCCACTGATCTAGTATTAGATCTAAGTCGAGTGTGCCAATTTAGGGTTATACCTGTAGCTTGATATATGTGTTTCTGTATACGACTTTCACAATGCTAATTTTCATTACTTAAAATCTTACATCATCATGTAATTAAGGTTAGCAATCTTAATATTTTCTTGCTTGATTCTAATTTTACAATTCTTTTAGGACTAGCAATTTTTCAAAATGTGAATAAGAATCAATTATGACCGGTGGTGACTAAGTAGGTAGTGAAGAAATATCATCGGACTCATTATTCCATTAGGTAATTTACAACTAATTGCAACAATATGAATATGTTTAATTAAAAATTCAAATAAAATTTATAATTGCCATATTAACTGGTTAAAATTTGCACCTTTTTAAAATTTTAATAAAATATTAATACCAATACTACGTAGTTATTACATGATCAAAAAGTATATGCATTTCAATTAAATCTGAAATTTAAATCAAAAATTTAAAAAGAGAACATTTATGCAATTTAAAGAATGTACTGATGTAATAAGTAATGTATTGATGAATGTACTGATGTAATAATAAGAGTTTCACAGCCATTAAGTCATGTCATCATGAATAAATTCAAATCTAGCGAACAAATTTAGGGTGAGATTTTCACTTCAACATTTTCATCAATCGTGACAAAGCTGCTAATTTTTTTGTGGGGGCTAATTTGGAGAGGAGAATCTATGCTCTGGAGTTTATTTGGTGAGGTGTACTTGAACTTGATATTTTGTAAGAAAAGGAAAGATTTGATCTCAACCTACCCCACTGACTTCAGCTTAGACTGGTAAAATAGTTTTTTTTTATCAGTGGGTTTGCGATGCTTTTTATTATCTTGATGTCGTTGGCCCAAGAGAATTGTTTTCATACCTGGCAAAAAAATTAAGCAGTGCATTAAAAATACAAAATCTTTGTTGAATGAATAAATCATGCCTCTTGCTTTGGGACATGTTTACTTAGATTCAAAGAGCTGCTCATTTCACATAAAAATATACCTTACACATAATGCTCCTAAGTATATTATTCACCTCATCTCCCTGATAATTCAAAGGAATTCCTCTATAGCTCAAATTTGTCATTTAGCTAGGGAGAATTTTCGCGATTTCTTGGTTTGGTACCTATGTGGTATGTCCTTATTTTCAGACCACCTCCTCCATGAGAAGTATATCACCTCTTGATTTTCTGATAATACTGTTTTTTGACAAGTGAGCAGCATTTTACAATAGCCAATACTGATTGTAAAAATCTAATTTTGATGATTTGAAGGGGCAAAGTCCTTTGAGGTATTTCTATACCTCATGACCTCCGGAATCATTGAGCTTTCGATCGCTAGAGCTGATCCTTAAAAGGACGAAAAAAATGATCGTGTGATATAAGCTTTACTCTCGCGGTTACAGCTTACATTCTAGTGATGGAAAAATTGACTTCGATGTAAATCGAAAATCGAGTTTTAAATGTGATAGATAAATCGAGATCGAGCCTTGATCTTCTACTTTTTATCCAAACTCGATTTTCCAGCTCCGATCTTGACTATTTCGTTTGATCTCAGCAGCGTCACTGCCGGTCTATGATAACGTCACCCGTCCCACGTGACTGCCTTCTATAAAAACCGGTAAAATTGGAAAGCCTCCATCAACTAGAAAACTTAGCAATCAGTTGATCTTTCTGAAAAAATTTAGCATAGCCGAATTTTTCCAAGCAGTGATCCCAAAACTTCAATGTCCGTGCATTTGCACATTTTTACTGATAATAATTCACACATGCACTCGAAGTATATTTTTTTCTGTTTCTCAAAATGTGTATGCTAAGTATTTTTCTAATGTATAATAAAAATGTTTTTTTTTTGCGTAAACTGCATTTTTTAAGGAACGATTGATTTCTTTAATTTATCGATCTTTCGGTTCAAATTTCGATTTTTGTTGAAAATTCGATTATAAATCGATTTTGATCGATATTTTCCCTCACTATAACAATCAGTAGAAACGAGGAAACTGCAGCCTGCCGGAATGATAAAAGAATATATTTGTTCAGAGGCTTTGCGGTGTTAATTTTGCAACCCGTGCGGGAAATCTCAATCTAAATCCCCAGATCCGCGTGCCCCTCACTATCAAACGCCATGGGCTACCACTTCCTGAAAAGTTGTCCATCGTTCCCCTCAGTTAACTTTGTCGCCGCAAGCTCAATTTCCGCTTCGCACGCACGGAGATCCACCCAGCCGAATCCCCTGCGTCAGCGACTTAAAGTTTGGTCGTTAGAGGAGTCATTTAGATGCTTAAGGTAATGGGGGTTACCATTGATGTTCCAACCGTTCAGGTGATGTCACACCATTCACTCAAGTGCCCTAATAATGAGTCAATTCCCGCGACGAGATAGCGGATTTTTTTGACGCCTTCTTGCGTGTTAACATTCTTATCCTTTCTCGGTTCTTGAAAGGGGGATGAACCTCAAATTGTTCTTTTATTTTCGGCCGTTTTCTCAAAATGTTGTTCTCGCCATGCGTAATGAATAGGAAGATAAGATGAAGTTAACAGTTGGATATAATTAGGGGTTGGATCGCCTGGGCCTAAGGTGGCCAACAGGGGCGGATCCAGGATTTCTTTCTGGTGGGGGCTTAATCAAGGCCGTATCCAGGATTTTTTTCTGGGGGGGGGGAGGCACAAGGATACCTCGTAATACAAAACAAACGCAATGATAATGGGACCGTATTACAAATCTTTTATAGTTTTTAAGGGTCTTGGGGCGGGGGGCACGTGCCCCCGTGTCCCCCCCTAGATCCGCCTATGGTGGCCGCCTTAAGCTAGCAGTGGGAATGGTTGTATTTGACTATCGGATTACAGTGAAACTCGCAGCGATCTGATTTACCTGAGAAGTAAATGAGAAGTGGAGGTGACCACTGAATCGAGTATATACGCGAAAGGTTTTCAGGAATGGTTTATTTTTTTAATTAGTCGTTAATATATACCTAAAACGGGCGCCATTGTTCACTTTTAAACATTTTAATTTCGTTAATCAGGTGTATGGCTGAAGTAATTCTGGTTACCAGCCATGGAGGGGCGGCTGTTTTTTTTTAAATTTCGAGCTCTCAAGTGATGGTGCTTTAATTTTCGAGCTCTTTCGAGGTCTTCGAGAATTAAATTTCGAGCTCTCAAATAATGACGGTAATGATCAAGGATTAAGAATTTACTCCTCCATCGATGCTCTTTAAAAGAGTTTAAATAGAAGGAGCACTTGCCATACGATTTTCCGCTATAAATCTCTTTTATTCTGCATCGCAGTTTTTAAAGTAGAAGAGAAAAATTCCTAAACGATTAACGAAACATACTGTCGAAATATATGTTCCCAAACGAGGATTGACTGCAGAAATGAATATTACCGCTGGCCGTTGAAAGAAGTGGCTGCTAAATAAAGGTGGCCATTTGAGAAGGTCTACAAAAACTTAGCAGTTGATGTTCACATGTAAAACTTTTCTTTCAGGATATACCAGCAAGCATATTTTAGTTTCCAAACCAAAAGTTTCCTCTCCCGCCGCTGGAGACCTCGTAATAAATACTGATTCTCGCTAAGTTGCGTTTTAATATATCTTCATATTATGACGGGTGGGGGTGGATCTAGAATATTCCGGAATGTGCGTCTCCTTTTGGAAAGTACCTTAATCCTTGTATCACTTTTAATCTTACTCTACACTGTAATGAAATTTTTTGTGGTATCGTAACTACTGGGCTAAAGATTCTTGTTTTTTCATAAAAGATATTTATTAATTTACCGATACAGATCTGAATACAGCTTTATAAAAAACACTGTATTGCTAAACTTTAAATTAGTGTTTAGTGCCTTTTAATTTATCACTTAGCCTATTTATCTCATTTTTGTTCGAAAATATGTGGTACTCTATGACTATAGGAGCTTACAGTGCATGGATGTATTGCGATTACATCTGTCTTATTATGGAATTCTTTCCCAAGTAGAGTGGATCAAATCAGTTTCGTGTATAAATGCGGGTCGAGGTGAGGTGGTGGAAAGAAGGTATTATCTCCTAGGTTGAGCAGTAGGTACTATCAATTGTAATACATCGTCTGTGATTTTGTTGCTGGAAGATATATTTGGCAACTTCCGTGTTAAAAGCGATTTTTAGACTTAGAAAACGGATTTCTAAATTGCTATCTCCCTGACTGAAGACTCTTCATGGGGTTCGGTAAAAATGAGCTTGACGGAAATTGTGATTAGAAATTGGAGCAAATGGAAAATTTTTCTAATAAATCTGAACCTACTTGTAGAGTTTTACTGTAGGAAATTCAGAAAATAGGTTAGAAAGAAGTGCAATGAGACTCGGGAAAGAGTAAATTATTGTCGAGAAATAAATTGAAAACCAGGGAAATTGAAGATTTTGACTGTTTGTACCCTTCTAAAGTCAGCTGTTATTGTCTCAGTTTCCAAAGTATCTCTGTTATTCGGAAAATTAGGACATTTTTTAACTGCTCCCACAGAAATTTCTTTATGGAGATAGCTCATGAAACCTTAGATATCTTCTCAACGCGTTCGGAAAAAAGGAACGGCAGGTTTGAAATCAATATGCGTTTCTGACATCCTGGTAGTGTAACGTGATAACAACCACTCAGGTATATTATCTTGTTTAACATGTGAGCCGATATAGGAATCAATATCATGGACCTTGAACAAACCAATAAGCTAATGGTGTGTATGGGAAGAGGTTAAATTACGATGTGGCAGGTGCGCGTGTGAAAATAGGAATTGAGAATATAGAAAGAGAGCGAGAATGAATATTGGAATTCTTTGGAGAGAAACTGATCGGAACTCTGGAACCGAAGATACGTTTGCTTGTAATGTGTAAGCTGTCTTAGTTCTTCATATGCGATATAAAATATTGCGTAGCGAATGCGCTGTTGCGGCGATATGATTTTCAGTGATTTTTCTAAGCATCATTTCGTATTTTACAAAATTCTACAAAATACCTCGCTAGACGGCTCAATAGGCTGTGTGTTAGAACACAAGCCGTTTACACATAAAAAGGGAATTCTCTATCAAAATTACGCCTTGTATTTAATAAAATCTCTTGTCGGGCGGGGGAAGAACGAATTCCCATACCTATTCGTTCGGCAATATATCGCTCTTATTCTATCGTGTCTGTCGGACCTGGAAAAGTGATGGGATTCTAATATGATTTTCTCCGTGTCGCTTTTTAAGATTTTTATTCTATTATTGAATTGTCGGAATATGTCGAGCACGGAAGGTGTTTGTGCTTCTACACTTAAAGCATTTTTGATATAGTTTCATCGGGTTAACAACACCATCGTTCACTTTGATGCTCAGACGCTGAATATTGCAAGGAACATTTTGGTGTGAATCGAATACTATCAATTTTTTCTGCCTCTAGTTTGCATCATATCCCATCTCAGCGTTTGTTCAAAAGTTTGTCCTGCATATGGTTAAACCCTGTAGCTTTTTATTGCCGAACTTTCGTCGATCTTAGAAGATTTGGGGAATCAAACAAGCCCGCATTTCCATGGTTCCATGCGAAAATATAAAAAATAAATAAATTAGGAGTACAAGTACAATATACATTGGATGAATATGCTTTGTAACTTTTATGTTGCAAAAAAGGAAAGCTAATCCATTTCCAGTATTTCAATTTCCCTATGAAAAAAGTGTGTATAATTTTTCGCGCAAACTATGGCAATATACTTTTATGGTGAATCAGTCTTAAGACTTCTTTCATAGGATAGACTTAAGTTCCTCCGTCCGTTATTAATTCTCTAACCTTCTCATAGCTCCTGGCTATGTGCATGTATATCAGAATGTCGCAAATTCTTCCTTTTTTATTCTTCTCTCAATATTTCTTTCAAATAAGCATTCAAGTAGGCAATTGTTTCGCAGAAGAGGTTCTTGGTTCTTATTGTCTTTCTCCCTGTTCTTGCTATTTTTCTCATTTTTTCTCAATGTTTCTTCATTTCTTGATCATCCACTTCAATTTGATCTTTTTCTTGTTTCCTAGAGCTATGTCTCGAATACCATAGAATTTTTCTCACATTCCTGTATTATTGTACAAGTTTTTGTTCAATAGAGCGTCACATTCCAAATAGAATACATTGATTTAATGTTAATATTTTCCTTCAGTGTGCTTAAGGCTATAATATACTTGGCTGAAATAATTATTATTTAAATGTTTCCAAGCATATTTTAATACCTAATTTAGAAAAAAATATGAAATGGAATCGTCTCTGTACCCCGCTAGTTGGGCTAATTTTTTGGTTCGAGCTATTGGGTTTGATTAAAATTCAGAGGATTCTTTTCTCTGTAGGGAAATTAATTCCAATTATAAAGGCCAGGGTTAAAATCCCAGAGGTGGTGGAAAAGAAAGATCCAATTCACTTTTTGAGCACTGCTTTGTTGTTGCACTTCCTCCGTTGATAGATGGTTGAGCTGATTTACCCTATGCGATGGTATGTGCTGTAGGATGCCATTTTTCTCTTCACCATTCCTTTTTGTCTCCCTTAATTGACGAAAATCACCTCTAGATATAAATATACCTTGCTAGATTTGCTCACGGTACTGAGGAAGAGTAGAAATAACAAAATTAATGAATATAATTGTCTGCAAATAGTAAAATTTGGATGAAAGGTATATAAGTTTACTATTGTATACGAGTTACTTTTTTTAATTTCCCACGAGTGACCAATTGGTGTATGGCACGCTAAAAATCAATGAAAAATTCGACAACATTTCTGCTCCCAAGTGTGAAGTGAAGAAATTACCGTAAGATTAATATTTTCGACACCAACAAAGAACTTAAAGGTGAATTGAAGATCCAATTCGACACACTAGTGTCAAATCTCGATTTAGAAGCCTCTTCCAACGCCGTAACAAACCCATTTATATTCAGTCTTGTTATTTGGAAAAGTAACATAAATTGCACTTCGCTCTTTCAGGTAAAAATATTCCGTTGCTCTTTCTCGTCCCTATTTGATGCGTCACTGGAGGCTTTCCTTGGATGCGAAGAGAGCCCAGGGTTTTTCCTTTGAGCTTTGACTGCAATTAGCGTTCACAAAACACCTACTACTTCATTCTTTTCATCTGTGTGACAGGTCTCTTCTCAACCATAATTCACTGACAGTGGTCTTTATTTTCCTACCTCTTCGCTTCTTATCTTCTTTCTTTTGTGCTAGCCTTCTGTATACCATCAACTCCTATTAGCTAGTCTGTGTGCTCTCTACTCCTTCCGAGTTCATTTCAGCAGCTTCTTTTCTTCCTCCACTGTGCCAAGTATTTTCTTGTTGTCTTTCTTTCCTGTTGTCTTAATTAGACTTCCTCCTCCAGACACTTGTAATAAGTGTCCTTCTACCGGTGTCACCATTTTCCTTCCAAGTCCAGGCCTCGGAATTTCACAATTTTCCGCTTCAGTATCCTTCTTAGTATTGTGAAATTGGGTGACTAGCTACGGATTATGAAATGGGTGAATCATTGTGGAAAACAGTAAGAAATGGAAATAAAGAGAGGAATATATTAATAAAGTATAGCACCATGAGATTTTCGTCTGCGTTATGGTCATATCGGTGTATTAAAAAAATCAAGAGGATACGTTAGCCTTACAAAATTTGTTTCCCCGGGACTATTTGAGTAACAACGCACTTATTAAACTCGTATTATTATTGTACTTTACTTATCTTTATCACCCCGAAAACAGCGCATTTAAGGATTTTGCAGTGGAAAAATGAAAACGAATAAAATTGTATCATGACCCCAAAAACCTATGCCAACGTTAGGTGCAGCCTAACCAGGCGGGACTCGAACCCGCGACCTTTGTTTTGGCAGGCGAGGACTTTAGCCTACTCCCACCGAGGCGGAATGATTGAAGATTTTCGTGAAAACAATACTTTCAATGGCAAACATATCCCGATTCGTGGAACGCATGTTTTAGCGGAAATTGTTTTGCTGAAGTTGGCATAACGCTGACACGAATGAAAACGAGAGCAATTTGAAATGAATGATTGTAGTAACAATCTAGTACTCAGGGTAAATTACCGCTAAATGCCTATTTTTTAAAATTGCATTCAGTAATCTGGAAGGATACCCTTGTCATATTGGGTTTTCGCGGAGTGATCTCTCATAGGAGACGGAAATCAAAATCATTTTCAAATATTCTCATTTTATTTTATTTTTTTATTTTATTCTCAAACCACCGGATACAGTTCTTATTGGCCATTTTACACCGGGGTGTTCAATAAATGTAACCTGCCCTGGACCGGGGAAACCTACCCAGGCGGGACTCGAACCCGCGACCTCTTGTTTGGCATGCGAGATCATTACCCCGCCGCCACCGAGGCCGGCGATTACGTTGGACGTTTTATAAAGAGTTTTTAAATCGAAATCGTAAGGAAGAGCATTGAATGGATGATATCTCATATTTATTCGGGGGGAGGTTAAATGTGGCTAAGTTGTTCCGAAGATTTCAAGATTTATGTTCATCAGCAAATATTAAACCGATGATGGTAGGAACGGATGGCAGGAGTTCATTGTATTCCTCAAATTGGAGGATGAGACATCAATGAGCTGAATGTGGATAAGATAGAACTTACGGTGTACCGAAACCGTCTTAAAGGTGACAGAAACTCGCGGAAATTTGGAAATAATCTGAATACTTCTATGGATTACTCATTATTACAAAAGTAGGTATGAAATAGTAGTTAAATTATTAAATATATTGTATAAATGTATATGTATAAAATATATTGTCAAATGTTTTCTTCCTCTCAATTCATTCTCACGATTGGCCTCTTTTATCACATTTTTCGTATTTCTGAGAGCTTCATGAAGAATGCAGAAGCCATCCAGATTTGTTATATAACATTTTAGCCTCCGCTAGTCATAGAAGAAGGAATTCCATCAGCGCTAGTACTTGGAAGATCCGTTAGCCATTCATAGGTTTTTCAACCTTTATTCCTCGTGCCTTCCCTCAATCTGGATGTTTTATGCAATTTTTCATCAAATTTAGTAAAACCTATCGTATTTTGTTTCATTCAAGAAAAATGGCTGAATATGAATAAATTTGCATGTGTACGTGTGCCAGATCCATTGTACACGAAAACAGTGATGTAAGCAGTCATGCATGTTTAATTTATGAGTTTCGACGGACTTCTCTTTGGGTGGGAAGTAAGGAACTGTGAAAACATGTAAATAAATTCATCTGTTTCATTTTTATATCATGACTTTGGATAGAGCTAAAATTGCGTCCCATACACGAACCAGGATGACAATTCAATTAAAGGATGCAATGGCCTTTTGCAAGAGCTTATATTTCTTGGACCAAGTGTGGTTTGTTGAAATTATTCTCATTAAATCACTAAAATCATCTAAAATGCACGAATGTGCAAATGAGTGAAAATTAAGGTTATCCTGTGGGTTAGGTAGATAATGTTGGATTTACATGCTGTGAGAGGATACAAAATTTGACCTGTTCAAAACTGTTTTGACGCTTCTTGTTCAATCCGAGAGAACTCGAAAGTGTTTACCGGCGTGACCTTGGCGTTAAATTTGACTAAAACCACCACAAATGAAATCAATGGAAGTTTACTCGATAACAACCGGAAGTATGAACCCTTTGTGTATGTGCGTTCGATTAATTTTCCTTTAAATTAGTTTTAAAACTGATTTTTTTCGTTATCGATTAAATCTTTAATTCTTATTCCATCCAATTTATTTTTTAATCTTGATCTAATTTTCATATGGTTTCACGTAGTTCACGTGTAATATTATTTAAACTGGTCAAAATTTGCAGCTCAAGAGACCAGCAACCTTTCACAAAATGTTTCCATGAATGTATTCCTGCTCTGGCTGTGGTAAGATCATTGTATTTTCTCTCGAATACCGGAAAAATGTCAGTCCGTAACTGCGGCTAAATTCATCTGAGCGGCGGATTTATCGAAATTTCTCTGCGACTCTCGCTGACCGTCGATAAATCTCGACTCGGAACGTGCAATGATGAATAACCTATCAGATTCCATATCGGCCCAGGTATTCATTGTGAATGACATGATACCTTTTGTGATTTGGCGTGCGCCGAGGTAATTCGGTTGATTGTGAAGTAAGTGGATTATATGTGAATGAAATAGCCTGGAAAAGCAGAGAGATAATCTAACTTGATTTCCGCTGACTAACGCAGTGTTGTTCGGTGATGTTATTTCTTTCCCTAATTACTATTTACACTCCCAAGAATTATACTCGAGGAATGGTTGACTTAGATACCAACTGTCGAATACTGAATTATCTTGCGTGGAATGAACAAAATTGCGAAAGAGGTAAGGTAAAGGTAAATTTAATATATTACTAATCAAATATGATTAAAAAATCAAAATAAAATATAAATCAATTATGATTAGTAATAAATTAACTTTACCTTGTCCTCCTCATGCGTTAGCAATATTTAGAGCTCTTTAACCGAGGTACAAATTCTATTTTAAGGTGTATCGCATTTTTTAAACCATCAACTAATTCATCATGCTGCTTTTTGAGATATTTGCATATTGCTTCCATGATGTCAAAATATATTTATTGAATAACGGTAGACTCGAACTACTAAAATATGTTGAACTTGAAAATTATATACTAATAGGGTAGTTTCCTTCATCAAAGAAAACTAAAGGCATTGATTGCGATTCGTTACCCACCATTAGTGTATTCATAATATACAAATTATTTGGTTTTAGAAATACCGGTTTAGAAGAATGGCAAGAGTCAATTTTATCCTAATTTGAAAAAGACCAGATTGGCGCCCATGCGATGCCACTCCACGTGGCGTCACAGGGACCTAGTTTCTATACGAGTAGATAGGAGTTTTACATAGTCTGAGGTTACCAATTCATGCATGAGGCACAGAGCTCAGGGAAACATGTCTTAATAATCACCTATTAAAACTGGCTAAGGTTGGAAAGTTTTCTTCGTTTGATAAGGTATTAATAATCCTTATTTAATCCAAGCGCTACCAGCTAGCATGGTACTCAACTACCTGCTAGCAGCCTACGTCGTATCAGCGCTCAGAGCCTCGCCCCAAGGTCACCTCACTTGCGGCGGCGGGAAGCAGAACGACGTCACGCGGAGTTTTCCCAGCATTCATACTTACGCGTCTCGTTTTCGCGCGCTTGAAAATTTTCACTTTTCATTTAATCGCGAAAAATAGATATCATCATATAAAAATCTAAAAGCGCGAAATACGTACTCCAGGAGTAACAATCTTTCGATTCAGGCAATAAAAAAATAATAGGAAGCCACCCTATTGGTGTTATTTCCATATTAATCACGTGTCATACGAGGAATAGTGTAATAACGTAATATGTAGACCGTTTTTTACTGACCGAAGGGTTTCGGGTTCAAATCCAGTTGTATAGAAAATTGTGTATGTAGCTTCTCGCGAACCGATCATCAGATTCTCGATTCATGATGATGATTAATTCTATTTTGTATTCTGGTTTGTATAAAGCAATGCTTAAGATCTGATGGACACTATTTCACCAGCTAGATGAAACTTTGCAGTTGTGAACCGACCCTTAGACATCAGCAACGTGTTGATGGGAGATGACTGTGCATATGCCGAATTGCACGACACTCAAGTATTGAGGATTGCATCACTCGCTGGTGAACGGCATCAGCGAACCTTCTATCTGGATACAAAACAAGAAAGAGCGGCTGCTTCTTAATTAGTTAACATGAATCAATAAAGCCTTCCGTAAATAGAGACGTATTAAACGAGTTAATAGTTAGTGCTTCACTTTCTACCCTGTTTGGCTGTTTGTTTGTTTAATCGTGCAAACAAGTTCGAGTGTCTGCTGCTACCTTTCAACTTCCAGAATAAACTCGAGAGAGAGAGCCATTAGAAATTGCAAGGCCCGGGATTTCCGGCCGGAGAGGGAAGTGGGGTTGCTGAGGGGAGGGAAGGGGTGGGAAAAGGGATGAAAGAGTTGGTGGCATGAGGGTGGGTTGGTTGGGAGGCGGGGAGGTGGGGTGAGGCGAGGGAATGAGATGGCCGAGAGGAAAGGCTTGCAAGGATAAAGATAGAATGCGGCCAGGGAACAAAAATCGACACGGGAAATGGAAAAGGCCGAAATAAGAATGGACAGCGCTGTCCGTTGCCCTTATCAAGTGATTATGATTTGTTTTCCTCCCACTAAAAACAGAAATGCCCGGGTTAATTTCATCAAGACTGACGTCACGATGGAAGATAGTGAGCGCTGCAGATTGTATTGTTGAGGTTGACAATAAATGATTTGACGAAAGAAATATGTGTATCTAAATATAAGCAAATATATCATCTATCTTCCTGCGAACGCTACTGCTGCGTGAAAACATTGAGGATTTATCTCGATCACTTTTCCATCGCCTTCAACATTTATTTTCCCTATTGTGTTGGTGATTGTCATGAAGACTATAACTTGTTACATGGAAATACTAAATGTAGGATCTAATAGGGGTTTATTTATCGATTTTTAAAATTTTTCTTCATATAATATGTAACAATTGTAATCAAATCTTTCAATCTAGATGTTCGTTATGTGGGAGTTTCGCCGGTATTTTGTATAAGCATATTCATTTCAATGAATACCTTCTTAGTTATTAGTGAATGGAAACTTTCGTGAATTAAATAATTCCAATAAACAACCTTCATTCCGATAAATACCTTATTTTATATCTCTACCAGCTCATTTTAGTGTTCAATGTCACGACAGCAAAATTCGTCGTTTTACTAAAAACTTAAGCCAGTGTTTTATTAAAAGACTTAAATAGGAGTTTAAAACTCCAGTATATAATGCTTGTGGTTCATGTACCAGTGATGATTGTAAATCTGGTTTCATTATTATTTATATAGCATTAAATTTTAATTGAGTAAATTAGACCTTTAATCGTAAAATAATTATTTTGAGATCCGAGCAACGGAAACTCAAAAAACTTATTAAAAATATTCATTAAGTAGTAATCCCTTGCATAAAATACGGAGTAGGTATATGACAAGGTGCTATTACTCTGGAAGAAGTTAGCAGCACAAAGATGAATAGGAAAACCCCCCTGCCAGACACTTTGAGAAGGCTTCTTGATACAGATGTCGCATCGCATATGAATAAAATTTGAATAAACCTTATAAATAAATGAAAATTAATTTTACCGAATGAAGATTGCTAGCTTTGATAATAAGTCTCTTGATCAAACTTGTTTTTTTTCCAGAAAAAATGGCGATACCATAATGGGAGCATTATGTTTTTGGTATGATGTCAAAAGAGCTCTTGTAAATAGAAAGGTTTTATTTTCCTTATATATTTCATGAATATACTATGAATATGCGTAACTTTAAGGTGGAATTGGTGGGAAAGCATTAAATTTTAGCAGTATGTTTTGGACATTTATCGAAATTAAAAACATTAATTTTCATAATAAGAGCGGAAATATGAAAAAGATTATAGCACCACTTCCATTTATTAGCGGTGGCTCTTTAATATTTTCTTTTGTTTGGAGAAAAATTCGGGTGAGATGTTGACCAGATGCTCTTATACCTCGAGCAGAAAAAAATAGTGAATAAAAAGTAGGTAAGAGGGATTAAACAAAGAGGAATGATGGGAATCAAGGTAGAAAATGATGGTAGGAACTACCTACCACCTCGTTATGATCTACGGAGTAACGTCAAGAAAAATCGGTTATTCTACCCAAGAGCAGCAGTTAAGTAGGCTCGCCCCCTACTAAATCCTCGCAAATACTTATTTCCAAAATTCGTTGAAAATTATTTCGAAATTCCAGCCATACCATTGAAATCCTCGCATGCTAACTCAATCATCGCGTCCACTTAAACGTTGTAATAGATAGGTGAAAGTAGAATTCACCCCCGACTTAGTTGTGAATTCCACATATTTAGGGTATTGGGGTCATTTTATTTCACAGGGCCTCATCTGAATGCAAAGACAGATATTTACTTTATTTTCTGGTGAAATATTTGTCAATAGAGTTAGTGAAAAATAGGATTTTTTGTTTATATTTGAGATGCGCTAGCGTTCGTATGTAAGCATCTGATTGTGTAGACGTAGTTTAAAGTGTAGTGGAATGATGTAGAGTGATATCTGTATTTCTAGTTTTCAGCCATATATAGTTCTAAATCTATCTAGGCTAAAGCCATAGAATATGATAAGAAATGTGATGAGGCTGAATACTTGGCATTACATTGTATCCTTGGAGAGCCGACGTTATGGATAGCAATTTTATGCTGCATTTCCCTCGTCATTTATTGAGTACTTAAATTTATGTAGCGAGAAAATTGAAGGCTCAAGCATTACATGCCAGCGGCTTCCGTGAATGTGCAGTTGAAATGGCCTTTTCATTTCGAGAGAAATTTTTACGACCGGAATATATAATGAAAAATTTCGCAGAGACTAAATTAGAATTACTGAATGCAGTGGAATTTCTTTTTTTTTGTAATTACTATTAAAAAACTTTACGAACGCCATTGTAATTCACTTTGTCATCAAACGGGAGCATATGTTTCTAAAGTATCAAAAGTGAGCCGTTTTCTTACATATGGGTAGTGAATACTTCGCTGTTAAATTTTTTATAATGCACTTGAAGCTAGATGATTAGAAAGCTAATGCTATTTGTGCCGACATTACAGACCGTATGGTAGAATTTCTGTGACAAAATATTCGTGTATGAATTTGAAGTTAACCTGAAATGGCCTCAACTCAGCATGCGTTCGCGGTAATGGCTTTTTTTAAATGCGAAAAACGTAAACATTTTCTCCGTTATATCACTATAATTTACGCTTTTATCTCGTTAATGATCATCATTTAATTCTCTTACACATTTAATGATCTCATACTCCGCGTTAATGAACTTTTCTCGTTGATCGTTACCATATAATTCTCATTGGACCTACCTCCATGGATTTATGCTTCGTATAAACGCTTCCGTTTTCATGCACTCAATGACCTCAGGTAGTTGCTGAACAATATATTACTTTTCTGTGATAGTATCGCTCCCATATTTCCTCATGCTCTAAAAAGACTGCTATCTACTACTACCGCTGGTTTTCCGCTATTTTAATCAGCATCATTATCATAATACCTATACTAGGATATTGAGTTTTTTCTACGCAGCCGTAGTTCATAATACTATTTCAGTGCTTCATGGCTTTCAAAAGCACTTTGGACGAAGCTATTATCTTTTTAAATTTTTGCATGATTTATTTTTCTGATATCGTCACTTTCATTGTTAATTAGTCCAACATAATTACGTGCGCTTAGATTTTGATTTTATTTTCTCCAACACTTGGCTTTACTATATAATTTCTGTAACATTCTTCCAAACAAATTGTATACTTCATTTATGTTAAAGTCGGTCATATTTGTTTAAGCTTTAGGATCAGCAAGAGTATCACATTTTCTTTTTTCACATGGAGATTATTTTAAAAATAAATTTTTGTCAGAAATCCATTGATATTTAACCGACCGATTATCCCTAATTGATAAAACGACTCTATAGCTTAAAAATATTGTGAATGCAATCTTGGAAAAGGCTTTTCATGGTCATGTATTATTATAAACTTGTTATAATAATTAAAGCTATGTATTTGGGGGCAATGTTATGCTGAATTTTGAGTATTTTAATTAATATGGATGAATTTTGGACGGTAAAATAAAATGTTATTCCACGAATTAAACTGTTAGAGCTAAAGCGAATGGCGGTTATTCTCATGAATTCATGTAATTCCGTCAATGGCTTTATTATTTTATCTGCAATACATTTTTCCACTACCAATTATTACGAATCATATCTGATCATGAAGATTTCTCGCTAACTTTTCAGAAAGTATGGCCGCACACAAATATTTGTGGATGGCACACTCAGTGAGAGGACATTATTCCTTCAGACAGAACGTATTATTCGTCAATTATCATTCAGGAGGGTTCTTTCATATTTTCCCCAAAAATTTCATTAAGTATGACTCATGCAGTCGGACAGCGTCCGGGGCATAAAATGGCTGGAAGTGTCAGGGATTATGAGATAAATCGCCCATGACTTAGCCAATCCCTAAAAGAAACGGACGTGCCTTTTCCATCTCCTCGCGGGTAAAAATTTGATAAAATAACTCGAGCCGGTCGTCGGAAAGATAAACCCGGTCCTAATCTCTGACCTTCTCGGCGAAACGTAGCATCTTTTTATACATATAAATTTTTTTTTTTGGGGGGGGGGGGGGGAAGGAGAAAGGATGGGAAAAAATACGTAAAAAATCGGATTTTCTCCACTGGTCCAGGTCGAAATTGATTTCATGAAAAAGGCTCGCATTCATCTTTTTCAAGAATTTCATTTGTGTGTCCTCCTCCCCCATGGCAAATTATATTCATTCGTGACGCGGCCACGCAATATCCACCGAGCCCCTTCGTCTTTCGAGACCGTCTCCATCTACCTTCCTCTTTTTTTTTCTCCCGCAATATTTTCCTCGAGGCGCGCACGGTAGCAGTGCCCTGGAGGGTCGAAGGCAGAGATGGGAGTGGCTCAGGGTAACGTAGAGAAGGGAGTCGGGTGCTGGTGAACGGGGTGGGTGTAAAGGATGCTTCCCTTGGAAGGGGGAAGATAAGAGTCGCCCACCTTGCAGTAATCTTGAAACTTCGCCTCCCACTTGGCCACTTGTGTTTCTCCTGCCTGCCTCCTGAATTCCTCATATTTCCCTTCACCCCGTCACGTCCACCATAGTGGCAGTATGTAACGACGAAATCCGTAACCACCTTCAGTTCGATGATTTTTGCGTACGGAAATTTTTTAAATGTGTTATCCATGAAAATAGCGACCGTAGAAACGTAAAAAATCGCAAAAACTAATTAAGAACTTTTTAAAATATGAAATATAAGCATTTATAACCATAAAAACGTGATATATAATAATGCCATTCACTTGACTGAGTTTCGATACACATATTAAAATTAAAAATTTATTAAAAAATAGCCAACAAACCTTTTCTTGGATATTTGCTGCCACACACCAAATATTTATTTCTGCTCGCAATCACCTGTACCTTTTTATTTATTCATTGCGATAAAAAGTCACGGAAACTAAACTCTCGCTACAATTGGCGGTATTAACAATAAAAGCAATGCACAATATACTGTTCGCATGGCCCGGAAGGGTCAACATTTACTTCATTTAACTGTCTGGCATTGTTGAGACATGGTACTTTATTATTGTATCCCTTAAGCCGATGAGGGAGCCATTCATTTACCCATCGTGACCCATCATTGGCTTTGGAGTACCTAACTTGGTCTAAAATCACAGTGCATAGTTGTTAAAAAATGACTATATATGGCGATAGGTATTTATGTGGCTATGAAAAATCTTTGCTTTGTGCTTGTCACATTTTTTTATGCTCGACCAACATTTTAACGTTGAAGGTCATTTTCACGCTTGAAGATAATAGGAACCACCAAACCAGGGTTTAGCTTAAATGGATGATATGGAAGTAATGTGATACTGTATCATAACTGCATACTCGCTTTTGCTAGCGGTATGCGGCCTTTCCGAAGTCATTCAATCAGTTCTTACTTTTTTCTGCTTACTACTACTTCTTACTTCCGTTTTTTCCTTAAGAATATTTTTTGGGTGATATTTAAGCGACTTAAATTTGATTCATTCATTTGACCCAACTGTTCTTGGCTTCCAGGATTTCTGATTGTTAGAAGGTGTGCACTAATGGCTGCCCCGATGACTTTGGTCGTTAATAAGCTTCGCCGTAATGTTCAGATTCCTCAGAACCATCGATTTCTTGACCAAAAAATGCCGACTTGTGTTTCTACATTTGTGGATTCGCTCCCCAAAAATATCACTTTGCACGATATAATTTTCTCATCAGTTCAAATACCTCGAGTAGGGAACGCTATACCGGTTTGAGAAAACGTTTGAACTGTTAGTTGCAACACTTAAAGAACTGATTGAAGAGGCCAAATGTATCATTCAAACTTCCTAATTTTTCCAATGCATTCCAACCACAATTTTCTCATGTATGCAATTTTACATAACGAAATTCTTTTAAGGATTCAAATAATCAAAATTAGAATACCTATTATATTTTTTCGGAAGCATTCGGTACGTCATACATGGTGCGTTAGGAATTGTTGAAAACTTTCCTATGACTATATAGGATTGTGCTGAAGAAACTAACTAATCACATGCATTGGATTCCAAATTCGGTTTGTAACGACAGTTTTCTAAGAGAATATATTGTTCATTCAACTAAAGTTGACAGCTTTTTCAATGCCAACTTGTTAAAGTAGCCAAAATTAGTTGATGGAATTAAAATTGCTCAGTGGTGAGCAGGAGTTTTATTTCTCTGACCCTTGAACATAAAAATCTTACCACCTACATCAGGAAGTTATGATTTTATTATTTACCCTTTGAGTATTCGCGACAAGAAACAAACTTTGTGAACCTGAATACATTCAGTCAAAGCCCACGGTCAATGCCCACATGATTTTAACAATATCGCAGGATATAAATGATTTAAAGATTTTTTAAATGTTGTTCCAAAGTAAAGGGATACATCGTATACATTTCCCTCAAATTAGTTCATGAATCACTGTATGGATAAAGGGAGAACTTAGACTCGCGGAGCTAACGGAGCAAATAATAGGATCAGAACTTAAGGGAGAGAAAAATCCACCAAGCAAATATAACTGGGTAGTCATTCTTTTGTGTAGAACCAAAAATACATCTCTTGTAATTTCTGGTAATTTAATTTCGGCCACAGTTAGAAATTTAATGAAGTTTCAATCGCTGTCAAAATATATATTGGCATGTAAATACGAATATTTACCATTAAAATTTAATCAAGAGATGCCAATGGATTTTTACGCATAAAAAAACCAGCAATTGACGTTTAAATAACTACTCTTATTACACTATAACTTCATTCAACAGTGCGCATTGCTTTTGCCCATTGCATTCATTTTCACTTGCACCATCTGGATCATTTACAAAATTAAAACGAAAATTTCAGAAAAAAACCATTCTGTTTCGGAAAAATTAAATAATTTTAGCCTCTAAGTTCATGAATTTGTAAAACAACATTTTTAATGCGTGTTTATATTCTTTTCTACAGCAATCAGTGCTAAGTGTACTTGCCTCTTTCGCATTTGGCTAGCTTGTTGATTTCTAAAATTAAGATAATGAAAATCCTTAAACGAAATACATTTTGTGACCGAATAGAAAAACGTATTAGCCTTCCGACGTGAAGCTCATTCTATGCAATGATTTACGCTTTATTTTCTAAGATAATATCAAAGTGTAAGTGTGTACATATTTATCTGGTTAAATGCAATAAGTTTAGAGTATAATTCATTTACCTGAACCTGTATTGAGGTTAACGGATGGAAGCTGATTTCACGTATAATTTTTTGAATTTGAACAAATTTGGCTATTATAGAATTTTAATAAAAATCCTTCGATTAACTCTTTGAGTTAGAACTATTTTGATAGGGTTAGATCTAGTTTATAGGAACATTCTGCGCTAATAGCTCACTCTGTGTCTCCCAACTTCGTAGAATATAGCGAGGCAAATTAATAACGAATGGTTGGAGTATAAAAAGAGCTGAAATATAAAATCTAAGCAAGGTCATTTAACCCTTAGAGTGCTTGGGAGCGCTATAGCGCTCTCTCGTGATAAGTTCCAGGAACGCGATAGCGCTCCTCCAGCAATGTGACTCTTAGATTCTGATAGTTAACTAATCATTCAATAGTCAATATTCAATCCATTTTAACATTAACTATTTTCTTTAAATTACAAAATCACAAAACACCCTACCTTGTCCAAATTTCGGTTAATATAGCTTAACTTAGGTAACTACCTAACTTAGTCAACTTACCAATCAAAATTAACTCATAATACCAAAAATTTGTCAAATGATACATTAAAAAGGATAAACCACATCTAATAAAGATTTCCTTAAGTTTTTGAATATCTACGTTGAGTTGTTTTTGAGACCTAAGTTTTTTCGAAACCTACTTCAAAATCGGCAAAGATGCCTCAGCACTTTTAGCATAGTACCCAGAAAATCGGTTAGCACTAAAAGGGTTCAAATGTAAATGCTTGCTATTGTATCTGATCGGTGGAAAACATTATTTAAATAGCATAAGGCTGAACGTATTGATCTCAACCAAGGTTGACTAGAAGGTTATATTTTCTACCTTAAATGCCTTTTGACATTAGAATTTTGAGCGAAACACATCTTCCTACTCAGACAACTATACGTCCGTAGGAAATTTTTTGGGGTCGAAGAGTGGTTTGTGCGGTGAAAGTTCACGCTCGATCATCCAACCTTGGCGTGGCTCGGGGGGGGGGGGGGCACAATACAGGCCCACGCTTTAGGTCTGGCGTGAAAAGGGAGGAAGAGAGGAGACACAGAAAGGGAAGGGATGGAAGTAAGAGAAGAACTTGGGCGGGAGCAGGAGAGAGAGAGAGGTCCGACACTTCATGGACATAGCAAAAATAATTCGAGTTTCTCCGGCGAAGTTAGTGCGAGAGATGTTGGGGAAAGGGTTACGAATCAGAAAAGGAGGAGGTGGTGGTGGGCGCCAGGGGTGCTTTTCAGGATACGAAAGAGTCGGGTGGACGGAAACGAGAAAAAATAAGAGGGGGAAAAAAGAGGGAAGCTGGGGAGGAGTACCCTCGTGTCTCCCAGAACGCACCCGAGTCGTATATATAACGGAGTCTCTTCTCCTTAGAGACGAACAAGTGAGAGGCAGAAGAGGATGCGCTGTGTGATGGGATGCTGGAGAAGGGTGGAGTTTTGCCAGATGGAGTGGGGGAAGGAGAGAGAGGTAGGCCATACTTCGAGGAAAGGCCAAGAGGGTGGTCGAAAATTTACAATTTAAAAATATACAGCTGAATACACTGTTTGGGTAAATTAAGAGACAAAAACATTGCATTAATCCCCGTGTCGCAAAATCGTTGGTTTGAAATGTTAACAATGAGATGAAGGTGTGGTGAAGAATATTCAGGGCGAAGAAAAATAATGTCGCGAAATTTTAACTCTGGATGTCTGATTACAGTATGAACCAAAATTGCGAATGATGTTTAGGTCGAAAAAGCACCAATTTTAAACTACAGAAACTTTGAGCTAAGCACTCCAATTGGCGGCGAATTTGCCCTGTTTCCGCATACATCGAAATATCCAGAAGGAAAATCATTAGAAATCATTAGTAAAACTACATAAAAAGAGGTATGGAGATCATCCAATAGAGAGAAATAGCGGAGAAGCTGTGTCAAGACAGTTTTGCTTTCATGATACGGAATGATGTGGAGGTATTTCATGCCTATGAACAGATTGTGACACGCTGAAGGGGAGAGGAATCACAAGTACATGAGATCAACAAAAAATGTAACCCAGATACTTTGAGGTAAGCGCTCCGATTGCCCGCGTGTTGGACCTATTGCCGGATGCTTAGGACAACTTCGAATGCTTTCGTATAAAATCTTTTCCGGCTTAATTTTGTGGAATAATGATATATCCATGATTAAAGCACAAATGGTAATATCCACACTATTTTATTTATCACTTAACCGACACTTGGTGTCGTTTCCAAGGAAAATCATAGATCATGGATTCGATTGCTTTT